>NC_080053.1:12873202-12908202 GCF_026212465.1 Amaranthus tricolor
TATATATATATATATATATATATATATATATATATATATATATAATATATATATATATATATATATATATATATACATATATATATATATATACATATATATATATATATACATACATATATATATATATATATATATATATATATATATATATATATATATATATATATATATATACATATATATATATATATATATATATATATATATATATATATATATATATATATATACATATATATATATATACATATATATATATATATATATATATATATATATATATATACATATATATATATATATATACATATATATATATATGTATATATATATATATATATATATATATATATATATATATATATATATATATATATATATATATATATATATATATATATATATATATATATATATATATATATATATATATATATATATATATATATATATATATATATATATATATATATATATATATATGACATTTTGGAATGAATGAAATAGCCTTTCTTTGTCTTTCTGTTTCTTTTTGTTTTTCCTCTATTTCCGTTACTACTTATGAAATCAAAATTCCATCATCGCCATGGGGAAATGTACTTTTACATGTAGCAACATAAATTAGGCTCAAACCTACAAGTTATCGTAAATATTCACCCACGAAACTAGTCATTGGTCATTAACCAAATATTTCACATTTGAAAATCTTTGAATGCGTTGTATATAAAGTAACATATGATTTGTAAAGTATTGTTACATTTCCTTAATTGATTAGATAGAAAAGTGATACATAATGACCAAAAATTATTACCAAATATAGAATAAATTAATACATAAACTTAAAAGAAAAAGTGATACATAATCATAAAGTGTTACATTTTGCTTAATTGATTAAATGGAAAAGTGTTACCCAATATGAAAAAAATATTAAATAATCCTTAACAAAGTGTTGCATAAAGTAGTTAAAGTGATACATGATTGAAAAATGTTACAAAAGCTTAATCGATGAGATGAAAAAGTGAAACCTAATTATAAAAAAGTGTCACTTATGAAATAATAAGTAACACTATGAAAATGATATATATGCAAAAAAAAGTGTTACCTAAAGTTATTTAAAATAATACTTGTAAAAGTGTTACCATAGGCATGTAGAAGTGTTACTTAAGAGAATAGGTAGCACCGCCAGATGTAGTATCTAAAAAAGTATTACCTTAGGTCTATACCCTATAATAACACTTTAAGCACTTTAGGTTACACTTTTTAGGTGTTACCTAAAACCAATTATGTAGTAGTGATAGTATTTGTATATATACAAATACTATAAAAGCTACAAAATTACTTATACCAGCAAAAAGCCTCATACCCAAATAGAAATCCCTAATGAAAAGATAAAAGGTGATGGCATTTTTGTGCAAAGAAAGCATGGAACGCCACTTGGTTCAAAACTAAAAAATTGAGAAAGCAAGAAGGTGTAGCAAATGGTAATCAGAATGAAAATAAAAATAAAAGAGAAAAATCAACATAGAGTCTCTGACAATGAGAAAGAATAAAAGAAAATAATGAAACCTTAATAAATTATATATTCTCCAATAGACAATGTAATCGAGAAAAGATCATTGTAAATGAATCTTTTGCTTATTCTATAGCTCTTGATATAATAAATTATGAAAATGATATTGAGCCAAGAATAATAAATGAATGTAGAAGAAGACTAGATTGGCCAAGATGGAGAGAAGCAATTGAGACAAGGTTGAAACAAAAAAACTAAGACGAGACAGTCTTATTATGAATTCGTCAATTTGGGCCGACCTAATTCCTCGTTTTTTTCCATTTTTTGGGCATTTATCAATTTTGACCTGATAGGTATCAATTTTCACTTTAAAAGAATCAATTTCAACGTAAAGTAAAACTTTAAAAAATCAATTAAAATAAAAAAATTTGGACCTATAAGTGATCATTTTTGACATTAACCTGATTAATTTCTATGTAAATATGTATCTATTTTCACAGTTTCAGAACGAAGTTAAAAAAAATGGTATTATTCTATCATTCTATTAATGAATTTCAAATAACAAATAAATAGTCAATAAAACTATCAATAATAGTGTTAAAACATTGGACAATACAAATGCATACATGATGGTATTAATGGAACATAAGCGTACTTGTAGTCTCTAATCATCCATCAATAAGAGTTTGACTGCTCTTTCCTCAACAGTTTATGTTCATAATAGACATGGAAATAAATTTATAGGTGTAACAGTTTCGATTTTGAATTATGTTTGCCAATTGATTCAATGAATGCTCTTGGAAATGACCAAGAGTTCAAGGCTTCTTTGTTATAAAAAATTTCAATTTTGATCTATTCAATTCAGACCTTAAAATGATTAATTATGATCAGTTATAACTTGTAAAAAAAAATCAATTTTAACCTTAAATGTATCAATTATGACCTTAAAAAGATCAAGTATTAAGCCCATATTGAGAAAAATTATAACTGGGTTGATTAGGCTATCCATCTCATATTGAGACGATCTCGTCTAAGACTAGCTGAAGTTGAAATCACTAGAAACAAGGAATTCTTTGGACAAATTTTACAAACTCTAAAAGCAGTAAAACTAGTAGGATTCAAATGGGTATTCGTAAAAAAAAGAAATAATAAAACGAGATTGTCTAATACAACACAAGACTTGTAGCTCAAGATTTTTCTCAAATGCCAGAAATTAATTATGAAGAAACATAGTCCCCAAAAGTTGATGCAACCACACTCAAATTTTTAAAAATTTTAACGGTTTCTCAAGGCTTACTGTAATACCCCTAAATTTTCGACCCCTTAACGAAACCAAAACCGTAAAGGACGGGAGGAAATTCGGGTGTTACATAAAAGAAAAGGAAAAGAACTTAGATAAATTTTAAACATTAACTTTAAAAGGGTGAGTGAAAATTTCGGCAGCATCTCTTCTAAAAATCGCACATGTGGTAGAGCAATCAGCACAATAAAGCATTAAACTAATCTACGACATCATTGCCTTTAAATTCTCACACCATGGCGGAATGATTCGTCGCCGGCTTCTTAAATCAACATGCCAAGCTTGGATCGTGGTTCCAGTGTCGACGTTTGCGTTTAAAAAGACTTAACTCCTTAAAACCATACAGAGTTATAAAATACGCAGCGAAAATACAAATATACAAGGGAGGACATCAGGCCTCATAACAAAACACATACAACCAAAGTTTACAAAACATAACAAGAGCTACAAAATCGAAAGATAGCGGTATGACACAGGTTATGCTTCGCCCTCATCACTCTCCCTTAATGCAATGCAATGCAAAAGAAGCTCCAATACCTGCTAGGCCTATCTATGATCCTCCTGCTGCTCGACATTAGACCAAAGGCCAATGTGTCATAGTAGGACAATCATAGAAAGTCATAAACAATCAAACATAAACACAAACACGTACATGTTAGTAACTAGCATCAAATATAATAAAGCCAACTACTAGATAACACTATATATAAAACAACATAAGATGATTTCATAAGACGCAAGCACAAATATTAACCGTTTATCGACCACTTATACTTCTTAATTTCATTACGTGCTTTCTAACCCGAACCATGTGTTCTTGGGTAGAATACAGGTCTTCACGCTCCTCTTTTCAAACATAAACTCTTGCAAAACACGTATAGTATCAACTTGACCAAGGCATTAACAGAATACCTAAAACATGTCCTTATAGAGCTTGTCTATCTTAAGGTAAGTGTGATCATAGTCTGTAATACCCTTGAGGTAACTTAACTTAGGCACACTTCTCACTAGCATAAAGTATGCTATCAATAAGTAGATGTTCTGTCAATGAGTAAATATTTTATCAAAGAGTAAACGTTCTATCAATGTGTAAGCTTTCTATCAAAGAATGAACCTTCTATCATTAAATAACTTTCAATCAATGAATAAACTTTCTATCACTGAATAACTTTCTATCAGTGGATCTTTCTCTACTTCCTGGTATAGTGACACAGCCAAGGGCGTTATCGGCCATCCGGCGCCCATGGCAAAGTATGAGCTCATGCCCTCTAGCTGACCCTCTAGGGTCCTACCTTCGGGAAAAATTAACACACTGGGGTACTAAACCAGTGAAGAGGCCACCATATTGGGGTTTGCAAGGCCCGCATGGTAATACCTCATTCAAGGGGCGGTATCGGCCATCCGGCGCCTAGTGACCAAGCATGCTCATACCCCCCTTACGATGGTCCCGTGGAACCTCACCTAGGGGACTACTAAATCAACCGGACATAATCCCGTTGAGTCACGCCAGCTAATCATAATCTAATACTTTATCAGATGGGAATAACTTCCACTTTTCGATTATTAATGAGTGCCCCGGGATAGCAGCACGCCAAAACCCAATGAGCCACTCAACAAAATATGAAATTCACCTCTAAAGGAGTCATTGTAACTCCAAGTAAGGCATAATCCAATTCTTAGATAAATAAGGGAGCGGTCCCCGCCTCCTACTAACACTCTTATTCTCTATAGCTATTCTAAGCGCAACGATTTCATAATCGATAGCTCTTCATATAAAGTGTACTCACTAGTATCTCATAGTTTTAATGCAATGTATATTATCACAATAAACAATAAAGTCTTAAAGAAAATTGCATATAAGGGTTAGAAACTGCATATACGTACCTGTAAGCGTCACTGCACGATCAAAAGTCACAAAATCACCCGACTAAGGCACTACTTTCCTCTTACGAAATGGGCACCTATATAAGTTATGAGTAGAACTAATAAGTTCCCTTAACTACTTTGCCATACCAAAATAAATACCAAAGTAACCGCTATCACCCATTCAACATGAGTTTTCGATTACTCTAGCATGCACACAACTCATTCTATACAAGTCAAAATCAGTAACTCAACACAATATAAGTCTTTCCATCAATTTAAAGTAGAAGTATGGGTGAATCGTTTCTTTACATTAACTAATTTTGAGCATATCGGCTCGCGTTACCCAAAAATGATTTAAAATCATGAAGGGCAATGTCAAAGGTTACCAACATTTTTTTCAGCTATTCACTTACCATACGACTAGATATGTTGAAAGTATAGAATTTTTTATCAATTAAGATCACGAACTCATATATGACTAAAGTAATGCATCATGTTCATATATAACGACAGTACTAATGGTACTAATAGGGTAATAATAACATTGATGATCAACAAAGATGACATTTTATGTATACATAAAAAAAATGCAAGATGAAAAATAACTGATGAACACACCTACATCACCGCAATTTCCAATATCAATAGCAAAGCAGTCATGTATCATCCAGTTGATAAAGTTGTGATACCAGCACTAATTTCACAATATCCAATCTACATCATAACATTTCCATCACAATACCACCTCTAACTATAAGACCGTTATCACAACCATATGACTGCTACATTAACAATCCTAACACTATACTAAAGTACAACAACACAAAGCCAACAAAATACCGCAACACTTGAAATTATGCATTACAACTATTCCTTCGCAAACAAGTGGGAGTCAATCACCCTTGCACCTAAAATGTGAAACTTAGAACTAACAACAATAACATAATCGTTTGTATTAAAACACGTCAAAATTTCAAAACTCTTTTCATCAAATGCTTATTACGATCCAATGATTTAGTAACATCAAATTAAAACTCTTCTTAACACAAGTGCAAATATTATTTAACTCTCTTTATCGCATAATAATGATTGTGTATAATAATCGTTTAAGACATAATCCATTATCTCGATTCATCTCTCAAATTATAATTATTCGCATACTCATGGTCGTTTTTTTTTTCAATGTTTAAATTTTAAAACACCTCTTGATTTTTTTATTAGGACCACATTATCTTCAATAACTGTCCAAACTTAATTTAACACGTATCTCATCAATCATTATTAAAACAGTAACCTATGTAAAGTCGGCTTCATTTGGAAACTCATCTAAGTCTTATCATTTCAATGCACTGGCAGGACTATTAAATTGGTGATCAATGAGATACTCTAAAATACTTAAAACATTTAACTGTGTCTTATGTGCACAAAGACGCTCATTTCACCTCATTAGTAGATTATTTTATCGTTATGTCTTGTAACTGCCCAGAAGGCCATGAGAAGACAAATTATAATATCACTGATTCCTTTTTAATTTCAAATATCATTCTATCTATCTAACGCTTTAAAACCATCACGATTCTTCTTCACATTATCATCCGATTAAAATATTCATCACTCTATATAAGCATTTAATAAGACAAAATGTCTTAACTCAATAGTGCTCCCTCGAATCAATCTTTAGGCTCTTAACATGCAAATTTGTTTACGATGATTATTCTTTAACTATCCACTTTAATATAAAGTTATTGACTTATGTATGAATGATATATCATGTCTCAACGAAATACAGAACTCAAAGGACTTGCGAATAATAATTTTCTCCTTGGATACCCAAACTCATATGTCTTCAAGAAGGAAAAAAAAATCACCCTTATTTTATCCAAAGAACCACTTCAACTATTTTTTAACAACAAATAGTGATTTAAAGGTCGTTATCACTCGGCAAACATGAAATACTATATTCATTATGATGAGAGTTGGATGCTTACAAAAATCAAAATCAATGACAAAGGATCCTTATAGTTTATAATTCATCAAAAAATATATAAAGTGATTACAAGGCTAATAGGTTGACTATCGTTTTCACTCTCAACTGATTCTCAAGGTCTCACTATAAGCATAAGATGTTGGGTTTAGAACTAACAAATATATATTACATTAACCAATTTAAAGCATCAGTCTCCATCACCGTATGAGATTGAAAACGTTTATTGGTAGACACGATTATGCCACACTAGTACTCAACACCAATGTTACTATAGCTAATTACAAAGGTCAAGAGCCTCAACCTAGTAACAATTATAACTTCAAATGAAAATATTAAGGCAATTCTAGTTTGAACAACAATACTAAATTACTAATGTGATAATTTGGTCCAACTGATATATCATTATCTTTAAACACTTAGAGACGTTGAAAACAAGCTCTTAACTTCAACTCATCACTATATGAAGAATATATCAATAATACTCTTATAGATCATGACCTGAAATTGGGGGTTGAATTCTCAAACTATAAACTCTTAACGTGCTCTTGATCTTCTCCTTAATATTTAGGTTTTTTTTAACGCATCTATACTTTAGCTATGACCGCATTATTATCATCAACTAGTGATTAAAACTTTATTTACAAGGTATCGCATATAAGGCCCCTTTCTTTCATTTATAATATATCAAACTCTTATTACACTGCTTTTGTCCTTATTCTGGTTCAAACTACTTACGATCATACTTGCACAATCATTAACCATATTAAAGAGAATTATGATCACCACCTTCTATGTTACGATGAACGAGTGCACTTGACAAATGAAATGCTCAAGCAGATAAATAAACAGTGGGTTCATGTATAGGATCAATATCAAAACTTGTAAGCTTTATGAAAACAATTAACATGAATAAATATTCAGACACATAAGACTAAATTTCATATTATCATCACAAGCAAGAGAAAGTTCTCGATGCAACCAATTTCTCTAGAATTTCATCATTCATACTTCATAGCTTCATAATGACTACTTATAATACAACTCATGAGTTGAACCAAAAACTCAAAAATTTCATTATTACTTGATAATAAATAATTCAAATCTACTGATTTGTTAAATCATGTCATCATTCAAACCACCATCATAACCTTTAATTATAATAATAACACACATGAGAATGAGTCTCATAACAAGCTAAACAAACTATATATTTATCTATGCACGTGCAATGATAATCATTATACATGAATATGTAATATGCACCTATCCCATGTCTACCCAAACTCTCACGAATAACATCTAACTTCAAGCAATTTCTCAACGAATTTGAGGACACAAAGCGTCGAAAATAGGGACCACTGGCTCTGACCCTTTTAAAATTAATGTTTAACGTTTATCTAAATTCTTTTCCTTTTCTTTTATGTAACACTCGAATTTCCTCCCCTCCTTTACGGTTTTGGTTACGTTAAGGGGTCGGAAATTCAGGGGTGTTACACTTACATATGAGATTGATGGATGTTGTCTTTGCATATTTATATGAATCACAGGAGACACAGATCTATACGTAGAAAAATATTTTCAGTAAAATTAAAAAGATTACTTTATGGATTTAAACAATTTGGGAGAATGTGGTATAATTGCTTAAGTGAATATCTTATGAAAGCAAGATTAGAAAATAACTAAATTAGTCCATGTGTATTCATTAAACGATCTCAATTAGGTTTTGTAATCATCCCTGTGTATGTGATGACTTATACTTGATTGGAACTTTTAGAGAAATTGAAATAACAGCTAATTACTTGATAAAGGAATTTAAGATGAAGGATTTTGAAAAAACTAAATTTATGCCTTAGACTACAAATTAACAATTTAAGAAGCAAAATATTTGTCCATCTGAGCAATTATACTGAGAAAGTTATAAAAACGTTTTTACTTGGACAAGGCTCATCCATTGAGTTCTCCAATGGTAATCCGATCACTAAACATAAAAGAAGACCCATTCCGTGCACAATAGAAAATGAAGAAATTTTAGGCTCTAAAGGGCCATCTTTGAGTGCCATTGGTGCTTTAATGTACTTAGGTAATAATACACGACTCGATATAACATTTTCAGTAAACTTGTTATCTAGGTATAATAATGCACCGACAAGAAGACATAAGAATGAGATAAAACATCTATTTTCATGTCTAAGGGGAACTACTAATACGTGATACCTATCCGAATCACAAAAGGCCAACTCACAAACTGGATATGCATTTACATATGTAGGTACCACAATATCTTGAAAATCAACAAAACAAACTATTAGTTACATTATCATATCATGCACAACTTATAGCTTTATATCAAGTTAGTTGAGAGTATGTATGGTTGAGATCTATGATCGGCCAACTCCAAGAGTAATGTGGCTTAAATGTTACAACAAGGGTACCGACTACGATCTATGAAGATAATACAGCGTGCATCGAGAAAGTTAGTGAAGGATACATCAAGAAAGACAAAATAAAACATTTGTCACCGAAATTATTCTTCATACATGATCTGTAGAAGAATATAAAGATAAAAATCCAAAGAATTCAATCTTGTGAAAATCTAGCTGATTTATTCACAAAGTCACTCCCGTCAAAAAGATTCGAACAACTGGTGCACAAGATAGGAATGTGCCATTTTTGAGACATATGTTAGTTTTAGGGGGAGAAATATGTCCATTGTACACTTTTTTCATTTACTCGGGTTTTTATCACACTGAGTTTTTTATGACAAAGGTTTTTAACTAGTTAGATTAGGGCTATATATGTTAATAAATTTTCATATGTATATAAAACATTCAAGGAGGACTGTTAGAAGACAAATGAATACTTTACAATGCTCAAAGTTCTATCTTATATATTAAGTGAATATTGTCTAAAAAGTGGATGAATAGTGATAATCTTTGCACTATAAATATGCAATACTTTCTAAGTTCGATTGTAATTCCAGTTAGGGGTACACACGGTCTGATTTGGTATGGTCTGACACTAAAATAAGACTAGATCAAAATGCCAGTCTAAAAATTTTCAGACCATACTGCACCGTTTTAACCTCCAAATTGGACCAGACCATACCCGTTATACAACAGTCTGATTTGGTCTGGTCTTCAATTTTTAATTTCTAAATTAATATATCTATTTACGCAAATATTTCGCACCTACAATCACCATATATAATAATTCATATAGTTGATTGAATCAACATAATTCAATAATATATTACCAAATAAAAAATTGCATCTCGAAATATTTTGGTAGTGATATATTTTAAAAAATAAATAAACTAAGTTTTTTTTATTATAGTATGGTTTCAGTCTGGTCTGGTTTGGTCTAAAAATTTAAAAATTGACACCAGGCCAAAAATCATAATTTTTTGGGAAAAATAGGACTAGTCTACTTAGACCGTGGACTAGATTAAATATAAAAATCACGATTTAGTCTGATTTGATTTGCAATTTAGACAAAACTTTGTTCAACCGTAATTTCAGTGTATTCAAGAGTATAAAGAATATAAACTATATTCACTCATAATACTTTTCTCTTAATATTCTCCCTAATCCTTAATCTAGCTACCATTTTCATGAATAAAAAAGAAAAAATCTCAATTATTTCAACTACCATTGAATATTTTTAAACTTTTACTATCTCTTTTATATCCTATATCCTATAATAATAAAAGTTGTCCCATGATAAAAATAAATCTTTGAAACAACTCCAATTGCAAATCCTAAGAAAAAAAAATTTTAAAATTGCATCACAATTATATCTCTGGTTTTTTCTTGTTCCCATCAATCCAGACACCCCACATCATCCCTCCAAGCCTGAAAGAAAGAAAGCCAGGGAGAGACACCTCCCCCTTTCCTCAGGTTCATCCAAAATAATTCAGAAAATATTGTTTGATTTATTCAGATTATATGATATGATATAGAATCCAAAGAAAACCCAGCTACTACACCACCTTCCTTTTCTTTTCTAACCTTCTTATTTTTTTAAAAAAAAATTGTTTTAACAATTTTTTTTTTGAAAGTTACTCTCCAACAAAACCATTACAGATCAGTTAGATAACCCTTTTTTTTTCCTTTCAATTTCCATGATGGATCTCTCTTAACAAATCAAAAAGCTCTAATCTTTGCTTTCAGGTTTCTGGGTAACATTATTTTCTGTCCTTCCCTCTATTTTTAGCTGCATTCTCAATTTATAGAGCTCAGATTTTTGTGGGTTTTTTTTTTTTTTTTTTTTTTTTTTTTCATTTTTTGTCATAAAGCTTCAATCTTTTCAAAATTTGTAGAATTCCAAGATTATTTTTTTTATTGTAATCCTTTTGAAATTGAACGGAAAATGGAGGGTTTTTAAGGTGGTTAAAGGTAGTTGTAATTCAAATTCATGCTATATAGATCTGAGTTTATATCCAAATTATTCGTCTTTTTTGTGGAATTTTGGATCCACTTCTAAATTTAGCAACATTTAGCTTTATATTTGCATGTTCTGGTGCTAAGGTTAGCTAATCAACATAACCCTTTAATGCAAGATCTGAATTTTCTTTTTTGTTTCCACTTTCTCACGGTGTAGCATCATACATTCCATAGTTTGTTTTCTGGGTTCTTTTAGTTTGATGTCTATGATTCCTAGGTTATGATAGAGATGTTTAATGTTGTGGCCTCTTTAAGGGATATGAGTTTGATGTGTTTGGATTGATTCTACTTGAAAATATTGATTTAAAGTGTGCACCATGTTGAAGCAAATCCTTAGTAAGATTCCTAGGAAATCCCTTAAATCAGATAATGTTGAACCAGTTTTGAACAACAATTTAAATGGTTCAGGCAATGGCACTCCGAGGGGACAGAATGGCAATGTTGCTTCAGGCAAAGCAAATGCCACGAAGCGGACATCGTCTGCTGTGTTCCCAACGAGCGTGGTTGCAGGAATTGAACCCCTTGTGTCATTCAAGGATGTTCCGAATTCAGAGAAGATGAATTTGTTCCTTAGTAAGTTGAACCTTTGTTGTGTGACCTTCGATTTCTATGATCCTAGTAAGAATACTTCGGAGAAGGATGTTAAGCGGCAAACATTGATTGAACTTGTGGATTTTGTTGCCTCAGGGCCATCTTCTAAGTTCCCTGAGCCTGCTATATTTGCTATGTGTAGAATGTGTGCTGTTAACCTCTTTCGGGTTTTCCCTCCGAATTATAGGTCTAGTGGGGGTGGGGGTGGTGGTGAAAACGATGATGGTGAACCCATGTTTGATCCTTCTTGGACACATTTGCAAATTGTGTATGATTTGTTGCTTAAGTTTATTACTTCACCATCATTGGATGCAAAGGTAGCAAAGAAATACATAGATCATTCGTTCATATTGAAGCTACTTGATCTTTTTGATTCTGAGGATCCTAGGGAAAGAGAGTGTCTAAAGACTATCCTTCATAGGGTTTATGGTAAATTCATGGTCCATAGGCCGTTTGTTCGAAAAGCTATGAGCAATATATTCTACCGGTTTGTGTTTGAGACTGAGAAACATAATGGAATTGCAGAATTGTTGGAAATCTTTGGGAGTGTTATTAGTGGGTTTGCCTTGCCCTTGAAAGAAGAGCACAAGATGTTTTTGTGGAGAGCTTTGATTCCACTGCATAAACCAAAATCTTTAGGTACTTACTTTCAGCAACTGTCCTACTGTATTACACAGTTTATAGACAAGGAGCCGAAGTTAACTAGCACAGTAATTAAAGGCTTGCTAAAGTACTGGCCGATCACAAATAGCCAGAAGGAAGTCATGTTCTTGGGTGAGCTGGAAGAGATATTGGAAGCCACAAACATGCTAGAATTCCAAAAGGTTATGATTCCGTTGTTCTCACGAGTTGCCTGTTGTATCAATAGCTATCACTTTCAGGTAGTTTTTTCTTGAACTCACTTTACATGTTTCATTTTTAATTGTGCTTCCATCTCGGTCTTATTATAGTATCAATGTCAACTTTCCCTGTGTTGTATGAGCAACATTCTGAAGCATAGCTGAATTATCTGGTAGTGATTGCCCCACTTGTACAACCCCCCCCCATTTCATTTCCAGTCCTCGTGAATTTCGCCTATGTTTAGGGCGGAAGTTTGGGTGTTTTGTTTTTTTCATCTAGGATGCGCAGCTGAAACAGTTACTGAAATGGCATGTCACATTTTTTAGTTTAAAAAGCTGTATATTTGAAGACACAAGATGAGGTAGAGTTCCTCTTCCAGTTCTCACTTATACCACCTTTCATGTTTTAACGGAAATTTATAAATAAAATTTGATATTGTGATGGTCGATGGATATGCATGACTAAATTTTCTAGAAAAACACTTGAAATTATTCGATTTGCCACATTATATCACCAATTACCCATCAGTCCTTTTGGTTAAGTGTGCATCCATGAAATATACTTCTTTTGTTTTCATTTGTGGTCTACAATGAAGCATGCTTGCTTTAGAGACTTGCGTGAGATGCTTTATTCAAATGCACATGAGTAGCTCCATATCATGTGTTACTTTCATACAATGCATTCCCTGCAGTTTATTCCATATAGTGGCCATCAATTGCGAATCCCGCTTAATGCAAGATATGGGAATCCAGATCTACATTATCCTACTCAAATCAGTGTTTAGGTTAGCATAAGCTGATCAAGGCCGTTCAAACCTTGCTTTAAAAATTGAATTGACTTGCTCACTTTGTATCTTGTGTGCTAACATTCTGATATTGTAACTTTAATCTTTAAATTTAATGCTCTAAATTTAATCTATTCAGTAATCAAATGCTTTAAAAAAAATTTTAAAAGCTGGGTAAAAAGACAATTTTTTCAAAATAAGCTTAATAGGGTACTATCCCTAAAGAGGGTGTCTTGTTAGGTCTGCAATGGTTTCTCAAGTACTCAAATTGGTCACTTGACATGGCTTGTTCTCTCCGTGTTTCTTTTTTCAATAGTAGAGGGCTGGGTGTGGTAAATTGTGATGAGCTTGTTGAGCATTTAAGGTATTTATTGGACTATGAGTGACATAGCTATGTGCTCAACACTATAATTTTGTATGCCGTGCATCTGCAACATCTTCCATTGTTATTCAGAATTTCAGATTAATGTCTTCTGCTGCTCTTCGATGAATCATTTAAATTAAATTAGTCAGTATGAATTCACTAGATTAGTTTATGAGGTCTAGCTGTGTAAATATACGTTTTTCAGTTTATGGGTTGGAATTCCGTTTCTTGGGAAGAGCCGAAACTGTTCGGTTATACAGGACTTCGTATGGGAAGTTCCCCTTACCTAGAAGGGAACATTGGTGAGCAAACTTCCTCCACTGGGTAGAATATACCAGGAAGTTTCTGTTTTTCTTTCAAATTTGTCAACAAGCAATATATGTGTTTCTCTACTTGAAACTTCCAACGTGAATATGAATCATTGTTACTAGAAACAACTTGAATGTAAGAGCATTTGAAAGTGGAATAACCACCTAATCATTCTTGATTCAGGTGGCTGAAAGGGCGCTTTTTCTATGGAATAACGATCAAATTCTCAATCTAATTGGTCACAATCGAGGCGTGATCCTTCCTATAATCTTCCCAGCTCTGGAGAGGAATGCCCAAAGCCACTGGAACCAGGCAGTTCTCAACCTAACCTTAAACGTGAGAAAAATATTCCAGGAAATGGACGAGCCACTCTTTCATGAGTGTCAAATGCAGTTCAGAGAGGACGAGGCTAAGCTATCCTTGATTGTAGAGCAGCGGAAAGCAAATTGGGAGCGCTTAGAGAGTGCGGCTGCTAGTCTGCAGCCAATAACTGGAAACATAGCTGTTCTAGTATCGCCTTGTGCCCCTTCAATCACCTGCTAGTAAGTGGAAAGCGGAAAAAGTGCTTGTAGTTTGGTTCTCTTTGTTGATCATATAGTTTGTTATAGGAGAACCAGAAGGAATGTATGAAAGATGAAAAGGAGGCTGAATTCACAAGGGTACTTTTTTAAATAAATTGCCCTTGTGAATCAAGTCTTGTTATTGTAACTTGCTTTTGATCTTCTTGTGATACTTTATCTTTTATGTCATCTTCTGTAACTGATTAATTGGGTTATGACCTAAGTCAAGTTAGTAGTAACTAGTAAGAAAAGGGGTTTGCCCATTTCCTAGCAAATGTAAAAAGCCTCTTGTTTCCATGGAATTTACATGATGGATGAATTTCTCTTTTTTTTGTTACTTTTATTAAGTCTTGGTTAATGGCTGTGGAAGAATAATTAAAAAGAAAAGGAGAGTTTCTGTATGAGAATTGGGAATAAAATGTGGGTCATTATCTAAATAAGAAATTTGAAACAATTTTATTCTAACTTTCTTGGTAGTGAAGGTTTCTTTATCAAACCTCTTCAAATGTTTTACTAAAATTATTCCTCAACAATGCACCTCGCTTTCATTCATAATTATCCCTTTGTTTTCACGTAATCTTATCACTAGTATTAATCACACCTTGATAAACCTTAATTGTAGGCTCTAGATAATCTTCAAGATTTTGATAAAGTTCTTTTAGGTTGTTAAATAAAATAGTTTATTAGTCAATTTTAACTTATTTTAGTACAAAAAGGATTTGATGTTCAAACCATCTAATCAGGGTCGGCCTTGAGATAATAGGGATTCGGGGCGGAAAATAATTTATGGGCCCTAACTAAATTATTGCTTCGTTCCATATTACTTGCAATTAATATTATCATTACTTCAAATAACATATCCCTATTAGATACAACTAAAATCAAACAAAAAAATATAAAACATAGATAAAAAAATTAAAATATATAATGTTGGATAAACCTGTTAATCAAATCAGCTATTCTAATCAACAATCCGTCGTTTATCAAATAAGTAAATAAGCCTTACATTTTTCTTTCTCGCTTCTTAATTGTCATCATTTTTTTCACTGTGTCATCAACTTTTTTATATAAAATTTCAATTTTGTCTCTCCCTCCAAAAAAGTTTTGATTTTTATCAATACATCAAACTCAAATGCTTGTTAAACGTAAACGCAATCCTTATGATTTATTGTAAATATAATAAAAATAATTTTGAGTTTTTTTGTCGATTAATTTTGATAATGATTTTTTTTTGAGAAAGGTCCATGTCACATAAAACGTATGATTTTACCTAGATACAATCGCATATTTTGTGAAATCGATACAGCTGCACAAAATGTGCATTTTGGCCTACGATATTTTTTTTGTATTTTTTTTACATAAATTTAGATAAATGTAGGAAAATATTAATTAAAATTCTATAAATTATTTTTTTTACAATGACATCATATACTATTAAGAAAAAAATAATTTCAAAAATTCGATATCATGAAATAAAGTTTATTATTGATGAACTCAACCTCCAAACATCTGCGAAGTGAGTACTTGAAGATATAAACAAATTTTTAAAATATTTGTTAAATTTAAGAAAAATTTTGAAATTTTGCATAAAAGTAGTTATCTCAACATTTTCAATTTTGAAATTCACCTTTATATTGTTTCAATGTTGAAATTGAGTTGATAAAAATTATTTCAGAGAAGGTTTGGTAAGAAGGCAAAGAGAAATAAGTCATGAGTATTTTTGAAATTTAAATAAAAAGGTGACAACACAATAAAAAGATAACGATAAATATCAATGTCAACTTTCTTTTTGTCCTTTTTGACATTTTATCATTCACCTATCCTTTCTTTTTCCCAATCTTTAAAATACGTCACTCTTTTCATTTTGTCAATACCTTTTTTTAATGAGATTACTAAATTGCCCTTAAACTTAATCTTCTATGAAACACTTCAATCTCAGTCCATAAAACTTTTATCTCTCTCTAAAACAATCAATAATTACTTAAAATTTGTAGCTTCAAAGCTTAGGAATTTCAATTCGCTAACGACAACTTGAGGTAATTACCAAACAAATCTTTGCTAAATTATTCAAAAAATAAAAAGGGGGGCGGTGGTGCGCAACTAAACGGAGGCACGATCACATAAAACGCACAACTGGACCACGGGTCAGTCGCGTGAAACAGCTCTAGACCCACTTTACTGGTTTCGCTCGTCGTGTTAGGCAGGAGCATGCAGCTAGACATAGTCAAGCCCATCGGTCGAGTACGTTGCACCAAACGCATACTAATTTTTCGATGACTATATGAGCGCACAGAGTTATACTAGGGGGGGGGGGGGGGAGGGTTGATGATGATGACTGTGAAGACCGGTGGTCTATAGGGCAGTCTGTAGATTGGACGGTAGTCCTAGGCCATGCGGGAAAGTTTACACATTATGGCCCTAGTACTACTATTGCTTCTGATGCTACAGAAGACAACCAAGTAGAGGATGCAACTTAGGAGACGTCGATAGCTGCAAACACTGACTGACTAATTACGTCACTCCGGCCAGGGAGCCCAATTGACGTCTATTTGATACCCAGCTGTGAAGGGCATATAGCTAGGGTTATTTTGAGGGTCCTAAGTGTACGCCTTCGATTTTGGAATGTCGTATTAGGGAGAAGTAACTCGAGGCCATCATTAGACTGTAAAAATATGTCTGATGAGTTGTATGGAGTATTACCTGCCACTCCTTTAAGCCACTTGCCGTATATTATGTATCAGCACATTGACAGTGCTTTGATAATGACCTTTGTGGAGAGGTGTCAGCTAAAATACCAACACCTTCCACATACCTTTGGGTGAGATAACGATTATGTTGCACAACGTGTAACGCATTTTTGGATTGGTATTGAAGGTTCATTGCCGGCTAAACCTGCTGACAGGGATTGGAAGCTAGCACTGGCCGGGCTTTTTGGCGAGCCCATGAGTGAGCTGCGTAGGAAGGGGTTCTTCACTAGCGGGAGCATCAACGTTGATAAAATTCTGAGCATATGTCACACGTCTTAGTCTTTTGAGACATAGTCTACTGCCTATTACATGGCTGTAGTGGGGTCAATGCTTTTGGTCGACGACACGAGAGTTGGGATGCGACCTCACCCTATACTTGTTATGAATATGAATCATGATGAGGTTTGTTGGGAGGCAGTGAATCTGGCGTATTTGTATCGCCAACTGGGTACGGCGTCAAAGGCTAGGTGCAAGACCATTGCAGGTTGTCTTACATTGTTACAGACATGGATCTACGAGTACTTCCCAGCCTTCCACCCTTATCCTCGTCAATCCAATATGCATTTCAAGATGAGAGCTGATTACATAAGCTCTTCAAATAACATATTATAATAATTTATTGCTATTTTAAATTTTCTAAACATTATTTTATTTATGCAAATTTCAAATGGATGGACAAGTCATATCCAACTACTGCTCAAGATGTCTTCTATTTGTCGACATAAACCCACGAGAAAGACAGACTGCAGACCTTTACATGGAAGAAGTAAGGGGTTTATTCGCTGAATGACAAGTGTTTAGAGGGCATGGTGCTTCATAAACAGTTTTTATGTAACAATAAACTATTTTTTTATTGTTTTTTTTTATGCTACTTGAATGCCTTTTATTATATAACCTAAATGCTTTTAAATTGTCTACTATTACAATGAATTCTTTTTTATTATATAAATTGAATGATTTTTAAATGCACTGAATAAACAATAAATAATTACATTGAATATACAATAAAATAAAATAAATATACAAGATTTATATTGTGGAAAACCTAAATTGACTGCATCATTAATGTTGTTGTTCAATGATGGTGACTTCACACCATATAATCTATTTCAAAGATTTATCCTGCTGTGAAAATGTCTTTCTAAATGTCGGCATGAATTGTCACCTGCTTGTCTCGAAGCTTTATGGACTGGCGGTAGAGGAGATGTATCATCATTCATTAAAAGATGAATATAATGATTTCTATTGACAAAACAAATGTGCACAACGTTATTAACACCATGCTCACCTTAGATTCTCCTCAAGGGAAGAACTAGATAGTTATACTGGGGATTATCGTTGCTGAACCCGTAATATGCTATTGCAATATTAAGAAATGTCTCTGTAGAGTACAATCCCAACAGTGGATCCAACCAGTGAATAATTAGTGCAAGTACCTTGTTATGCGATCTAATTATGAACATAGCTTCGTCAAGTGACTCGGATAATATGTATAAACGTAGGTACTGCCGTCTGTGCACTTGTATTTCCATGTATACTGCTCACCGTAAAAGAGGCCAAGCCTCCTCGCCTTCCAAATTTGTGACCGCAACAATTCTATATTCATAGTTTCTATCACCCATAACTTCAATCCCATGAAATAAGTATGGGGTCAGAATATATTGAATATATTCCATAGAGGGGAAAAGTGAAAAATCTCGACCACTAGCACCATCTATAAGATAAAAAAGTTAGCCACATTAATTTGTAATAGACAAATTTGAAGAATAGAGAAAATAAACACATACCAGATAAATTGAAATTAAAGTTAATTCCAACGAATGATTGAGCTGACCGACCACTAGATTTCTCGTGTGATGAAGAGCGAGAACCACGACCCCTCGAAGAAATCACGGATGGTTGCTGATAACCCCTCATCTACATTATAAGTGTCATACCGGATGAATTGAACCTATATTCTCAACGTCGTTTTCAATGTGCCATACATAGGGGTATTAAAAATCGGGTACCGGGTCGACCCGGATCCGGAAATCCGGGTACGCTCTTTTTCGGATACCTAAATTGTGACCCGGTTTCGACTTGGTTTAAAATCCGAAATTCGGATACCGGATTTAAACCGGGTCGGAAACCGGATACCCGATTTTGTTTATTTCCTAAAACATGTGTTTTTTTTTTCCTTATTTCTTTTAACATTTTTTTTATATAAAATTCAAATACTAAATCTCTAGAAATACTTAACTTAATTAGTCATAAAATGCAACTCATGGGGTAAAGGATAGGAAGAGTTTAGAGTTTAGAAGTTAAAATACAACCATAAGAAATACAACTATAAAGTTACACATCAAACTATTAAAAAACTAAAAGCAAGTAATTAAAATTTATAAGTGAAACTTCAAGCTCCATTAATCATCTTCAACGAAGTCAAGGGTTTCATCGATTATGACCTCCGGATGTTCCAAAGTTAATGCATTATCTAAAACCAAAGTCATGAGCAATATAAGGTTAAAGGACAAATATTTTTACACTTAAATATTGAATATTCAATTGAAAAATAATTAAAAATTTATATTTACCTTCCTCCATTTCTTCAAGTGCAAGTAAACTCTCCTCTATTGCTAAAGGGATTCTAGAAATACGAAGCCAATCTTGTGCGCAAATAAGGGCTTCGACCATATTTGGAGTCAATAAAGTTTGAAAATCATCAAGAATATGACCACCAGTATTGAAAACAGATTCAGAAGAAACTGTAGAAATAGGTATAGCAAGCACATCTTTAGCCATCTTTTGAAGAATGAGATACCTTTTTGTTTGATCTTTCCACCATGGTAAAATCTCAAAGTTAAAATCATGAGGTTCACATGCATTTCTAAATACCTATCCAACTCAATTTTGTTTACATTAGTTAATGAACAACCTGTCTCCATTTGATATCTTGAATTCATTAGTTTAATAAGGTCCACCTTTCTCATTCCTTGAGTCCCACTTTGAGTAAAAATGAAAGAGGTTGAAGAGGTAGAAGTGGAGAAAGTAGCCCCAGTTGTCTTTGGTGGAGGCATAGAAGAAGCATAAGAATCAAACAAACTTTGAAAAGCCATTTTAATCTTTAGTGACAACTAACAAGAGAGTAGCTTTTGTGGCATCATATGAAGCACGCACAATCCAATCAACATAAGTCAACTTATGCCTAGGGTCAAGGAGAATAGCTACAAACACTAAAATATTGATATTATCAATGTCTCCATAATATTTGTCATATTTCTTCGTCATATTGGTAGCCATTTTCCTCATACCTTCATCATCGACACTCAAGTTGTTGGCAAGCAATATGTCAAATTTTTGTTAAATTTTTGACATAAGTTGATGTTTGAAGCTTACTTTTAAGAGATGTGAAGAGCATCAATGCTCAAAAGGTCCTTTTTTTCAAGGTGCAAGGTGGAGGCGCAGACTTTTTTGTATGCAAGGCGCACAATTTCACTAAAAAATTCCAAAATTAATTTCAAAAAAATTAATCCTACTTTAACACATAGGGGGTGTTTGACACAAGGAATGAGATTTGTGAGACTTTAAGATGAGATTTTTAAGATGAGACTTTCAAGATAAAAAAATCGTATCCCTTGTTTTTCCTTTATGATTATAGAATGGAGTTAAATGCAATTCCTTTTCCTTTATCATTTCTAGAGATAGTGGAAAAAACCTTAAATGCCGTGGTTTTTTGGCCAGTATATGCTACGGTTTTAACCCCAAGCATTAGTGATAGCAGTAGATGGCTTATTTTAAATGTTGCGGTTTAAAACCGCAGCACAAAAAAATTATATGCTAAGGTTCCAGGAAAACCGCAGCATATATTGATGTTTTTTTTTTTTTGCTTTTTTCGTTTGATTATTAATCCAATGCGTATGCCCATTTCTAATAAACACAATTGCAATCACCAAATACTCACAGTAAAGTCATCATTAGTATACACTCGATCATTATAATAAACAAATATATATATTATATATTTCATAAATAATACATTAACAAAAGTGTATATATATATATATATATATATATATATATATATATATATATATATATATATATATATATATATATATATATATATATATATATATATATATATATATATATATATATATATATATATATATATATATATATATATATATATATATATATATATATATATATATATATATATATATATATATATATATATATATATATATATATATATATATATATATATATATATATATATATATATTAAAATAACACTAAATTAATTATATATGTATATGTACACAAAAGTCAAAAGTCTAAAGTAATTACACTATCAAACACATAAATTAAAAAGATACACGACCACCTTGTCTTTCAATTCAAGCATTTCCCTTTCTGTAAAAGTGCGTGTTTCCCTTGGAATGTCGTATAAAACCTAAATATTATATGAAATAAATAAAAAGGTTTATATAATACATATACATTAGATTTTACCAATATTAAATATATAATATTATAGTTTAAGAACGTAACATATACATACCGCATCAATATTTTCGACTCCAACGTTCTTCACGGATTGTAAGAGATCGTCCTTATATTTGAGAGTGTAGTAGCCGCAATCAATACCATTATCTTGTCGAAAGCACTAAGAGAAAATAGATATTAGTGACAAAAACGCTTCAAAAACCTTAAAAAGCAACTTACCCCGTAAATTCATGCATATGACTATTGTTTTTGATTCTAACCATTTCAACACAATAATATATACCAAATAGTGTTGTGTGTCAAGTTTCGTGCCAAACAAACCAAGTTCGAACCACTTTATGCGAGAAAGTGCCAAAAACACTTAAAAAACCTTTAAAAAGCAACTTAGCACGTAATTTCAAGCATATGACTATTGTTTCGATTCTAGCTGTTTCAACACAATAGTATATATCAAATAGTGTTGTGTGCCAAGTTTTGTGCCAAACAAACTAAGTTTGAACCACTTTATGTGAGAAAGTGCCAAAACGCTTAAAAAACCTGAAAAAAGCAACTTAGCACGTAATTTCAAGCATATGACTATTGTCTTCAATTCTGACCAATTCAACAGAATAATATAATCTAAATAATATCGTGTGCAAGGCTTCGTGCCAAACAAACCAAGTTTGAACCACTTTATGCGAGAAAGTGCCAAAAACACTTAAAAAACCTTTAAAATGCAACTTAGCACGTAATTTCAAACATATGACTATTGTTTCTGATTATAACCATTTCAACATAATAATACATACCAAATAGTGTTGTGTGCCAAGTGTCGTGCCAAAAAAACCAAGTTTGAACTAATTTAAGCGATTAAGTGCCAAAAAAGTATAAATAATTCATACCTTGTGAATCACTTAATTCAAATGTATTCCTTCTGTGTGATCTACACGCGTATAACCAACTCTACATCATCTTCATCCACGGATTTTGGATTGATAAAGGGTGGGGAGTCTCCAAAAGCATCATATTCTTCTTTATCCTCAACATCACCTATAGCAAGGATACTTCTTTTTCCCAGTACAACAATAGACCATTTTTTATCAGATGGGTCTACAATGTAGAATACTTGCTTGGCCTGTGTAGCTAGTATAAATGGCCCCTCACTATCACGCAAACGAGTTAAGTCTACAAGAGTGAATCCACAAGGGTGATCATTTTTACGCATCGTCGTTTACTATCTACCCACTTGCATTTGAAAAGATCAATAGTAAAATTAGAGTAGTCAAGCTCCCATATTTCATGTACCTGCCCGTAGTATATACCAATTTAGTATCAACTTGAGATAGATCCTTGGCACTCGCATAAAATGTAGTTGACTCCAAAATAGAAGCCCTACTATTCTGCAAATAAGATGACTTCTTATCTTGACCCTCAGTCTAAAATGTGAACCCGTTGACATCGTAACTCTCATATTTGTTGACATCTTCACGAGGACCAAAAACTAACCATTTAACAGTTTCAGATACACCCTTGAGTTCTTCATATATTACTCGATTGTGAAACCAATCAATAAATGTCTTATTATGCAACTGCATCAATGCCCTATCCCCTTTAGAAGGATATTTGGCGCGCGATATATCAAAATGCTCATTCAAAAAAGGATGGACTTCTAAAATATGATGCAACACATACAAGTGTGCTTGTAGAAGACTGTCTCGAGGAGGTGTGATTGATTTGGAGCCAATTGTTCCTCTTCCCTGAATCCTTCCTTCATGTCGAGAGGTGGAAAGCCCAATAGGCTTTGCCAGGCCATATACTCGGCTATAAAGTTACCAATCTCATTGCTCACAGTGCCTTGAATCATACTCCCATCGGGTTGTGCTGGATTCCTCACTTGTTTTATAAAACTCCCATGTGCCTTTCAAAAGGATAACACCACCTCAAAAAAATGGGACCCAAAAACTTGATTTCACAAACAAGGTGGACAATAAGATGAACCATTATGTCAAAAAAGAAGGTGAAAAATACATTTCAAACTTGTATAAAGTTGCAATCACGTCTACTTGAAGAGCATCAAGTTTAAAGGGATCAAGAACTTTACTACAAATTGTGTTGAAGAACGAATATAGCTCGGTAATAGCATATTTCACATGTTTTGGCAGTATTCCATAGATTGCAACTGGTAAGAACACTTGCATCATTACATGACAATTGTGAGATTTCATGCCTCCCCAACTTCAACTCACCATTTAGGGTCACAAATCTCTCCATGATGACCATTTTTTCATTTTAGTTGGAAAAAATTTTCAAGAACTTTGGTTCGATAAAATGACTAAAAATGATCCAACTCAACTCATTTACGTTGGGATTATTCAAAGTCAAAGTCAAGATGGTCGAATATGTTGTCAAAGTCTCATTCTACTCAAAGTCATATTTCACTTGTGAAAATACTTGCATGGTTCATTCGAATTGCTTGGGTATGGGATTACTCGAATATTGTTAAGGAATGGTAGCATAATAATTTATTCTTGATGATTTAAAAGTCACGATTTTGGTTAAAGGATGCTCCACGTTTTGAGATGTTATTTTAATCACATAAATTATCTAAAGTTAGCACATGTGATGGGGAGTTATATAAGGCAATTGGATGATTAAGTTGCTAATTATGTTGGTGATTTATGGGTGAATAATTCTGAATTGAACGTGGTAATTATCTTGCCTTGAATATGGAAAGTTTTCAAAAGAGAATAATTCCATTTATAGTTGTGAATCAAAGGATTGTGAAGAGAAAATACTGCTGATTTGACTATTCTGATAAAGGGTTGAAAGGCTAAATAAGACAATTACAGGTTTTGCCTTAATTCACACGTTTATTCCTCTCATCATTCATTTCAATGGCTGAAGTAATATTATTTATTCATTATATTGTGATAATCATAAAGAAGGACATCCAAAAGGCAACACTTCATTCTTTTATGCGATTAATTGCTCACGTTTTTATGAGGGTTTATTGTTCATTTTCTCTTTAATTTCTATCGTTCATTTGGTCATTCAATATGTCTGATTCAAGACTGATTATATTTCATCACAGTTGTTCAATGGATAAAAGCATCCAAGGTAAGCATTTAAATTCGTTTCATTGCTTATTCATATGGTTGCAAGAAAGGGTATTCAAGGCTTTTAAACTGGTTCATAGAAGAATCGAAAGGTCGCACATTTTTTAGCTCGTTTTCTATCATCAACAAGGGATGAATGAAACCATTCAATGGTAGGTGTTAAAGGTCTTTTATTTCTAATTTTATTAGCAATAATAAAGAGTCGTTTATGGCCATGTAAGGGCCGTTTGATTTAGCATTCTAAATGCTTCGTATTCTAGTAAGGTTACATAGGATTTTAGTGTATCTTTATGTAATTACTTGAATGGTTTGTATTCAAATAAATGTATAGTTTTCTGATTTTTCATATGCTTTGTAAGCGTATATAAAGGCGTACTTGTTGAATATACAACAACACAATACAAGATTCAACCAAAATTCCAATGAAAGTTGTAAAACCTTTTTTATTCATATACTTGTGTTTAAGTATTGAATGTTTATCCAAATTGTGAGTTTTTCTTACAATTGATGAGATTAAAGTGTTTGTGAGAGTTCTTACATTTTAATTCGTAATATTTTAATTTGAGTTGAGTGTTCCTTTAATTGATATTACAACCTAGTAAGTTTAAGTGATTGTTTCTTGCTTACATATCCTTTAGTTTGATTCAAGTGAGTGTTCCTTATCAAAAAAAATCATTTATTTATTTCTTTTTCCATATCCTTAAATATCCGAATTCATAACCAGATAATCTTGGAATCGTTTTCAAAGTCTCGAGAACTAATCCAAATAAAAATCTATTATTTTTCGTAACTTCATAAAATAGCCACACATATACTACTTTCTTACCATCTTTCTTTCTAAACCAAACACATTAATTTTCTTTCTTTGTATTCCATTTGGGTTCCCCCAGTTTTTGTTAAACTAGTCCCACTAGTTTACACATCAGGTTATAAGTGATCTCTTTTAAGACTATAAAAAGTGGTCATTAAAAAATTATATGTGATCCCTTTAAGGTTATAAGTCAATAAATGTATATTGGGTCATTCTAAGAGTGATAGTCTCACCATGAGACCGTCTTATTTGGAAATTTGTAAACTAACAAATACCTATCATAGCTATGAAATGGTTAGGCTTGAAAAAAATGAAATATTTATGAAAATACTTGTTAAGTTCATTTTTTTTTATGGTTTTTAAGTAGCTAGCTTGCAAAAATTAGTTTCAAGTAGATTGGTTCGATTTAAAAATTGACATGCAACAGTAATTAGTATATATTACAGTTTTTAAATTGGTAAACAACAAAAAGGAATAGGTTTGAAATTACGTTGTAAGGTTACATTTTAAGTTTTTTTTTTCCGCTAACTTGACAAAAATTAGTTCTAACTTTATTTGTTTGATGTACACTTAGCGTGCAACACCAATTAGTATCTGTGATAATTTTGAAATGCTCAAACTTAAAAAATTGGAATATATGTGAACTTATGTCACGCGACTTTTAAGCCACTAATTTAATAAATTAGTTCAAACTTGATCTTTTTTTTTATCTTAAACTTGGCATGCAACAATAATGAATATCAATTATAACTTTCGAAATCATTAGGCTTGAAAATATGAAATATATGTGAACTTACATCATCAGTTAACGTTTTAAAGGCTTTTTAAACCAATAGCTTGAAAAAACTAGTTTAACTTGATTGGTTTATTCTAAAACTTAGCATGCAAAAATTATCGGTACCTAATATTGTTTTAAAATTCTTAGGCTTATAAATTGGAATATGTGAGGAATTATGTGTTTAAATTGACGTCTAAAAGCTTTTAAACTACTAACTTGCAATAATAAGTTCAAAATTGATGAAACCTGACATGCAATAACATCAATATCAATTTTAGTTTTGAAATGATTAGGCATGAAAAAAATTTGATTAGGTATGAAATTACATTATAAGTTGACGTTTTAATGGCTTTTTACTAACTTGTAAAAACTAGTTTAAATTTGATTTGTTTGATCTTAAATTTGGCATGCAACATTAGTTAGTACGTAGTATCATTAAATAGTTAGACATGAAAAAATTGGAATAGATGTGAAATTACATATTAATTTGGCATTTTGAAGGCATTTTATGCCACTAACTTGCAAAAACTAGTTCAAACTTTGATCTAAACCTTGCTCGAAAGGTTAGGCATGATAAAATTGGAATGTGTGTGAATTTACGTTATAACTTGACATTGTAATGACTTTTTAGGCCACTGACTTGTAATAACAACTGCAAACTTAGTATTTTGGATTAAAAACTTCGCGTAAGACACTAATTAGTACTTTTATAGTTTTGAAAAAATTAGGCTTCAAAATTATTGAAATAGGTGTGAAATAATGTTTTGAGTTGACTTTTTAAGTGCTGTTCAGCCTCTAACTTGCAAAAACTCGTTTAAACTTGCTTTATTTGATCTAAACCATGGCATGAAACACTAATTAGTACCTATTATAGTTTTGAAATGATTAGGCTTAAACAAATTGGAATAGATGTGAAATTATGTCATAACTTTTAAGTGAATATTAAGCCAATAACTTGAAACATTAGTTTAACGGTGATCTAAAATCTCAAATTTGGAGTGCAACACTAATGCGTACTAATTTTAGTTTTTGCAATCGTTAGGCTTGAGCAAATTGAAATAGATGTGAAATTCTGTCATAAACTCACATTTTATGCGATTATTTAGCAAATAACTTGAAACACTAGTTTAGGAGTGTTCGAAAATCTCAAACTTAGCGTGCAACACCAACGAGTACTAATTGATTTTAGTTTTTAAACCACTAAACTTGCAAAAAGTACATTAAACTTGACCTATTCGATTTGATACTTGGCATGCAACAACAATTTGTAGCTATTACAGTTTTGAAAAATGTTAAACATGAAAAACTGAAATAGGTATGAAATTTCGTGCTAAATTAGTGTAAGGACTTTTAAAGCCACTAACTTGTCCTGTTTTTTAAATTCTAACCGCTTAAAAATATAATGGATTGGTTATTCCTACATGCCAAGTTTCAAATCAAACTAATCATGTTTGAATTGCTTTTTCAAATTGATGTCTCAAAAAGTCATTAAAATTTCAACTCTAAATATAATTTCGCACATTTTCTAATTTTTTTTTTCAAAGCTAATTATTTAAAAAATATAATAGAAACTAATAATAGTTACATGAGTTTCTAATCAAATAAAACAAGTTTAAAATAGTTTTGGCAAGTCAGTAACGTAAAAAGAGCCTTGAAACGTCAAACCTATTGCATAATTTCACACCTATTTAAACTTTTTAATTTTATCAATTTCAAAACTCCAACTGGTGCTAATTAGTATTGCATGAAAAATTTCAGATTAAAGAAATCAAGTTTGAACTAGTTTGTGTAAGGTAGTGGCTTAAAACGTCCTAATTAAATCGTTAAAAATATGATAAGTATGTTCAATGTACCTTCACTAGATTTCCATTGCAGAATTGTGGCTTTTGAATGTAATCCCATACTTTCATCCAATTTTTTCATTGAACTGCACCCCTAACTAGAATAATTTAGCCTTATCAAAGTTTTATAAAACGTAATTGGTCGATGTGAAAAGTATATATGTTTTGTTGAAGCAAATAATCAAACAGATATTATATAGTATGAAGCAAAGAGCATACAGTAACAACAAGATATGTATTGATTGTTCGTATCATCATCATATTTTGATGACTCTCAATTCTCAAAGATTGAAGCACTAATATTAAAATAATAATTCTAGTTTATGATACTACGAGTCTGCGATCCAAAAATAGAAATCGTATGGTAGAATCTTACAATTCTGAATGGATTAAAATTTTAAGAAGTGAGATCATAATATGACTCCAAAATTTTACGATTCAGTGATTCACTCAAACATGTTTAGTATCAACTACTATTAAATTTTCTTTTTTATTTGAGTTAACTATTAAATTTTCTTAGGTAACATGTATGACTAATTTATTTCACATATATACATATGTTCCAAATATCTTATAATCACAAATTTTCAAAAAATAATTTTTTCTTTGGAGTTTTATACTAATTATTGAAAATTTTCCAATTTATTCCTAGAATGAAGTCAAAGAACTTTAATTCAAAAATTCAAGCTTTGTAAATGAATAAGAATAACTTGGTACTAAATATTTTAGTATATTTGATGTTTTTCAGGATTGTTCGAATTTATTATTCAAACCTGCTTTGTAAACGATTTTAAGAAGAATTTCGATTCTAACAACTTTGGATTGGAGTAATGTTTCTTGTACGTCTAGAAAAGACAAGTTTCTAACATGTAATATATGCTATTGGTGTTTATTTCCCTAATATATTTATACAATATACTAAAACAAAACACAATTGATATTAGCAACTTAAAAAGTTGATGAGTTGTCATCTTTTCAAGAGATTTTTTCCTTCCTTTAAGCAAAGAAGATGTCATTATATAAGGATGACTATAAGAATCTTAATAAATATTAAAGATGATTATAAGATAATTAGTTTGACCATTATTAAAACTTTAGTTGGGACTATAGCATATACTATTAAAATTTGAAAAACAATGTAATAAATGGTAGTATATAATACAGATGCTCAAATTATTATCTTTGATATTTAATTTACAAAGCACCATTGATCTATATTTATTTAAAAAACCATTCATTTATTTACAAATTAATTATATTATTTTTAAATATACTTCGAAAAATTCACTAAAATGCTAATTATATTATAGATACAATTTACAATAGTCCATTGCTTTATCATTATTATAATGACAAATATAAAAAAAGTTTGAATTCCAATTTTTATAAATGTAATAAAAAGTATATTAAGAAATAATGTAAATTAATGTAATATTATGCCTGAGTTATTCAATTTATTTGTTTTTTACATCAAAATGAAAAAATTGTATATCGCACTGGTATTATCTAGTAGCTGAGAAAAGCGAAAGCAAAAATTCCAAAACCGAAACAGAAAAATAGGGAGTTATAAATAATGCAGGCTTCATTTTTTTTTTGGTCAACGCACTCTTCATTTTAATTTTTTAAATATGCAGTCTCCATCAGGTGGCATTGGTTCCACTTCCACACCTACTTTAACTTGTTCTCTTTCAATCACCATGTCGACTTCCTGTTATGTAAAGTTCCTTCCTTTATTAGCTTTTATATACATTAATACAATTCATATATTTCATAATATTTGATTTCACACCTTAATCTCATATTATGTAATAATTAATTAAATATTTACTTTTGACCCATTATTCACCAACTATTTGAGACTGTATTATAAAGTTTTCTATTGCATGATTAGGTTGATGCATTGAATTTCAAGTGACTAAGAAAAAATTTCACTTTTCAAGAAATTTCAAGTGACTTTAATTAAATGTTTTTGGCAGGATTTGGAATTTATTCTGGTGCATTGAATTTGCTACATTTTAACGAGTTTCCTACCATTGCACAATAACTAACTCTAAGGCTTTCCACTTTTGAGTTTTCACTACTATCAACTCTCTCTCTCCTTAAACTTTATTCCTCTTTTCTGAACCCAAAATGGATGTTAGCTCAGCTATGTCTGTTGTTCAGACACTGTTTTCAGCACTTCAGTGCTCTCAACTAAAAGCCATTAGCTCCAGCTCTCGCTACAAAGCCAAACTTGATCAACTCCGAACGACTGTTGAAAGAATCCAAGCTGTGCTGGAGGATGCAGAGGCCAAAAGGGAGCTGTGTCAGCAAGAAAGGGTCTATATTGAAGAGCTGAAGGAGGCCGTTTATGAAGCTGATGATCTATTCGATGAGTTTGTCACTCTTGTTGAACATAAGAAGCTAACCAAGCGTATCAAGGACCGTCTCTTCTCTCTCTTTACCAAGTTCAGAGTAGCATTCAGAATGTCTCATAAGGTGGACAGCATTAAAAAGAAGCTGGATGATATTGCTGATAATAGAAAGTTCAGGTTAAAGATTGATACTAAGCCTACTAAGAATGGAAGCCGTGAGACCTGTTCGTATGAGAAGGACGTTATCATTGGAAGAGAGCGCGACTTGGAGACCATAAAGGGTATATTGCTAGAGTCCAATGTTGAACGAGATGTTTCTTTCCTTAGTATTGTGGGGATTGGAGGGTTAGGAAAAACTGCTATTACCCGACAATTGTTCAATAATCCAAGTGTCGGAAGTGCATTTCCTTTGAAGTTGTGGGCTTGTGTTGCTGATCAAGATCAAAATCATTTTGAGGTGAAAGATATTCTTGGCAAGATTCTGGATTCAGCTCACATAACGCAGCATCATGGTGCGACAATGGAATGGATGCAACACCAACTTGAAGAAATGCTTAGGGGACAGAAGTACCTGCTAGTCTTGGATGATGTATGGACTGAAAAACGACAACAATGGCTTGAATTGATTGGATGCTTTACCCGAGGTGGAAGAGGAAGTTGGATAGTGGTAACTACACGGTCAAAGAATACAGCAAAAATGATAGGAGAGGAACGAATGCACCTGTTACAAGGCTTGTCAAGGGAACACTCGTTGTGTTTATTCAAAAGGATGGCTTTTGGATCAGAACAGTCTAACCCTCCTGAATACCAGGTTCAAATTGGAGAAGAAATTGTTAAAAGATGCGCTCACGTTCCACTTGCCATAAGAGTGGTGGGAAGTCTTCTCTATAGTCAAGATGAACATGAGTGGCGATCTTTTCAGAAGTTTGGAATGGAAAAAATTAGAGAAAATGAAAATAGCATCATGCCTATATTGAAGATCAGCTACTACCAGCTTGAATCTTCAATAAAGAGTTGTTTCAGTTATTGTGCATTGTTCCCTAAGGATCAACGCATAGGTTATTGGGAGCTAATCACGCTCTGGATGGCCCAAGGTTACATAACATCAAACGGTGGAAAAAGCATGGAAGATGTTGCTGAGGATTATGTTAAACTTCTAATACAAAGGTGTTTCTTTCAAGATGTAAGGGTAGAACAACACACCCGTAATATTGACTCATTCAAGATACATGATTTGATACATGATGTTGCACAAGAAGTGGCGGGAAAGGAGATTCGCACCGTGCATAGCATCAATGGGGATGTCGGTAAAAAAGTTCGTCACCTATCCTTTATAAGAAGCAAATCTGCAAACCTTTCTTTCACGAAAAGGACTCAAGTACGTTCATATTTGGATGTTAGCCCCTATTGGAGTGAAAGTGGCCTTGTGATGGACAAGATTTGTGTAGCTTCTTTATTTGCTAATTGGAAATACTTGAGAGCATTAGATTTAAGTAGATTTGGTATTGAAAATTTGCCTGATTCTATTGATAAATTGCTTCATTTGAGGTATCTAGACCTCTCCGAAAATAAATTTCGAGTGCTCCCTAAAACAATTACGACACTATATAATCTTCAAACTTTATATTTAACTAGATGTCGTGAGCTGAAACAATTGCCCAAGGACATTGGTAATCTGGTTCAGTTGAGGGTGTTGGACCTTACTGGTTGTTATGGTTTGACTTGCATGCCTCGAGGAATAGGCATGTTGACTTGCCTTTGGGAGCTTCAATTGTTTGTGCTAGGTGGAGAGAGATGTTCAAGTTGGAACGAGTTGTTGGATGGACTAGACGACCTAAAATCTCTAAGGAACCTCAGAGGCGATCTTAGAATCAAGTTCCAGTTCAAGAAGGGCACAAATGTTTATGAGAAAGGGAAAGATAATGGAAATGAGGGGATCGAAGGGTATCTGAGTGACAAGGAACATCTTAAATTTGTGAAGCTGACATTCAGTGGAGAGGAAGGTGAGGACAGATCAAAGTATGATGAAGCCGTGATGAATAAGCTGCAGCCGCATCATAATCTTAAGGAGCTATGTCTAGAGAAATACTTTGGTGCGAGTTTGGTTGGGTGGGCAAGGGAAGAAAACTTGGCAACTTCGCTTCCTAATCTTGTTGAGGTGAGGATCGAGAACTGTCCAGAATTAAGAGACTTGAGATGCTTGGGAAATCTATGTCATCTTAAAAGCCTTTGTGTCCTAGCTTTGCCGAATTTGGAGTACATTATTGATAAAAACAAGACAGGAGGTAGCAATGATATGAAAGCTGAAGCGATGGTGGCGGGAATGTCGTCAAGCAAGACAGAAGGTTCATCATTCTTTCCCTCTTTAAAGGAACTTTATCTATACTATCTGCCAAAGCTGAAAGGATGGTTGAGATATACTGATGAGCTCCATGTCAAATGCAACAGCACGTTACCCCTTGTTTTTTCTCAGTTGAAAACATTTGAGATAACAGGTTGTCCTCAGCTAACAGCATTTATTCAGTTTCCCCAATTGCAACACCTCATCTTACAGAGATTCAATGAAAGGTTGAAAATACAATTTACAAGAATGATCAATGAAGAGTTAAAGGAAGATAACACGGAGGAGACAAGTATATGCCCCTTGTTTACAACTTCCTCTTCTTCTCCTTGGGAAAACGGAAACATGTGGAGTCTAGGAACTAAAACTACCATAGACAACATGGCATGGCTACACCAATCATTACCAATGGAGGCTTTTCGGTGTCTACAAAGCCTGGAAATATGTGGGGATGGAAACTTGAGGAATCTTAGAGAAGTTGCAGAGATGTTCCGTACCTGCTCAACTTCTTTACGATATTTAGGTTTCCTGCATTGCCCCAATCTAAAGAGTGTGTTAGAAGGTTTAGATACCCTTTCTTCCTTGGAGAGGTTAACAGTTCGCAATTGTCCTAATCTGAACTTATCAGAAGGGATAGGTAGAGAGGCTGGTAGTGATATGCCGTTGCAATCAGTTCATCACTCTCTTCGTGTCTTGAAATTGCAGGATCTTCCTCAACTGGTAAATCTCCCCGATTGGATACAGTGCTTAACTACCCTTCAATTTCTGGAGATTGGGAATTGCAAAAAACTGAAATCTCTACCGAGTTGGATGTCCAAACTCACTTCTATCGTGGAACTTCAAATATGGGACTGTTCACCAAGCTTAGAGGAAAGATGCAAATGTTCAACTGGGGCAGACTGGCCTCACATTCAACACATCCCTTCCATTACATGTGAAGTAGCACTAGACCTGAATCATATCCCTTGTTCATCCTAAATTTAACACTATTAGGTAGAAGTAAATATTTTCCTTTCATGTCATACTCTTGTTTAGCAAATCCATCATACTACTTGTACATTGTAAAATAATATTATCACTTGATACTGGTTATCTAAGTGCAATTTTATTTGTAATGCTGTACAATATAGCAGTTTAGTTCTCATTTAGTGAAAAATTTTAAAAATGACTCAAACTCTAGCTCATAAGATTTGGGGCTGCAGGAGTCTTCCCTCAGCATGCCTGTAACCAAAAAAAAATTAAATAAATAAATGATTAGACAATCAGTTAGCTAGATTTGTATATGTTAGAGCAATCACCAAATCTCCCTCATGTGGAGGGTCTTCGGGGTGCCGTAATGAGGGTACGACGAAGAACGAGTTTGTGGCACAAGTGAAGAGATGCCCAAGAAGCTGCTGTGAGCCAGTGACCACTGATGACACGCTCAACCACTTGAGCTACCATGGCTCGGTCGAGCCAAGATGAAGCAGCAGGTCAGTAGCTACTGGAGTCCTGCTCGACTGGTCGAGCAATGCTGCTTGGGTCGAGCGGATGTCAGCTGGGCCAAAAATTGGGACTTCTGTTTTGCGGGTATTTTACTTGGGCATCGAAGGGTTTTGCCTTAGGGTCTTCTAATATGTTGTAGGGGTATAAAAGAGCTCTTAGAACATCATTAGAGGTGTGTGGTGAGGCTAATACACATTAGAAACGCTAGGGTTTGAGAACCAAGAGAGTCTCTTCTTCTTTGTATTAGATTGTGTGTGATATCCATTGTTGAATAGATTCACTATCTTGGCAGCTTGTTCTCAAGTGTGTTTTGGTTTGTCAGTAGTGTATTGTTAAATATATTATTGAAAGAAATCATCTTTTGAGGGGAGATACCTCATAAACACAATGTTGTTTGATTGTTCTCTTGTTTATGCTCTGTTTTTCACTCATCTTCTACATCGGTTTCTACCATTTCGAGGGTCGGAGCCATTCTCCATCAGAATACAATAAATAGAACTT
>NC_080053.1:12913296-12920796 GCF_026212465.1 Amaranthus tricolor
CCCTATTTTTCTGTTTCGGTTTTGGAATTTTTGCTTTCGCTTTTCTCAGCTACTAGATAATACCAGTGCGATATACAATTTTTTCATTTTGATGTAAAAAACAAATAAATTGAATAACTCAGACATAATATTACATTAATTTACATTATTTCTTAATATACTTTTTATTACATTTATAAAAATTGGAATTCAAACTTTTTTTATATTTGTCATTATAATAATGATAAAGCAATGGACTATTGTAAATTGTATCTATAATATAATTAGCATTTTAGTGAATTTTTCGAAGTATATTTAAAAATAATATAATTAATTTGTAAATAAATGAATGGTTTTTTAAATAAATATAGATCAATGGTGCTTTGTAAATTAAATATCAAAGATAATAATTTGAGCATCTGTATTATATACTACCATTTATTACATTGTTTTTCAAATTTTAATAGTATATGCTATAGTCCCAACTAAAGTTTTAATAATGGTCAAACTAATTATCTTATAATCATCTTTAATATTTATTAAGATTCTTATAGTCATCCTTATATAATGACATCTTCTTTGCTTAAAGGAAGGAAAAAATCTCTTGAAAAGATGACAACTCATCAACTTTTTAAGTTGCTAATATCAATTGTGTTTTGTTTTAGTATATTGTATAAATATATTAGGGAAATAAACACCAATAGCATATATTACATGTTAGAAACTTGTCTTTTCTAGACGTACAAGAAACATTACTCCAATCCAAAGTTGTTAGAATCGAAATTCTTCTTAAAATCGTTTACAAAGCAGGTTTGAATAATAAATTCGAACAATCCTGAAAAACATCAAATATACTAAAATATTTAGTACCAAGTTATTCTTATTCATTTACAAAGCTTGAATTTTTGAATTAAAGTTCTTTGACTTCATTCTAGGAATAAATTGGAAAATTTTCAATAATTAGTATAAAACTCCAAAGAAAAAATTATTTTTTGAAAATTTGTGATTATAAGATATTTGGAACATATGTATATATGTGAAATAAATTAGTCATACATGTTACCTAAGAAAATTTAATAGTTAACTCAAATAAAAAAGAAAATTTAATAGTAGTTGATACTAAACATGTTTGAGTGAATCACTGAATCGTAAAATTTTGGAGTCATATTATGATCTCACTTCTTAAAATTTTAATCCATTCAGAATTGTAAGATTCTACCATACGATTTCTATTTTTGGATCGCAGACTCGTAGTATCATAAACTAGAATTATTATTTTAATATTAGTGCTTCAATCTTTGAGAATTGAGAGTCATCAAAATATGATGATGATACGAACAATCAATACATATCTTGTTGTTACTGTATGCTCTTTGCTTCATACTATATAATATCTGTTTGATTATTTGCTTCAACAAAACATATATACTTTTCACATCGACCAATTACGTTTTATAAAACTTTGATAAGGCTAAATTATTCTAGTTAGGGGTGCAGTTCAATGAAAAAATTGGATGAAAGTATGGGATTACATTCAAAAGCCACAATTCTGCAATGGAAATCTAGTGAAGGTACATTGAACATACTTATCATATTTTTAACGATTTAATTAGGACGTTTTAAGCCACTACCTTACACAAACTAGTTCAAACTTGATTTCTTTAATCTGAAATTTTTCATGCAATACTAATTAGCACCAGTTGGAGTTTTGAAATTGATAAAATTAAAAAGTTTAAATAGGTGTGAAATTATGCAATAGGTTTGACGTTTCAAGGCTCTTTTTACGTTACTGACTTGCCAAAACTATTTTAAACTTGTTTTATTTGATTAGAAACTCATGTAACTATTATTAGTTTCTATTATATTTTTTAAATAATTAGCTTTGAAAAAAAAAATTAGAAAATGTGCGAAATTATATTTAGAGTTGAAATTTTAATGACTTTTTGAGACATCAATTTGAAAAAGCAATTCAAACATGATTAGTTTGATTTGAAACTTGGCATGTAGGAATAACCAATCCATTATATTTTTAAGCGGTTAGAATTTAAAAAACAGGACAAGTTAGTGGCTTTAAAAGTCCTTACACTAATTTAGCACGAAATTTCATACCTATTTCAGTTTTTCATGTTTAACATTTTTCAAAACTGTAATAGCTACAAATTGTTGTTGCATGCCAAGTATCAAATCGAATAGGTCAAGTTTAATGTACTTTTTGCAAGTTTAGTGGTTTAAAAACTAAAATCAATTAGTACTCGTTGGTGTTGCACGCTAAGTTTGAGATTTTCGAACACTCCTAAACTAGTGTTTCAAGTTATTTGCTAAATAATCGCATAAAATGTGAGTTTATGACAGAATTTCACATCTATTTCAATTTGCTCAAGCCTAACGATTGCAAAAACTAAAATTAGTACGCATTAGTGTTGCACTCCAAATTTGAGATTTTAGATCACCGTTAAACTAATGTTTCAAGTTATTGGCTTAATATTCACTTAAAAGTTATGACATAATTTCACATCTATTCCAATTTGTTTAAGCCTAATCATTTCAAAACTATAATAGGTACTAATTAGTGTTTCATGCCATGGTTTAGATCAAATAAAGCAAGTTTAAACGAGTTTTTGCAAGTTAGAGGCTGAACAGCACTTAAAAAGTCAACTCAAAACATTATTTCACACCTATTTCAATAATTTTGAAGCCTAATTTTTTCAAAACTATAAAAGTACTAATTAGTGTCTTACGCGAAGTTTTTAATCCAAAATACTAAGTTTGCAGTTGTTATTACAAGTCAGTGGCCTAAAAAGTCATTACAATGTCAAGTTATAACGTAAATTCACACACATTCCAATTTTATCATGCCTAACCTTTCGAGCAAGGTTTAGATCAAAGTTTGAACTAGTTTTTGCAAGTTAGTGGCATAAAATGCCTTCAAAATGCCAAATTAATATGTAATTTCACATCTATTCCAATTTTTTCATGTCTAACTATTTAATGATACTACGTACTAACTAATGTTGCATGCCAAATTTAAGATCAAACAAATCAAATTTAAACTAGTTTTTACAAGTTAGTAAAAAGCCATTAAAACGTCAACTTATAATGTAATTTCATACCTAATCAAATTTTTTTCATGCCTAATCATTTCAAAACTAAAATTGATATTGATGTTATTGCATGTCAGGTTTCATCAATTTTGAACTTATTATTGCAAGTTAGTAGTTTAAAAGCTTTTAGACGTCAATTTAAACACATAATTCCTCACATATTCCAATTTATAAGCCTAAGAATTTTAAAACAATATTAGGTACCGATAATTTTTGCATGCTAAGTTTTAGAATAAACCAATCAAGTTAAACTAGTTTTTTCAAGCTATTGGTTTAAAAAGCCTTTAAAACGTTAACTGATGATGTAAGTTCACATATATTTCATATTTTCAAGCCTAATGATTTCGAAAGTTATAATTGATATTCATTATTGTTGCATGCCAAGTTTAAGATAAAAAAAAAGATCAAGTTTGAACTAATTTATTAAATTAGTGGCTTAAAAGTCGCGTGACATAAGTTCACATATATTCCAATTTTTTAAGTTTGAGCATTTCAAAATTATCACAGATACTAATTGGTGTTGCACGCTAAGTGTACATCAAACAAATAAAGTTAGAACTAATTTTTGTCAAGTTAGCGGAAAAAAAAAACTTAAAATGTAACCTTACAACGTAATTTCAAACCTATTCCTTTTTGTTGTTTACCAATTTAAAAACTGTAATATATACTAATTACTGTTGCATGTCAATTTTTAAATCGAACCAATCTACTTGAAACTAATTTTTGCAAGCTAGCTACTTAAAAACCATAAAAAAAAATGAACTTAACAAGTATTTTCATAAATATTTCATTTTTTTCAAGCCTAACCATTTCATAGCTATGATAGGTATTTGTTAGTTTACAAATTTCCAAATAAGACGGTCTCATGGTGAGACTATCACTCTTAGAATGACCCAATATACATTTATTGACTTATAACCTTAAAGGGATCACATATAATTTTTTAATGACCACTTTTTATAGTCTTAAAAGAGATCACTTATAACCTGATGTGTAAACTAGTGGGACTAGTTTAACAAAAACTGGGGGAACCCAAATGGAATACAAAGAAAGAAAATTAATGTGTTTGGTTTAGAAAGAAAGATGGTAAGAAAGTAGTATATGTGTGGCTATTTTATGAAGTTACGAAAAATAATAGATTTTTATTTGGATTAGTTCTCGAGACTTTGAAAACGATTCCAAGATTATCTGGTTATGAATTCGGATATTTAAGGATATGGAAAAAGAAATAAATAAATGATTTTTTTTGATAAGGAACACTCACTTGAATCAAACTAAAGGATATGTAAGCAAGAAACAATCACTTAAACTTACTAGGTTGTAATATCAATTAAAGGAACACTCAACTCAAATTAAAATATTACGAATTAAAATGTAAGAACTCTCACAAACACTTTAATCTCATCAATTGTAAGAAAAACTCACAATTTGGATAAACATTCAATACTTAAACACAAGTATATGAATAAAAAAGGTTTTACAACTTTCATTGGAATTTTGGTTGAATCTTGTATTGTGTTGTTGTATATTCAACAAGTACGCCTTTATATACGCTTACAAAGCATATGAAAAATCAGAAAACTATACATTTATTTGAATACAAACCATTCAAGTAATTACATAAAGATACACTAAAATCCTATGTAACCTTACTAGAATACGAAGCATTTAGAATGCTAAATCAAACGGCCCTTACATGGCCATAAACGACTCTTTATTATTGCTAATAAAATTAGAAATAAAAGACCTTTAACACCTACCATTGAATGGTTTCATTCATCCCTTGTTGATGATAGAAAACGAGCTAAAAAATGTGCGACCTTTCGATTCTTCTATGAACCAGTTTAAAAGCCTTGAATACCCTTTCTTGCAACCATATGAATAAGCAATGAAACGAATTTAAATGCTTACCTTGGATGCTTTTATCCATTGAACAACTGTGATGAAATATAATCAGTCTTGAATCAGACATATTGAATGACCAAATGAACGATAGAAATTAAAGAGAAAATGAACAATAAACCCTCATAAAAACGTGAGCAATTAATCGCATAAAAGAATGAAGTGTTGCCTTTTGGATGTCCTTCTTTATGATTATCACAATATAATGAATAAATAATATTACTTCAGCCATTGAAATGAATGATGAGAGGAATAAACGTGTGAATTAAGGCAAAACCTGTAATTGTCTTATTTAGCCTTTCAACCCTTTATCAGAATAGTCAAATCAGCAGTATTTTCTCTTCACAATCCTTTGATTCACAACTATAAATGGAATTATTCTCTTTTGAAAACTTTCCATATTCAAGGCAAGATAATTACCACGTTCAATTCAGAATTATTCACCCATAAATCACCAACATAATTAGCAACTTAATCATCCAATTGCCTTATATAACTCCCCATCACATGTGCTAACTTTAGATAATTTATGTGATTAAAATAACATCTCAAAACGTGGAGCATCCTTTAACCAAAATCGTGACTTTTAAATCATCAAGAATAAATTATTATGCTACCATTCCTTAACAATATTCGAGTAATCCCATACCCAAGCAATTCGAATGAACCATGCAAGTATTTTCACAAGTGAAATATGACTTTGAGTAGAATGAGACTTTGACAACATATTCGACCATCTTGACTTTGACTTTGAATAATCCCAACGTAAATGAGTTGAGTTGGATCATTTTTAGTCATTTTATCGAACCAAAGTTCTTGAAAATTTTTTCCAACTAAAATGAAAAAATGGTCATCATGGAGAGATTTGTGACCCTAAATGGTGAGTTGAAGTTGGGGAGGCATGAAATCTCACAATTGTCATGTAATGATGCAAGTGTTCTTACCAGTTGCAATCTATGGAATACTGCCAAAACATGTGAAATATGCTATTACCGAGCTATATTCGTTCTTCAACACAATTTGTAGTAAAGTTCTTGATCCCTTTAAACTTGATGCTCTTCAAGTAGACGTGATTGCAACTTTATACAAGTTTGAAATGTATTTTTCACCTTCTTTTTTGACATAATGGTTCATCTTATTGTCCACCTTGTTTGTGAAATCAAGTTTTTGGGTCCCATTTTTTTGAGGTGGTGTTATCCTTTTGAAAGGCACATGGGAGTTTTATAAAACAAGTGAGGAATCCAGCACAACCCGATGGGAGTATGATTCAAGGCACTGTGAGCAATGAGATTGGTAACTTTATAGCCGAGTATATGGCCTGGCAAAGCCTATTGGGCTTTCCACCTCTCGACATGAAGGAAGGATTCAGGGAAGAGGAACAATTGGCTCCAAATCAATCACACCTCCTCGAGACAGTCTTCTACAAGCACACTTGTATGTGTTGCATCATATTTTAGAAGTCCATCCTTTTTTGAATGAGCATTTTGATATATCGCGCGCCAAATATCCTTCTAAAGGGGATAGGGCATTGATGCAGTTGCATAATAAGACATTTATTGATTGGTTTCACAATCGAGTAATATATGAAGAACTCAAGGGTGTATCTGAAACTGTTAAATGGTTAGTTTTTGGTCCTCGTGAAGATGTCAACAAATATGAGAGTTACGATGTCAACGGGTTCACATTTTAGACTGAGGGTCAAGATAAGAAGTCATCTTATTTGCAGAATAGTAGGGCTTCTATTTTGGAGTCAACTACATTTTATGCGAGTGCCAAGGATCTATCTCAAGTTGATACTAAATTGGTATATACTACGGGCAGGTACATGAAATATGGGAGCTTGACTACTCTAATTTTACTATTGATCTTTTCAAATGCAAGTGGGTAGATAGTAAACGACGATGCGTAAAAATGATCACCCTTGTGGATTCACTCTTGTAGACTTAACTCGTTTGCGTGATAGTGAGGGGCCATTTATACTAGCTACACAGGCCAAGCAAGTATTCTACATTGTAGACCCATCTGATAAAAAATGGTCTATTGTTGTACTGGGAAAAAGAAGTATCCTTGCTATAGGTGATGTTGAGGATAAAGAAGAATATGATGCTTTTGGAGACTCCCCACCCTTTATCAATCCAAAATCCGTGGATGAAGATGATGTAGAGTTGGTTATACGCGTGTAGATCACACAGAAGGAATACATTTGAATTAAGTGATTCACAAGGTATGAATTATTTATACTTTTTTGGCACTTAATCGCTTAAATTAGTTCAAACTTGGTTTTTTTGGCACGACACTTGGCACACAACACTATTTGGTATGTATTATTATGTTGAAATGGTTATAATCAGAAACAATAGTCATATGTTTGAAATTACGTGCTAAGTTGCATTTTAAAGGTTTTTTAAGTGTTTTTGGCACTTTCTCGCATAAAGTGGTTCAAACTTGGTTTGTTTGGCACGAAGCCTTGCACACGATATTATTTAGATTATATTATTCTGTTGAATTGGTCAGAATT
>NC_080053.1:12925796-12943296 GCF_026212465.1 Amaranthus tricolor
AATTATATATAAAAGAAAATCAAGAACTTAAGAACGACTGGAATAAAATTCGGAACGACATTAAAAAAAAAAATAATAAAACGAAACGATTATTGAATTTGTCAAAAATATTTAAGATTAAGAAAAAGGGTCTGTTACAATTAAGGGTACGATAAATACTAAATAGTAAATATGTATTTAGGGGGAGTATTTCAATTTATTTGTATGAGTAGTTTACATGTAAAATTTGTGATTGCATATACGTGTCTGTGTTTGTACATATATTTAAGGGTTGAAAATTAAATTTCAATTTCTCAAAAATATATGTTATATGTATAAATATAAAAAATGGGATTTAAAATTAAATACCTTTAATTAATAAAGGATATTTAATTTTCTTAAACTAAATTTGTGTGCATGAAATACAAAAATTGGACGTCAACCATATCTTAACTTCTTGTTCATGAATTTAGTCCTTATTCAACTAGTTTTTAATTAGGTTCATGATTATTATACATATTCATCCCCTCACGTCACCTTTTATCTCCAAAAACCGATTAAGTTTTTTAATGGTTATCATAATTGCATTCACTAAGTTGTCAAATCACACCTTTTATGTGTCAAATCCATTGCACTTGATTTTGTTTTTAAACCCTTTAAACCGTCCTTTTCAATACTCACACTTCCCAATTCTGATTTTGTTCATCTTCTTCAAGAAACCTCTCCTTTCCCTTTCAATCTTTCAAGAGTACATTCATGGCTTCCAAAATCTCCAGGGCTTGAAACCCCAAATCCTACAATTCCTTCAACTCTTGCTTCTTTAGAGGTACCAAAAAATTGGTTTGAAATTATACGGCTTTTGGATGATGGATTGCCATTTTCTAACATAGTTCTTTGTCTTTTGTTGATATTCTTGACTACAATTTCTTCTTTTTCGAAGATTTTGAAGTTGTATTTTCTTTCATTCAAGCAATTCCTGGAAAGTTGTTGGATCTAGGTTCAGTTACTTACCCAAGTCTCGTTAAAATGTTCTATTGCAATTTGTCTTTCATAACTGCTGATGGGTTCCCGGCCTTAAGAAGTTTTGTTAAAGGCCAAGAGATTGTGATCTCTAAAACCCTAATCAATGACTTGCTTAAATTCTCTTTTGATATAGAAGATTCCACTCCCAATTCCGTGGTTCTTCAAAATGCCAAAGATATATTTGTTCTTGCTTCTCATTCTGATTTTTCTCCAACAAAATAACTTACCCACAATGATTTGAATCTTTGTGGAAAGTTATTGCATACCGTTCATGTTAAAACTATTTTCTCCCCAAATTCTTAATGTGAACTTGTCATAGATGCACATCTTATTCTGATTTAGAAGGTTACTTCTGTAAAAACTGTTTATTATGCCTCCCTTATCATTTCAACCATGCGTTTTTGTAGTTCTCCTCTACGAAACAGTGCTCTACCTTATGTTAATTTGTTGACACTGGTCTTCGACCATTTTAATTTGCTCTCTAATTTGGAGGAAGTAGATTATTCTGGTCCACTATCCCTCCCCTTGGCATTTTCAAAGTCAATGGTAAGTATGAGTTATACTCACACTCATCACTATTTGAGAAAGAGGATCTCCAAAAGATCCATGGAAAGAAGCTCTCTCGTCTTGAACCACACCTCAAAGAACACACCACTCATTCATGCCTCCAGTCTCTTGACTCCGAGGTTAGTGAAATGAAAATGTCCAACCTTGTTTTACACGATAAAGTGTCTACTTTAATTTTTATGTTAGACACTTTCATGAAAGAAAAGAAAGGTGTGGTTGTTGAGGATGTGGTCGTGGAAGAAGAAGTAGAAGAGAGAGAGGCTGATGAGAAGAAGGAGGAGGTTACCAAGGATGAAGCTGAGCAGTTGGTTGAAAAAGAGGAAGAGGAGAAAGAGGGGGAGGAGAAGAAAGACGAGGAGGTTGCTACCCCAATCAAACAAGCATCACCACCTACCCTAGTAGCTGAAGTAACAACTTTCCCAGGTAAACTGAAGGCTTCCAAGAAGAGGATGACTAGGTCTAGGAAGTAATTTTTAGATGTTGGTTTGATGAACACTATTATTTTTTTTGTTTTCGGCAAACAATATAGTTTTTGAAAACTACAATCCCAAAAATGTTAATCCTTGTTTCTTTTTGATGAAACTCAAAAAGGGGGAGAATTATTTTGCTTTGTAATAGTTTAGATTTATTTTCCATCGTAGCTTAATTTTGCATGCTGTGTGGTTGCTTGATTGTTCATATTCATGTCATTTCATGTGTAACCCCCCGTTAAAATATCGAAAAAAATATATATAATTATTTAATTTAATTAATTATTTGATTATTTAATTTAATTAGTTATTTGATTTTTTTAATTATTTAACTTAAATTAATTTATTTAAGTTGTACGCGCGTGTTATCGCATAACAAGTTTATCGTGTAACGGCTTTCCGTCTAACAATTAAACCGAACAATTAATTAATTAATTAATTAATAAAAAAAATATATGGGGAAGGGGGAGCCGGTTAAGGGGGACTTTTGGGGAGTTTGTAACTCCTCCCTTAATGCTAATTAAGGGAGGAAGTAAGTATGCTTAATTAAGGTTTTGAAGGGTCTTAAATTCATTTGAATTGTATCAAAAATTCAGAAAAATTCCTTCACTATTGGCTCCATTATTTTTGGCCAAAGTGTAGTATTGAGAGGAAAAGTGAGGAAAATTCTTAAGTTGAGTTTTTAGGTGTTCAATTGTATTATTCAATTTTTAATCCTTGAAATTGTAAGTTTTAAAATTTTAATTCTTTAATCAAAGTTTTTTTTATTTGTATTAAAAGAATTATTGTTACTTAGTTTTTTGTACACATTTTCTTTAACAAAAATTTAATTTGTTAGAAGGAATTGTGTTTATGTGTATGTCTTCTTTTCTTTCTTTTTTTTTTAAATTTTTTTTTAAGTTTTCATTATTTATAATTCTTTAACAAAAATTTAATTTGTTAAAAGATTTATGTCATGAGTTACTTTATATAATTCTTTTCTCATGATTTACAATTCTTTAACAAAATTTAATTTGTTAGAGGAATTATATATTTTTTCTCATGATGTTTTTATATAGTTCTTCATGAGTTATTTTATATATGATTTACAAATCCTTAACTAAATTTAATTGTTACAAGGATTAACTCATGATATTTTTTTTTATATAGCTTTCCATGATGAGTAATTCTTTAACAAAATTTAAATTTGTTATAAGAATTATATTCATGTTGATTTTAAATAAGTCCTTATGATTTAAATTTCTTAGAAGGAATTAAAATATATGGGTCCATTTATATAGTCACTCATGAGTTCATAATCCTTTATCAAAATTTAATTTGCTTGAAGGATTGTGTTAACATATCTTAATTGAAGAAGTTGTTTTTTTTTTCGATTATGATTCTCTAATAAAATCTTAATTTGTTAAGAGAATTAAGTGTTGTGGAATTATTTTATTTAATTGTCACAACTTATGGGTTCATGATTTTCTTTTATGATAAAAGAAAAAAAAAACTGATTAATGATTTATGGGAATGTTTTAATTTGATGATTTTTTTTCATGCCTTGATGAATTGGGTTAAAAAGGAAGTTTTAGTAGTGCCTTAATGTATGGAGTGGATTAAATGTGTAAAACACGTTCTAATACGTGATTTTTGTATGTGTGTTGTGTTTAGGACCTCAATTCATAAGAGGTTGAGATTCAAATCGCGAAGTGGTTGAGTTGCTTTAATCGTACTACTAAGGTACAAGCTTAGACCATATATTTGTAATCGGTTATGTAAAGTAATGTTGTACTCGTTCTATATTGTGATTTTGTGTATCACGTAAGATTTAGACCCCCAAAATAATTTGTAAAGAGTTTTAAATTGGAATTTGGGAATGGTTGTGTAGTTACCCAAATGAGGCTATTTAATTGGATTTGGAATATCATTGTTATTGTTCCCATGGCAGTTTTGGATCTTTACGGTCACCATGGCGGTATGCATACTTTTGCCTTTGACGACCCGAACAGGACGGGCAACGTCTTAGGTCGGAGGTTGCCTTGGGATTAGCTCTCCCTTGTGTATTCCTCCCAGATTTTGAGAATACTCTGTCGACCCGAACAGGAAGGGCAACGACACGAGTTGGGGCTTGGAAAGCCAAACGTGACATTTAACTAATAGAGCCTTCGCATGCTAGGATGAACTCATTGCTTTTGTGTAACTCATATAATACATTGTATGTTGTCTCTGACGTGTATTGTTATGTGCTTTGGAATTTGCTATGATGTTGTCATTTGACGACTAGTAGGTTGGCTTGCAGGTGGGGACTAGTGTGTGAGGACACTTCTAATAGAACCTGTGGTCGAGCTGACTATCGTGCGCGAAATTACTATTAGAATTTTATCCATCCGAACATTATTATTTTTCTTTATTTCAGTAAGTACATTTTGAATTGGAATGTATTTGGTTTGAAGAGACCAGTAGGTTCTCAAGTTGTAATTTTAGATTTCCGCTGTCTTGTTATTTCATCATTACTATTTTATTTCTCTATCACTAGAACGTCATCGATCCTAGAAGTTGTTTAATCTAATGTCCGAGGTGTGGACCGGAATTCATATTTGTGTGAATTCACTAGTGGAAAAAAATGTATTTGCTGCTCATCATTTGCTGCAGTTTTTGTGTATTGGCAGCAAAAAATAGGAAAATATATCAGAAAAAAAAATATATTCTAATTGCTGCGGTTTTCCAGTTGACCGCAGCAAATAACCTTTCACATTGCACTAATTGCTCCGATTTTTCCACAACTGCAGCAAATAACTCTTCAAAGTTTGATTAATTGCTCCGATTTTGGTTGAACCGCAGCAAATACATCTTCATGAAAGTTCTAATTGCTCCGGTTATGCTTAAACCGCAGCAACTAACATTCACAAAATTTCTTATTGCTTCGGTTTTGTTTTGAACCGCAGCAAATGACCGTTGGACAAATAAATTTTGTTAAAACCCGCCAGTTTCTTTTTTATTCGCATATCCCTTCTCAAATACGTTATACAGTTTGCTTTGTTCCTCATTGAAAAAACGCTTCATCTTCATCTTCATTTACTTCGTTCCTCTTCTTCATCTTCACAAACGTATAAGATTAAGCATCAAGATTTGTGTTCGTTTCTTGTGTTCATCTTCATTTTCACAAACGGTCATTTGCTGTTATCATCATTCTTGTTGCTGTTCATCTTCACAAACGGTCATTTGCTGCTGTTCATCATTCTTAGCTTATTGCTGTTCATCTTCACAAACGGTTTCTAAGGGTAAATCCTTGCTGCCGTTCTTGTTCATCATCAAACTTCTAATTTTCATCCCTACTATTCTTCTACTGTGTTCTTGTTCATCATCATCATCATTCTTCAATCATACTTAATGTGAATGGGATGTACAGGGCATAATGATAATAATAACATACATGATGCCTTAAAAATCACCTCTTTGTTCTAGTTTTTTTTTACCGTCGTTAACCATTAAAAATCAATTAATATCACAAAAATAAAAGACAAAAATTCATCTTCAAAACTCACGAATTTAGTAATTTAGTTAAAAATGTGGTTTGTTAATTAATTATTTGCATATTTAGTAATTATTTGTGAATGTGGTTTGTGTGTGGTTTGTAAATTAGGTTTAAATTTGTCATACTTTATGAATGTGTATGTTGTTGTTGTTTTTAAGTTTTAAATTTATCATATATATCATATTTTGTTATATTTTTAAGTAATTTCTTCATTTTATTTATGAATGTGTGTGGTTTTTAAGTTTTAAATTTATCGTAATTTTTTTTCTATTTTGTAAATTAGGTTCAATAAGGATTGTTTATGGTTAAATGAATGCGTTGTTGATATGAATGTTAATTAGTTGTCCAAGTTTATGAATGTGATTTTATTTTTATTGTTTTTATATGAATATTAATTATGGTTACTACAATAAACATCATTTGGACAGTTTTAAAAACATTGTGTTATTATTTGGGTTAATTAGTGTTAAATGAATGATTATTACTTAATTTTGTGGTCAGTTAGAGTTCGTTAAGTATATATGTTTAAAAGTTGTGTATTAATTTTGTTTTGAATCAATTAATCACACTAATTAGGATGACAAACGATCGTTCTTGGATGTATGGAAGCATTGAATCGTCGGAATTTATTGATGGCGTATTAGAATTTTGTAGTATTGCGGTTAAACATCAAGTTAGGACGGTGGAGTTGGTTTTTATTGCCCATGTGTCAGTTGTGGCAATGTACCAAAGGTAGATAGTGTTGATATTCTTAGGGAGCACATACTTCGACATGGGTTTAGGCCTCAATATCATGTTTGGGTATGGCATGGTGAGGAGGGAGTTTACAAAGAGAAAAGTGTTATTGAGGACGTCAATAATATGGCCGATGTCAATGAGGATGTAGTAGATCATGTTGATGGGTATGAGACAGATGAAGAGAATGTCGATGAGGATGTGGATCGTGTTGATGAGATGATGGAGGGAGTCGAGGATGAGTTAGGAAAACTTCCTCGTGTTTTTGACTTGTTGACAAAGGCTTCTCAAAAGCCTTTGTACCCTGGATGTACAAAGTTCACCAAACTAACAGCAGTGTTGACAATTTTCAACATTAAGTCAAAGTTCAATTGGAGTGACGCTAGTTTCAATATGTTATTAAAAGCGTTAGGTGAGATGCTTCCTGAGGGAAATGAACTTCCAAAGTCGACATATTATGCCAAAAAGCTCATGTGTCCTTTCAGCTTAGAGTACCAGAAGATTCATGCGTGTCCGAATGATTGTGTGTTGTATCGGAATGAAAACGAGAACTTAGAAGAGTGTCCTAGGTGTAGGTTATCGCGCTACAAGGGTAAAGGGGCTCGGGATGCTAAAGGGCCCCCAGCTAAGGTATTGTGGTATCTTCCAATAATACCTAGATTCAAGCGCTTGTTTTCTATAAAGAAAGATGCGTTAAATTTGAGGTGGCATGCAGATAGTGTGAAGAAAGGTCACTTGCTCACACATCCATCTGATTCTCCGGAGTGGAAGAGTACTGATAGGTTGCATAAGACTTTTGGAGATGAGGTTCGTAATTTAAGGATCGGACTGTGTACGGATGGAATGAACCCATTTTGCAATCTTAGTTCTCAACATAGTACTTGGCCGGTACTTTTAGTGATCTATAATTTGCCACCTTGGTTATGTATGAAGCGTAAGTACATAATTCTTTCGCTTCTTATCTCGGGTCCTAAATAACCTAGCAATGACATAGATGTGTATCTTGCACCTCTCGTTGAGGATTTGAGAAAGATGTGGGATGAAGGCATTTCATTGTTTGATGCATATGCTAATGAGGAGTTCACCTTGCGTGCAATGCTTTTATGCACCGTTAATGATTTTCCGGCATATGGCAACTTATCGGGGTATAAGAACAAAGGGAAGAAAGCATGCCCAATATGTGTCGATGACATGGAATCCACGTGGATTCCTAAGTGCAAACACGTATTCATGCACCATCGAAAGTTCCTCCCACGAGACCACCAATACCGTAAGAAGAAGAAGTTGTTCAATGGGGAGGTTGAGGACCGTGTAGCTCGTCGACCGTTGACCGGTTATGAGGTTTATGAACAAGTTAAGGGAGTTCAGACTGTATTTGGTAAAACGGGGCAAGTGCAAGGGGGTGAAGACCAATTATGGAAAAAAGAATCAATCTTTTGGAAGCTTCCATATTGGAGAGATCTACAAGTTAGGCATTGTCTTGACGTTATGCATATAGAGAAAAATGTATGCGATGCCATACTCGGGACTCTCATGAACATTCCGGGTAAGACAAAGGATGTTAGGGCCGTGCGAGATTGGTTTAAATGTAAGGGTCTTCGTCCGGAGTTGTGGGCACATGTTAAGGTGAGTAAGAAAAGAAATAGAGCTGATGAAGTTGGTGGCAGTAAGAAGAAGATGAGTAATGACAAAGTTTATTTGCCTCCAGCTTGCTACACATTGTCCAAAGCAGAGAAGCAGACATTTTGTGAGTGTTTGTATGGCATTAAGGTTCCATCTGGGTACTCATCCAACATGAAGAGATTTGTGAGCCTAAATGGTGAGCTGAAGTTGGGAAGCATGAAATCTCACGATTGCCATGTAATGATGCAAGTGTTCTTACCAATTGCAATCCGTGGAATACTGCCAAAACATGTGAGATATGCTATTACTGAGCTGTGTTCGTTCTTCAACACAATTTGTAGTAAAGTTCTTGATCCCTTTAAACTTGATGCACTTCAACTCGACGTGATTGTAACTTTATGCAAGTTTGAGATGTATTTTCCACCTTCTTCTTTGACATAATGGTTCATCTTATTGTCCATCTCGTTCATGAGATCAAGCTTTTGGGTCCAATTTTGTTAAGGTGGTGTTATCCTTTTGAAAGACACATGGGTGTTTTACAAAACAAAGTGAGGAATCCAGCACAAACCAAGGGGAGTATGATTCAAGGCACTGTGAGCGATGAGATTAGTAACTTTATAGACGAGTATTTGGCCATGGCAAAGCCTATTGGACTTCCCACCTCTAGACATGAAGGAAGGCTTGAGGGAAAAGGAACAATTGGCTCCAAATCGGTCACACCTCCTCGAGAAAACCTTCTACAAGCACACTTATATGTGTTGCATCATATTCCGGAAGTTCATCCGTTTTTGTGTGAGCATTTAGATATATTGCGCGCAAAACATCCTTCTAAAGGGGATAGGGCATTGATGCAGTTGCATAACAAGACGTTTATTAATTGGTTTCATAATCGAGTAATATGCGAAGAACTCAAGGGTGTATCCGAAATTGTTAAGTGGTTAACTTTTGTTCCTCGTGATGATGTCAACAAATATGAGGGTTACGATGTCAATGGCTTCACATTTTGGACTGAGGGTCAAGACAAGAAGTCATCGTATCTACAGAATAGTGGGGTTTCTATTTTGGCGTCATCTAAATTTTACGGAGTGCGAAGGATCAAGCGCCGGTTGATGCTAAATTGGTATACTACGGGCGGGTACATGAAATATGGGAGCTTGACTACTCTACTTTCAATATTGGTCTTTTCAAATGTAAGTGAGTAGATAATAATCGACGATGCATAAAAAATGACGACCCTTGTGGATTCACTCTTGTAGACTTAGCTCGTTTGCGTGATAGTGAGAAGCCATTCATACTAGCCACACAAGCCAAGCAAGTATTTTACATTGTAGACCCGTCTGATAAAAAATGGTCTATTGTTGTACCGGGAAAAAGAAGCATCCTTGGTATAGGTGATGTTGAGGATGAGGAAGAATATGAAGCTTTTGAAGACTCCCCTCCCTTTATCAATCCAAAATCAGTGGATCAAGATCATGTAGATGATGTAGATGTTGGTTATATGCGTGTAGATCACACGGAAGGAATACATTTGAATTAAGTGATTCACAAGGTATGAATTTAAAGCTTTTTAAAGTTTTTTTGGCACTTGGTTTGTTTTGCATGAAACTTTGCACATAACATTATTTGTTATATATTACTGTGTTGAACGTATTAGAATTGTAAATCATTGTCATATTCTTAATATTACTTAGCTTATGTTCTAATATATTTCTATTCATACTCTTTCAGGTACTGATATACAATGCATCTATTCAGAGACGAAATTGTCCCCGAGATTGAGACCTTGGATAATGAGCATCGTAGTTATGACAGCGAAGATGACCAAATTGTGAGATACGAGCGTATGGCTGAAGACGCTCCACCGATTGACAATGATTTTGAGACTGAAGAAGCCCCACCAATGGATGCTTCCACTACCAGTAAGAAAAGAAAAGGGCGAGGTCCTATGAAAAACCTCAAAGTCACAGAACCCATGCATTTGGAATACAATGCATTGGGTCAACCGTGCGGAAAATGGCGTAGGCAATATGGAAAACAAGTGGGTCTATGTATCCGCAAGCTTTCCATATTGCACGCATGGAACGAGGTTCCAGAGGGTTGAAGAACTCTCTATGGAATGATACTGTGGTAAGCAACTTTACTATTTTTACTCATTTGGTTTCATTTTAAAATTAATTTGATTGACAGTAATAAATATAAATTTTTTTTGTAGAATCTTTTCCACATCGAGAGCGATGAGGACAAGAAGAATGTGTTTCTTTCAGCTGTTGCTGAAAGATTCAGAGATTTCAAATCCAAGCTAGTAACTGGCTGGATTACGAAGAGGCGTGCCCGTATGACCAAAAAGGTCAAAACGGGAAACGAAGGTGGAGAGCAATCACCTTCGAAGATGCCCTACGAAATATGGGGTGACATATCGAAGAGGGATTGGGAGGCCTTTGTTGCCAAAAGAACAACTCCCATAGAAGTTGTAAGTATTTCATATTATATTATAGTTTACCAATTTGAATTTACTTGTTTTGATTCAGTCATTAAACTAATACATGACATTCGATTTCTATTGATTAATTAGGAAAAGCGTGGTAAAGCTTCTGATTCTGCAAGCAAAAGGAAATTTTACCATCGCTTGGGCCAAAAAACGTACGATGAGGTCCGAAAAGAGTGGGTGGATGCGGGTTTATACCCCAATCAAAGTTCATCCATGCCCTCATCTACGACTACCTCCGCATCCGTGAATACTCTTGCTGGAGATCGGGTGCGTGATTGGTATTGCGGGCTTCATTCCCCAGATGCAAGTGGTAAATTTACCATTAATGATCCGGGAACGAAGAAGGTTGCTGATGCTGTGGTGAGTTTTGAAATTATTAAGTATATTCTTGATTTGTTTTGTATTCTTTGGCTTTGATGTACTTATACTAATTGCTATATATGTCACTTTTTATTTGAACAGATGGGCTGGAAGGAAAAAGAAGCTACGGGGGAGTTCACCCCAAGAGGCAATGTTGACGCATTGCATATGGTCTTAGGGAAAGACCACAGTGGGCGGGTAGTCGGAAAAGGAGGCGTCCGCGTGGGGTTACAGAAGGCATTCGGCAAAGAGTGTGTTGCTACTCAATCCCGAACGGCGCTGCGGGATGAAGTAGCAACCCTCCGAGCGGAGATCACGAAGGACGTTCTCGCCAAGCTGGTCGCCGTGTTGCAGAAGATGGTAGCACCCATTGTTGACTTGGCAAACCTGATTGTCGAGGATCAGGAAAGTCAACATGGGGATCCTAACGCTTTGGTCGAGCCAACACCCGAGCCCATTACCCCCGTAGCACCCCAGCTCATTACTAATACCCCTGAAGGGAAAACCCCACACCGGAGAACATAAACTCCGTTGCTCAAAATCCGGAGCCAACTCCTGAGCCAGTGCTACAGGTACATAGTTTTTAAATATATAAGCACTTATTAATTTAAACTGCAACGCGTTTTAATATTTTATTATGATGCTTATTATACTAAACGACACAATTTTCAGGAGGCGACTCCTTGTTCTCTTTTGCTGCCTCAGTTAGGTGTTGCTAGTGATGGCGACTTAACTGTGGTTGCATATGGTGTGGCCCAGCCAAACAAAGAGGGTCAAACAGTGCATTCAATGCCTGTTACAAGTGGCCACATCAGTGTGGCCGTGGAAACTATTGTAAAGGGGTTTGAAGATTTCTCACTCCCGGTTCCAATGCCAGCATGGAGCCTTGAGAAACTCTCACACGCTCTAGGTAGTTTCATCACATGGCCATATGCTTGGGTCCGATTCACTAACATGGTAAGAATCATTTGTGCCTTATTTTTTTTATTTTTTTAATTGCATGCTCACACTAATTTAATTGTATAAATTGAAATAGCAAAAGAGTCCAAAGGGATGTTGGAGAGAGGTCGGTTCCTCAGCAAAGGTGTCGACTGTGTCAAATTCGATGCCAAGCACTCTAATTTTGACTGATGAGGAGCTAAAAGATCTCTCTCAAGATTGCAAATGACTGCATTATTGTGCATCTCGCATAATTGAGGAGGACCCACTCATTCTGAACCTGCTGAAGGAGCAATACTGCTTTTTAGAGAGCCCATTTGTAATTATTGGTCCTAGTGACATCGGGCAATTTTTGAGAGGAGAGATGCTGAACGTAGCTCTTTTCCATGTCTACATGAGGTGATGTTCATTATCTTACAAGTTGGGCATTGTTGTTTAATTGTTTTAATGACCGAATTACTAACAAAATTTTCTTATTTGTGAGTTTAGTGCGGCTTATGAGGAGCTAAATTCTTGCGAACCTCCAACAAAAATTTGATGGTTTTGTCCTGAGTCGATTTCGGGTAGTAAATGTGTAAATGATCCAGATGACGTCAGAGCATACATTCAGACTGCTTTGACTAATTCCCTTGCATCTAAACACACATTCATTCTGGCTCCATATGTGGAAGAGAAAGTTTTATTTTTGAAATTCAACTTATCTTTTGATTTTTAAAGTCACCTAATCTCTAATTTGTTGATTTTAAATTTGCGTTTGTAGTTTGCATTGGATACTTTTGGTCATATGTCCTTTAACGAACACTGTGCACGTCATTGACTCATTACGAAAACCTCAAAGCCCGCCTCGTAACACAAAATTCAAAGCGTTGTTGAATGCGTACGTAATATTAATTATTTTACCAAGTTGACTTAATTAAGTGTTATATAGATATATAAATATTATTACTTTTCCCATGCGTTTCAGCACAATGAAAAAAGTGCGTGGACAAATGGGATCTACATCCAGAGCCGCATTTCCAAAATGGACAGCAATAAAAGTACACAAATTCGATTTTATGCATTTTTAACCGTTTTTGGCACTTTCGCGCGTAAAGTAGCTCAAACTTGGTTTGTTATGCACGAAACTTGGCACACAACACTATTTGGTATATATTATTGTGTTGAAGTTTTTAGAATTGAAAATCATAGTCATATGCTAGAAATTACGTGTTCAGTTGCGATTTTATGCGTTTTTAAGCGTTTTTGTCAATTTCGCGCGTAAAGTAGCTCAAACTTGGTTTGTTATGCACGAAACTAGGCACACAACACTATTTGGTATATATTATTGTATTGAAGTGGTTAGAATTGAAAATCATAGTCATATGCTAGAAATTACGTGTTAAGTTGCGATTTTATGCGTTTTTAACTGTTTTTGGCACTTTCGCACGTAAAGTAGCTCAAACTTGGTTTGTTTTGCACGAAACTTGGCACACAACACTATTTGGTATATGTTATTGTGTTGAAGTGGTTAGAATTGAAAATCGTAGTCATATGCTAGAAATTACGTGTTAAGTTCCCATTTTATGCGTTTTTAACCGTTTTTAACACTTTTGCGCATAAAGTAGATCAAACTTGGTTTTGATGCGAAACCGGGGCTGATTAAGGACTCTAACGAACATAACTACTTCCGCGCTTAATCATCAAGCACGTACATTACATGTGAAATTAGAACAGAAAACAAAACAACCTATATATTCTAAGTATCGGCTTTATTACAAAACTGTCGAGCAGGGGACCTTGTAGTTGAGTTTGTGGATTCTGTGAGTACTATCAACATGGTTCTTGGACCTTGACTTCTTGGTCCATGTACAGAGATGCCATTCTCCAAGTTTCCACGTCCATGTATGTAGTAGGTAGTGTCATCTGTGCTGTGCAAGGTGGGCTGACAGGCGGATGGTCGTTCTGTTTGTTCTGTGGCCTGTTGAACAGAATACTTGTTTCTGTTTTGCTCAAATGTTGCTGTGATGTTCCTCATTGCTTCCTCCTGACTTTGCCATGTTTGGACATTCATGTTTGGTCTAGATTGAATCTAGCCTTCCTTATTTGACACGTTCAAATCAGTAGGTGCAGCAGTGGGGGTAGTCATCAAGTCAGTAAGTATCAAACCAGTAGGTTGTTCAGCCGTGTACTCTTCTTGGCTTGTCTTGGCTTGGTTTGTCTTGATTTTTGGGCTGTCCATATTTAGATCCATATTTGGATCACAAAAACTACAAATGATCATGAAAAGAACACTAAACAACCACAAACACTTAGACAATTTTGATCTAGCAAACTGTCGAGCAACCCTCCTTCAGCTCAACTTCTAGGAGTCCACGTGGATTGTTAGAATGGTTTAAGGACCTTGATAGCTAGATCCAAGTACCGAGATTCCATTTCCACTTTAGCCTAGGTCCTGGATGCATAGGTTTAGTCTCCATGTGTGGTGCAAGGTGGTCTGGTCACTAGTTTGCTGCTGTGTCGTGAGGTCTGTATGCAGCCTTGTGTGGGCTCCTTTGGTATCTTCATTTCATACAACCACATTTGTATCAGATTTTCTAGAAATTATTGGTATATATTATTGTGTTGAAGTGGATAGAATTGAAAATCATAGTCATATGCTAGAAATTACGTGTTAAGTTGCGATTTTATGCGTTTTTAAGCGATTTTGTCAATTTCGCGCGTAAAGTAGCTCAAACTTGGTTTGTTATGCACGAAACTTGGCACACAACACTATTTGGTATATATTATTGTGTTGAAGTGGTTAGAATTGAAAATCATATTCATATGCTAGAAATTACGTGTTAAGTTGCGATTTTATGCGTTTTTAAGCGTTTTTGGCACTTCTGGGCGTAAAGTAGCTCAAACTTGGTTTGTTATGCACGAAACTTGGCACAGAACACTATTTGGTATATATTATTGTGTTGAAGTGGTTAGAATTTAAAATCATAGTCATATGCTAGAAATTACGTGTTAAGTTGCGATTTTATGCGTTTTTAAGCGTTTTTGGCACTTTCGCGCGTAAAATAGCTCAAACTTGGTTTGTTTTGCACGAAACTTGGCACAAAACACTATTTGGTATATGTTAATGTGTTGAAGTGGTTAGAATTGAAAATCGTAGTCATATGCTAGAAATTACGTGTTAAGTTGCCATTTTATGCGTTTTTAACCGTTTTTGACATTAACATCTATTTTCTCTTAGTGCTTTCAACAACCTTCTTCTTCCGTTGACTGCGGCTACTACGCGCTGAAGTATACGGACGATATTATAAAATTCGTGAAGGAGTTTGGAGTCGAAAATATAGATGTCGTAAGTATTTGTTACGTTCTTAATTAAATATATTATTGGTAAAATCTAATGTTTCTATATTGATCTTTTATTTTTATATTATATAATAGGTTTTAAACGACATTCTGAGGGAAACACGCCCTTTGAGAAGTGGAGAGATGCGCGAATTAAAAGACAAGATTGCCGCGTATCTTGCTAATATTTGTCCTTGATAAATTGTAATTAATATAGATTAGTTTTTATACTTTAATGTATATTTTATATATATATATATATATATATATATATATATATATATATATATATATATATATATATATATATATATATATATATATATATATATATATATATATATATATATATATATATATATATATATATATATATATATATATATATATATATATATATATATATATATATATATATATATATATATATATATATATATATATATATATATATATATATATATATATATATATATATATATATATATATATATATATATATATATACATATATATGTACGTAAATAATATTATATTATATATACGAGCGAGAGTTTATTATTACAAAGAGATTATTTTTGATTATCATTGGATTAATCACTGTTATTACGTTGTATTATTATTGGATTATTATAAGGATAAAACGGAAAAAGAAAAAAAAAATAGAAGTATTTGCTGCGGTCAGAGGCTAAACCGCAGCAAATAAGAAGGGGTATTTGCTGCGGTTAGAGGCAAAACCGCAGCAAATAAGGAGGGGTATTTTCTGCGGTTTTGCCTCTGACCGTAGCAAATACCCCTCCTTATTTGCTGCGGTTTAGCCTCTGACCGCAGCAAATAATGCCCTTATTTGCTGCGGTTCTTAACCGCAACATTTAAAGAAGGACATTTACTGCTATCACTATTGGTTGGGGCCAAAACCGCAGCAAAAAATGGCCAAAGAACCGCAGCAAACGAGGTTTTTTCCACTAGTGATTTATCCGATTCACTTTAACCCAGACTATTACATCATGTTTATTTCATGCCATTTCATCTTCATGTTCATGTTCATGTTATATTCATTCTTGATTATTGATGTTCATTCGTATGCTTGTTGATAATCATGATATATGATTGATGATATGATGATATGATCTTATAATGTTGATATGATGTTGATATGATATTACAATATAATATATGATATTACAATTTAATAATGATAATTGTATCTTTGAATGAATTATGGTTGGTTATTAGTTTGCTTTTTGTTTTGGATAATGGTTTATTATATTAATGATTTATTATTCATGCATGTATTTTTATTGGTTTATACTTATGTTATATCATTTTCAGTATTCTGGTCTGAAATAGATTTCAAAGCCTTGAAAAATTTCTGCTTAATAATAACTTAACATGATTTATAAAATATCTAAGTATTTGTTCTTATCATGTTATTTAAATCATGTTCACCTAGTAATAACCTACTAATATGATTTAGGAAAATATGGTTTTGACTTTCATCAAGGGGGAGATTGAAGACTCAACTCCTCTAAGTGATTTTCAAAACACATATTAAATTAAACAAATAAATTAAGTAATTATACTTAGTTGTTCAAATAGGTCAAAAATCATATTAGATATAAAATGATTAATTGATAAATAATTTAAGTCCAAAATATGTTGAATTAAGTTTGAAATAAAATGACTTAAGTTAATTGTCTTTATAAGATAAGGTTAATTCTAGATTAAATCTAAATGATTATTTAATAAGTAATTTTACATAATTAAACGTCTTATTACTTGATATTTTGAATAAATAATTTGCTTGATAAACAAGTTAATACTAATTATAGGCTTTCCTAAAAGTATGGAGTTATTTTTAACCTCAACTAAAAATAGGAAAAATAATTCAAATTAAGCTAAAACTTGAGAACTTTATGTGGCTTATGTTATTCGTTTGTGTTCATTTGAATTATTAAATGTTAAATACTTTGTATGAGTATTAACGTGGCAGCACATCAAAAAACTGAAATTGCTAAAAATAGTATCAAAAACGTGTATTGAACAAGTCTTAAGTGGAGCGTCAGTTTTACTTGCGGCTCAAGGTTTTGATGACTTATTCAGATTGATCAGATTGGCGAGATAATAGGATGAAGTTTCCTTGATTTGCAAGATTATGTAGAGGCGTAACATATATATAAGAAGCTTCATTCAGGAATTAAGAGTTACAACACTACTCACAAATTAGTTTTCTACTTACTTTGAGATTTGTTTTTCAATAAGTTTTGTAAACTTAGTTCATCTAACTCTTTCATTTGTAATAGGATTTAGAGTTAAAAAGAGTTAGAATTTTAGTTATCATCTACTCCTAAAGCTTGAAATACTTTTTAAAGTATTCATTTTGTTTTCTTTTTTGTGAGATTGAGATTAGTACTTTTATTAATAGAACTTGTAAGACGTTCTTCAAAGGGAAAAGAACATGGTGAGAGAAGATAGAGAAAT
>NC_080053.1:12960630-13028225 GCF_026212465.1 Amaranthus tricolor
AACTTGGACGTGATGCACATTGAGAAGAACTTTTTTAATAATATTTTCAACACATTAATGTGTGTGCCGGGAAAAACTAAGGATCATCTGAAGGCACGTCAAGATTTAATCGAGCTCGGCATTCGATCGGAATTGCATCCAGTTGGTTCAACCATCCCCAAGGCCTCATACACACTTAATAGACAACAAATGGTTGTCCTTTTAGAGTGGCTTAAAACCTCTGATACACGGATACGCCAATTGACAGACGTGTCCCGTGTCGGACACGGACACGCGAAAATCCGTGTCCGACACGCCAAATGAAGTGTCCAATATTTTAATATTTTTCCGGACACGCGGACACGGCTAGGACACGCAAGGGACACGGAAATAGTGAAGGACACGTTTTTTTTTTAAAAAAAAAAATTTAAATTGAAAACAAAAGAACAAAACTAAGAAGTGAGAACAGAACACTCGAACTCACTGTTTCCCTCTCACTCAATTCCTTCTCTTTCACTCTAACCCTAAAAACTCTACTCAACTTTTCCTCCACCTCCACCGTCGTTGCCGCACTCCCGCACCACGCCACCGCCAGTTGCTCCTCCATCACAGACGATTACGAACACTCGAACTTGGTGCTGCGTTGCTGCTGCTGCTCCTAAAATCGAAATTTTTGATTTTGTTTAAGGTATTTTCACTGTTTATCCTAAATCCTTATATTAATCTTGTTCTAATCTATAATCTTAGTGTTAATCTTAAATTCTTAATCTTGTTGACTTTCAAGTAGAAATAATTGGTGCCATTTCGGCCATTAGTGTTAATATTAATCACACATCCAAACCCGAATAATCTTCAACCTTTCATTTGGATTTCACGGATTCTCCAACTTCTAGATGGTTCACCTTCAATGGAGGTCAATTTAACTGATTATTGCAGCAATTTTTTGATTAGACTATCACCAAATTTTGTTGCTTATATGTTGAATTCAACCAATATTAAAACAAACCCAGATATTGCTTATCTATTCTTTAATTGGGCTGGTAAGCAAAAGAAACATAATCATAAAGTTGAATGTTATGTTTCTTTGATTCATATTTTGAGTGTTTGAAATGCACAGCAACTGTGTTTGTAATTTGATTCATATGTTTCTTCATTTTTAGCATTTTTTGAATTTTTAATGTGATTTTTTCTTAAGAGTTCAATTCTTAATTGTGGTTTTTTAATGTGTTTGTAATTTGATTTTTAAATTTTTAATTGTGGTTTTTTGAATTTGAAGAGTTCAATCATGTCTAGTAGTGGGGCTAGTGGCTCTAATTCATGCAATGTTAGTGGTGATGCTACAAATGAAGAGGGTGATTTCAATTCTTATCCTTTATGGAAATATGTTGTTAAAGGGAACAAAATGAGTGGGGGTGGGGGTAATTATACTTGGCAATGCAACTTTTGCAAACAAATAAAGAGTGGTTCATATACTAGAGTTAAAGCACATTTGATAGGTCTTGCAAAAGGTGGAATTAGTCAATGTCCTAATGTAACAAATGAGGATAGAATGCAAATGAGAAACATAGAAAGACAAGTTGAGCAATATAAAGAATCTAGACAACCAAAAAGACCACCACTTCCTAGTCAATGTTTGTCTTCTGAAACTTCTCTTTCACCAACTTCATATGGCAAGAAAAGAAAATCTGATAACCCAATCACCAAAGCTTTTGATATACAAGCTCAAAACAATTTGGATGCTGAGATAGCAAGGATGTTTTTTACTGGAGGATTGCCTTTCAACCTTTGTCGAAACCCTTACTATATTAGTTCATACAGCTATGCTGCCACATATAATATTCCTGGTTACAAGCCTCTTGATTACAATAAAATGAGAACCACTTTGTTAGATAGAGAGAAAGAAAATGTTGAAAAGCTTTTAGAACCAACAAAGGCTACTTAGAGGGAAAAAGGGGTAAGTATAGTGAGTGATGGGTGGAGTGATCCACAAAGGAGACCTTTAATTAACCTCATGGTGGCTTGTGAAGTTGGTTCTCTGTTCTTAAAGGCCGTTGATTGCTCGGGAGAGGTAAAGGATAAAGACTTTATTGCTAGCTTATTGAATGATGCCATTGAAGAAGTTGGAGATGAAAAATTTGTTGTACAAATTCTCACTGATAATGCAAGCAATTGCAAGGCTGCTGGAGAACTTATAGAGGATAGATATCCACATATATTTTGGACACCATGCATTGTTAACACTCTTAACCTTGCTCTTAAAAACATTTGTAATGCTAAAAATGTTTCAAACAATGAGGAGGTTTATGATGAGTGTCATTGGATAACCGAAGTTCATGGAGATGCTTTATTTATCAAAAACTACATATGAACCATTCAATGAGGTTAGCTATATTTAATAAGTTCTCTCCATTAAAGCTTCTTTCTGTTGGTGATAATCACTTCGCTTCAATAGTTGTGATGCTAAAGAGGATGAAACTTCTTAAATCTACTCTTCAATCCATGGTTGTTAGTGAGGCTTGGTCCACATATCGTGATGATCATCGTGGACAAGCTACACTTGTGAGGGAAAAGATTCTAAATGACGATTGGTGGGACAAGGTAGATTACATCCTTGATTTTACTCGTCCCATTTATGACATGATAAGAGCATGTGACACCGACAAAGCATCACTTCATCTAGTATATGAAAAATGGGATTCAATGATTTCAAAGGTGAAGGAGATCATATATAACCATGAACATAAGGAAAGGCGTGAGTATTCTTCTTTCTATAGTGTGGTTGAAACAATACTTCTTAGCCGTTGGAAGAAAAGCAACACTCCACTTCATTGTTTGGCACATTCTTTGAATCCAAGGTATTATATATTTTTGTGTGTGTAATGTTTAAAGCATTAGATTATGATTTAGGCTTAATTTTCTTCTTTTTTATGTATTTAAAAGGTATTATAGTGACACGTGGCTTAAAGAGGTCCCCGGTAGAGTTGCTCCACATATTGACAATGAAATTTCCACACAAAGATTCAATTGTTTTAGAAGATTGTTTCAAGACTTGGAAGATAGAAGAAAGGTTAATATGGAGTATGCTATTTTTTCGGCAAGAGATGGTGGTGTATTTATCGAACCGGAATGCTTGAATGATATGTATTTGATGGCTCCAAAGCATTGGTGGGCAACTTATGGCTCACAAGTTCCAATGCTTCAAGCATTAACATTCAAGTTGTTAGGACAACCATCATCTTCCTCTTGTTGTGAGAGGAATTGGAGCACATATAAATTCATTCATTCATGTACTAGAAACAAACTTACACCAAAACGTGCTCAAGATTTGGTGTACATTCATAACAATCTTCGTTTGCTTTCAAGGAGGGGCGAGGCTTATAACAAGGGAAGAACAAGGTTGTGGGATGTTGGAGGAGATGACTTTGGAAATCTAGAAGATTCTATTTGTCTTGGCATGGCGGATCTTTCTCTTGATGAGCCCGAGTTGGAAACTACTTTTGTAGCGGAGGATGATGATGGATGTCATATGGATGATGTGTGATGGTCAAACTTAAACTTACCTATTTATTTGGTTTTCTTTGATTTGGTTTGTATGACTTATTTTAAATACTCATGTTGTTTATTTGATACTTATTTGCATTTTATGTGATTTTTATGTTTTTAAAGTGTTTATTTACAAATATCAAATGAAAGATTGTAAAATTTTCTTTAATTTGATATATTTATTATATTACCATTTTCGTGTCCCCGTGTCTGCCATTTTTAAGTTGGCGTTTTCCCGTACCCGTGTCATGTCCGTGTCCGTTTTAGTGCAACCTAGCTTAAAACTCTAAAATTTCCTAATGAGTATGTTTCAAATTTAGCCAGGAACATCGACATGGCTAGACATCAGATATTCGGGATAAAGAGCCATGATTGTCATGTGTTCATGCAACGATTAATTCCCATAGCATTTTGAGAATTGCTGTCAGCTAAAGTATAGGAAGCTCTAACAGAAGTTAGTCTGTTCTTTAGAAGTCTTATTTCTCCAAAGATTTCTGCAGCTGATATGTGGAGGTTGAATGAGAAAATTGCAGTGGTGCTCTGTAAATTAGAGATTATATTTCCTCCAACATTCTTTGATGTCATGGAACATCTCACTGTTCATCTAGCTTACGAGGCAAGGGTGGCTGGTCCGATACAATATAGATGGATGTATCCATTTGAGAGGTAATTAAAAACTACTTATTATTTAAGTTACAAGTCAGCAAGTCTTAATTATTACTATTTAACAAAATTACAGGTACTTTCGACATTTAAAGCTTAATGACAAAACTAAAGCGCATGTTGATGCTTCGATCAGTAATGCATATCTTACAGAAGAAACATCATACTTTGTCTCGAATTACTTTGGGCAAGACGTTCGATGTAGAGTTAGAGATCTTCCTAGAAACGATGATGGAGGCTTTAATAACGTCAGATCGGGTGTTTTGTCCATATTCACACATCCAATCAAATTCCATGCGAGGGGTAAGGTTCTTATAATGGATAAAGCACATCTCAACATTGCTCAGACTTATGCTTTGCGAAATTGTCTGGAGGTCAATCACTTTTATTATCAAGCTGTGCACTTAATCAAAAAGTACGAACTAAATTTAAACCCAGATTAGGTTGACCATGTGGTCCAAAACCAATTTGCACGTTGGTTTCAACAGATTGTAAGTACACGTTTAACATCGTAATTTAGAATATCAATAGTATTACAGACTAAGTTTAAATTATTGATAATGTGCAGTCTAGGGACGGGTTTCTTGATGGTGTGGAAAATGCTAACATTTTAAAGGACGTCGTCGAGGGACCTTTGCAGAAGGCACATCGCTATGATGTTTGTTACGTGAATGGTTATAGATTTCACACTAAGTCCCATTCTCCAAAAAAGAAATCTACTGAAAACAGCGGGGTGTGTTTTAAATCTGATGATAATAGTCCGAATGAAACAGGCTGTTATGGAAAGTTAGAAGACATTATATATTGAGCTTGACTATCGGGCACTTCCAATTAAAAGGGTCGCACTGTATAAATGTCAATGGTATGATCAAACTACCACCAGATATGGCCATGGTACGAGAATTCATCCATGATACAAGTTGGTTGACGTTCATATTAGTCGATCGTATAGAAAGTACGATCCTTTTGCTAGCAAGTCAAGCTTCCCAACTTTATTATCTACCTTATCCGAGTGTAAAGCAAAACATGAAAGATTGACGAGCTGTTTGCAAAGTCAGATCAAAGCATTTCGAGGAAAGTGCTTTCCAACTGGAAGAGAAATCACTGGATTTCCTGGTAAATGAAAATTTTTCAGATGAAATAGTCGCACCATTCCGTGATCCAGCTGATGATTTGTTAGTGTTAGACGAAAAGGTTGATGATGTCGATAAAAATGAAGACACGTTATAAATAATGCCTCCCAAGTACGATACTTGTTTGGGCCTTCAGATCTTAACCAATCTCTTGCCTCACCTCGGAGTGAGTAGGGGAAACAAATCAGCTTCATTTGTTCATCAGAAATCCCCTGATATTTCACAATGCTACACTTATTCACGAACTCATCTAGGTGATCTTTTGGATTCTCCATCTCAGTGTCGGCAAATTGATTATGAGCAATAAATTGAAAGAAAGCTGGTTTGATCTCATAGTTTGTGGCCGTGATGGTTGGCTGAACAATACTCGACCCTAGACTCCCATCCGGCATGGCAACTCCCGAAGGATTTTGGGTGTTCTACCGCCATTTTTCATTGTCTCCTTCTCCTTCTTATTCTCCCAATTTCCGGATTTATAGGTACAAGATTTTCTTGTCCTTGAGACTTACTTTGTATACACTACACTCAAAAATTGGGGTCAAGTGAAAAGTGAAGAGAAAAATGAAAACAACTCAAAATGATAAAAAACAATGAACTAACTAATCTAGAAAAACAATTAACGAAGTCGCCACTCCCTGGCAACGGCGCCAAAAACACTTTACGTCCTTTAATATTAATACTATATGTGCACGGCGTAGCTTAGTACGGCTGCAAGTACGGGTCGAATCCACAAGGAGTGGGGGTTAAGTCAATAGTTTCTCGATCGATTAGTGTGTTCGAAAATGTATAATAAGATGTTTGGAGATAGAAATAATTAAAGCAAGCAATTAAAAGTGCTTAATGAAAATAAAGCATAAAAGTAAATAATGATACAATGAACTAAAGTAAGAATCAAATGATCAATAAGCTAAGAGGCATAGGTTAGGCTTTCTCACAAAAGTATTGTTTACTAAACTTTAACCTAAGGTCATGGATGTTTTGTTATAGGGAAGAACGTATCATAAGTACTAATGTTCTCTCTCGAGCAACAAAAGCTTCCTAAAACATACTCAACTACCTATTCTTATGGAGCTAAGCACAATTTAAGACATGAAGCACACATTCAACATTTCCAATCAAAGCATCTACCTATTCTCATAGAGATGTCTTAACTTTTAAGCATAGATTATCGTCAAAAATCGACTCTCACCCTCAATTCAATGACACTACAACATGATAGCAAAATTCATCTTAAACCATAAACAACACAACCAAGTCAAAGGTAAAGAAAGCAATTCAAACTATATACATGGTGATAATGCCTAGCCTAAGACAAAACAAACTACTCACTCATACTTATGTTGAAATTTTAGATTGCAAACAAGCCATGAAATTAAACTAGAGCATCCTAAAGAGATGAGTGGAATATAAGTTGAAGAACTACAAGTATAAATATATGAAACTAAACGCAAACATTCAAAGATAACTAAGTGACATGAAATGAAAACAATATAAGCAAAGATAGAAGTTACTCTTTTAAGTTCAATGGATGAACGAGATGTTTGATGATTCAAAGTAATACCCTCCAAAAGCTTCAATAACAATACATCAATGGTTGAAGAAGCCAAGTTGCAAAATATTACAATAAAGGATGAAGTTAAGATTGTAATTGGAATTAAAAGTACTTAATTGAATTGAAAGGGAAATTATGCTAAACGCTAATTCTTAATTGAAATGAAAGTAAAGCTATGAAGAATACATAGAAATTACTCAAAAATGAAAGGTGAAAACAAGTGGGGGTGGTGGTTTCGTGATTGCTCAACCACCCCTAGGTTGTAGGAGGGGGGTGCCACTCCTAATGGATAGGGTAGGGTGGCTGGCAGTCTTGGCAACAGCAATTAGAAGCAACAAATGTAATTGGACCTCGAATGATATTTAAAAAGATCGCAAAAGCTACTGCCGCCCATTTCGCTTGACCAGAGCGGAGCCCGCTCGACCAGTCGATCCACCATTAGGTCTAACATCAAAAACATCAAAAATTGGACACAATGTGACAATTAGCTCCGCTCGACCCGAGCCATACTCCTAAATTGAATCCTGCTAATGATCAGAAGCTACTGGTTTGAATGCACTTCGCTCGACCCGAGCCAACTTGCTCGACCAGTCGAGCGACCTTAAGGAATGTGATACTCAACTTCTAATCTCAAGTACATGCTCCTGGACTGCTTGAGCTACCTTGGCTCGAGCTCATTCTGGTCGAGTGGGTCTACTTTGGCTTCTTTTGGCTTGTTCTTATGGCTTGGCTCATGATGTTTCACTTCTTTGAGCCCTCGGTATTTTTGTGAGCAATGTATGCAACAACAGGGGCTAGTTTGTGCTCGGTGTTGATGATTAGATCCTGAAATGAAATACACCAAAGTAACAAAACAAGAGTAAAACACAATAAACCAATGCAATAACATATAGTTTCCTCACGCTAAACAAGCCACTTATAGGGGTAAAAATAAAGATAAAATGTAGCTAACACTTACCTCTCTTTCTCTTCTTGCTCTCCGACGAATTTGTTGATTTCTCTTCCTCTCCAATAGGTTTTTGGGCTACACTCTGACGATTGCCGACTACTACATCTCCTACTAGTCTTCGACTATAAAGGTTAGTCTTGTTTTTTTGAATTTTTTAAGTGATTAATTTTAGTATTTTTAAAATGAATATGATGTTGATTATGAACATGAATATTGGAAATTAGGGTTTATCTTTGTATGATTTTCGAAATGTATAGGATTTTTTTTTGTTTTGATTTTCAGTTCTTTGAATATGAACATGATTATTTTTAGTTTTTTTGAGGTTTTTTGTTTGATTTTCGATTCTTAGTTGATTATTCACATTTTTATGTTTGAATTTTTTTTTTGGAATTTTTGTGTATTATAGGTATAAATGAGTAATGTTTTTGGGGTTTTTTTTTATGAATTTCGTATGAATTTTTGAATGTATGAATTTTTTTTATGAGTTTTTGGGGTTTTTTTTGTTTGATTTTCTGTTCTTAGTTGATTATTTACATGTTTATGTTTGAATTTTTTGTTTTTTTTGCAATTTTTGTGTTTTATAGGTATGAATAAGTAATGTTTTTGCGTTTTTTTTTAATGATTTTCGCATGAATTTTTGAATGTAAGAATTTTTTATGATTTTTTTTTAAATGCCATTGATTATTTTGGATTAATGTGTGGACTGTTTTGGGAGGTTTTGGGGGTGGTTTGGATGGCGGTTGTGGGGGGTGATTGGGGCAGACTTAGGGGGTGTCAGGGACGGTCTTGGACTGTTTTTTGGTGGACTTTTTATGGGTTAATTATGTTAAATATTATGTTAATTATGTTAAATATTATGTTGATTATGTTAAACATGTTAACTTGTTTTGTGAATTAACTAAGTAGTAAAAAAAATAAATAAAAAAATAAAATAATAATAATAATAATAATAATAATAATAATAATAATAATAATACTTTTTAAAATGATTATTTTTATGTTGTCAAGCCATGCCTAGAATGAAAAACAGTCAAGGACAAAGGATTGACCCAAGAACTAGGCAACCTTATGAGTTGTACAACGACCATCTAGACACCACATGCCCTATTCGCCCTTCCCATGAACAACCTCAACCTCAACATCTTACTCGTTCTTGTAACATCTGTTTTTTTTTTAAAAAAAAAAATAATAATAAATAAATAAATTTAAGAAATTTTAAAAATAATAAAAATAAATAAAAATAAAATAACTCCCCATTAACAAATAACTTCTCACTTCTCCCTCTAAATCTTATAACTAACTTCACTTACCTATTATAAATTAAACCAATTACCCTTAATTCATTCACATTATTACTCACACTTTCTTTCTCTCCTACAAAATACTTCCTCCATCTACCAATTGCTTAAAATTTAATCAATAAAAGGCAAGATTTTGATCACTAGTGGAAAAAACGTCTTTTACTGCGGTTATTTTGCCATTATTTGATGTGGTTTTGGCCCCCAGCAATTGTGATAGCAGCAAATGTCCTTTTTTAAATGTTGCGGTTTAAAACCGCAGCAAATAAGGGCATTATTTGCTGCGGTCATGGGCAAAAACTGCAGCAAATAAGGAGGGTTATTTGCTGCGGTCAGAGGCAAAACCGCAGCAAATAAGTGTGCTTTATTTGCTGCGGTTTTGCCTCTGACCGCAGCAAATAACTCTATTTTTTTTTCTTTTTTAGTTTTATACTCATTATAATCCATATAATCTGAAGCAGTAATTTCAAGATTATAATCCATATAATCTGAAGCAGTATAAAACAGTAATTTAGTTTTATACTCATTGTTATTATACCATATCAAAAGCAGTAATTTCCAATGCAGAGCTTTGTTATGCCTGAGTGAAAAGGTACAAACAAATAACAGTATTCTCATTTATTGAATCAAGAAAATATAATCTGAAGGTACAAAAGAACCTATGAATCAAGAAAATATAATCTAATTAATTCTATGTCTCTAAATATTGACCCTTGATTGAGGCAGCATATACACCGTTGATAGACATGAAGCACGAATCATGACAAAGTTGCTGTTGTAAAGATAAAACAACCTTCTGGAAGCTGCTGTTGTTGCCCAAATATACTGATCATCACTTGCTTCAGAAGATGCACACAACCAGCTGTTTTGCTGATGAAGAGAAGACTTGCACATGTATTCAGAATATTGTAATGGGAGTATTCAGAAGACTTGCTTCAGAGCTACCTATCTTAACACATTTTCAACAAAATCCAAGTTGTCAAGCCCAAGAAGAAAAAAGCAAAGGGAGTATTGAAATCAAATTCAATGTAATACAAAAAGCAATATCAGTATATTGTAATGGGAGTAAAAGAAGAAAAAAACAAAGTCGAACTGTCAAGATTTTCAAAGAACACAAAATCCCAATTTGTTGATCATCCCAAACTTAAAAATTTCCAAATAGATGTGAATCAGTGAATGCATTGCAATTTTGTGTATATACTTAAAGGTTCCAAAATACCCTGTTAAGTTATCAATGAAAATTTTGTAAGTGTTGGAGTTGGGTTACTCATTGATGTGTCTATTTGAATAAACTCTAGTACTTGGCAAATTTATACCAAATAGCCCTGTTTGTGATTAATTATGGGAGATGGTATATAAATAGTTGGCAATACTACTTATGAACAAGTCAATTTGAAGTTTCATTATGAACAAGCCAAATGAGTCTTCAACTGAACAGAAATCAAAGAACACAATAAAATGTGATGAAACCAGCTGCGTGAATTTGTTTTGAACCAGAACTGCAGCTGTTCTGCTTATTGCTCACCCTATGTCACTCTTTTTGGTTATTTGGTTATTGATTTAAGAAAGTGAACAACTGGTAATGGATTTACTTTCTTGATTCTGTTTAGAAACTTAATTAATAGCAAAACAACCATGCTCAAGTACTATTTGTTACTCCTACAAGTGACTACAACCCAATGACATTGATAAAAAAAACAAAACAATATGAATCAATACAATCATTGGACAATAGTCCTCAACCACAAAACCAAGCTATGAATATTAAAAATAAAGTTAACACTTCAATTAGATTTGAGCATTTGCAATCATGAATGAAATTTCATAAATATAGTGCAAGAAAATACAAATCAGCATCAAAAAATCCACAAAATAAAGGAAGAGCACAAAATCCACATAAGGTTCTTGACTAGCAGCAACAAATTCAAAGAAAATAATGGGATCTGAACAAGCAACAAGATTACAAAAGCAATTAACTCACACCAAATCATCTACATTCAGAAGGAACAATATATTATGATCTAAAAATTACTCTAAATCACAAAAATAAAGCAAAATGAAACTCACATTTCAGCCTTCCAAAAACCCTTAATTAACCCTCCTCTACAATATCACAAAATCATAGTCTACTACTTAGTATCTAAATTTAATAAGGTAGCAATTCAAAAAATCACTAATTAACAAACCACATTTTTAACTAAATTACTAAATTACAAGTGAAACAATAAAAATATAAACTTGCAAATTTACAAAACAAATAGAAATTACCTTGATTTCGTGGGTTATGTAATAATCTACAAAGAAAAAAAAAATTAGCACTAATTTTCAAATGTATTATATTGAACATGCAGTTTAATTTTCAAATGTATTACCTTGATTTTCGAAGTTTGAAGTTTAATTTGATAATGAACAAGAATGGTTTTGAAACGAAGTTTAATTTCGTGGGTTAATGAACGAAGGACAATGGAACGAAGGGTTTTTGCATTCGAAATCTGGAATGGAACGAAGGAGAATGAAGGAGAATGAAGGGTTTTGAAGGAATTGCGTTCGAAATCTGGAATGGAAAGAAGAGAACAGAAGCTTAGGGAAGGCGAGAGAACAGAATGAAGAAGAATGAAGGGTTTTGAAGGAAAGAGCAGTACTGTTTAAGGGTTTTATATTATGAACTCTATTTGCTGCGGTCATTAGGGTAAACCGCAGCAATTAATTCTGCTGAATCAATTAAGGTTTAAGGATTATTTGTTATTTGCTGCGGGTGGTGAAGAACCGGAGCAATTGCAAGGTTTATTTGTTGCGGGCATGAAACAAACCGCAGCAATTGAAGGTGCACATGTGTATTTGCTGCGGTCGTGGGACAAAACCGCAGCAATTAAGGGTTCTTTTTTTTTTCTAATTCTTTTTTCTATTTATTGCTGCGTATATACAAAAACCGCAGCAAATGATAAGCAGCAAATACGTTTTTTTCCACTAGTGGATATTAAAGACAGCGGATTCGTAGACAGAGATTATTAGGAGCGTACGTTGTCTAGGATCGCGTGACAAGGTAATTCTCAATGTCAATCTAATTAGGACTATCTCGTTAATATTATGTGCTAAGTGATAATTAATGAGTTTAAATAGAATGTATGATTTGATATGACATTATTTTGTATGATATTATGTTTTATATATTCTCAAATTATATCTACTATTATTTTTGTCAAACTTAAATTTATAATTACTATTTTGATAAAATTTATATTATTATTTTGATAACGAAATTAGATACGGTTTAATTTGAAAGGGAATACTTATAATATTATTATTTTGATGAAAGTTATATTATTATTTTAATGACGTTTTTAAATTCTATTGAATTTGGGAGAAATATATTATGATATTAATATTGCAATTGAATGTTCTTGAGATATATTTTTCTTGGGAAAACCTTTGATCATAAAATAAAATGTATAATGTATGTTTGATTCTATGTTAGTGTGCTCGCGACTAATTATTAAAATATATTAAATCACGTAAAGTGTAACACAAGGGAAATGAAACTCTTATATTTGTTGTGATCCAAGTATAAGGGTGATGAACAGGTTGTCCTGTTTGCTTAGTATAGCTGCCGACAGGTATCATTATTTCTGATACTTGATACGTTGTTTGGTCTTCCTTCTATTTGTTGTGATCCAAGTTTAAGGGTTGTGCACACTAGGGTTCCCTGAGACTACTCTGCTGGCCTTAAATTATTTGGGGTGACGACCTCTTGAAGAAGTAGGTATAGGGGTAAAGCCTCGGCCTACTGGCGTTCTCGTTCCCTCAAATTAAAAATTGATTATGTGTTTGTCATTATTAAATATCAAATTAATAAATTGGTTTATACCTCAAATTAAAAATTGATTATGTGTTTGTCATTATTAAATATCAATTTAATAAATTGGTTTATGTAATATTATATATATTGTTTTCTCAAATTGTTTTCTTTTAAACTCAGCTATATATTATTTTCTAAAATTATTTTCAATTTAATTATATTTTATTTTCTTAAAACTATTTTCAAACTCAATCGTTTTACGGGATGGAGTTGGAATTACTCAATTTTCTGATTTTGGGAGTTTTTCCCTTGTTTTTCTTGCATTCTTATGTTGCGGGTTATTGATTGCGTGGGAATCGTGGAGTGAGGATCACTTAGAAATATATCTTTTATTAGAGTCGTTTTCAGTTTAAATTTTTTTTTTGTTGTTTAAACTTTATATAGAGATATATTGCGTTTCAGTCTTCTCTTATGTTGTAAGACACTTTATTGCATTTAAAATTATTAAGTTATTTCTTAGTCGTTAAGCCTTACATTTATTTTATTAGAAATAGATGTGGCGGTAACACTCCCATGAGTAGGTTTTGGCTCATGTTTTTCATTAAAGGGTGTTTCAAAAGTTCGACCTATTCTGAGGGTGTTACAAAGTGGTATTAGTAGCTTAGGTTTGTTTTGGTCAAATCATAGGATCGTTTAGGATTTAAAGTTGATAAAGACTTAAATTAAAAATAGGCTAAATGGTACAAGTAAAATTATTTTAAATAATTTAAGTAAGTTACAAAAAAAAAATTATTAAAGTGGGGACGAATGTGTTTATTGTTTTGAAGTACTTTTAAGTACTTAGTAGTAGTGCTTATTTCTTTTAGTTATATTTTCGTTGTCTTTTGTTTTTGTTAGATGCCTCGATTCCATTGCACTGCTAGGAAAAGTGTTAGAAATTTTCGTGATGCACCGTACCACCTTTCTATGAAAGCAGGGGAACCCATTTCCTCATATGTCCATCGTCTTCGTGTAAGCATGGAGAACTGTCACATAAATAAGTATCATGGCAACTCTGATTATAACACACCACCTAAGCAAGCAGATGTCCTTATTCGAACCTTAAGTGATGTAGGCCCTTATGCCGAACTTAAGAAAGAATACAATGACATAATTAAAAACGGGAGACCCAATTGGGAAAGGTATGCGGATGAAAATGAGAAATGGTTTCTTACTCTAGAATATTTAGAAAAGAGGATGATCGATGCTAAGGCGAAGTGGATCTATAATGTATCTGGGAGCTCCTATGACTACGAGGATGAGAGTGACAGGGAGGTTGATAACACCGATACCATACCTATACTTATTCTATCTGAAGATGAAGAAAACTATGAACCTAAGAAAGACTATGTAGAAGATCCCGAGGAGGATTTTGAGGAAGAGCCAGTTCGAAAGTGATTTTGATGATTACTTGTTAACTAGAAAAATGGGATAGGTTGGAATTTGTTGGCTTTAAATTATTTTGCTAGTTGTCTTTATTTTTGAACAATGTTGATTTTATTTATTGTCATTGGATTATTATTTAAAAATTTATATTAATGAATATTTTCATGAGTCTTTTATGTTGTTTGTGCAAATTGATTCCTTGTCTTTTCTTTCAATCTTGAATATTGAGAATAAGTGTGTGTATGAACATGATGGAAACGTTAGTAGTAAACGCTTAGTTTCTTATATCGGCAGCCTATGCAATACCCGAACGTTTACACTCGATCTCGCAAGCGTCAACAAGCAAATAACATGGCCGAAACACCTGAACAATTAGCAGCTAGAGTGAGGGTACTTGAGCAGTTGTCACAAAACATAGGACTACTAGTGCAAAACCAAGCTAACAATATGAACAATGGACATGATGACCCCCAAGCTGTCATGGCTAAGAAGATTGCCACTTTAAAACCCCCTACCTTTGTTGGGAAAGAGGACCCTATGCTATTAGAGAATTGGTTACGTGACATGGAGAAAATCTTTACTGCAAATGGAACACCTGAGACCCAAAAGATTAACCAAGCAACGTTTTACCTACGTGAGGATGCCGACACATGGTGGGAAACTGAGGGACAAACCATTAGTAACCAACCAAACTTTGACTGGGATTCTTTTAAGGTTGCTATTAGAGGTCGATTTTTCCCTGAACATATCAGGAGACAAAAGTGCAGTGAATTCAATAGGTTGAACCAAGGGAAGTTTATGAGTGTCAAGGAATATGCCCAAAAGTTTAATGAGTATGCTAAGTTCTGCCCTAACATGGTCCCTGATGAAGTTTCTAAGGCCCAAAAATTTGAGGATGGTTTAGCTTTCACGATACAAACTAGGTTAGGAGGAAGTACCTCATCTACCCTTGCAGAGGCTTATTCTAAGGCTTGTAATATGGAGAGGATCTTACAAAGAGAAGAAGATTAAGGAACAAGAGAAAAGACCAAAGTAATGCGGATAGTCAAAGTAATGATAAAAGACCTCGTTTTGGTAATAATGGGGGTAATGGTAGGAACAATCACCACGAAGGAGGACATAACAATAGGAACTACCAAAACCCTAGGCAGAATGAAAACCAGCAAAAGAATGGTAACCAGAGGGCTTGGGTTTGCAAGAAATGTGAGAAGAGTCATTCGGGCTATACGTGTCAAGGCGAACCAATTAAATGTTATGCTTGTGGCGAAGCTGAACATAAGGCTAATTACTGTCCCAAGAGGCAAGAGGGAAACCAACCAGGGCAGAATGGACACAGCAAGGGCTATAACAACAATGGAGGAGGATCTAGGAACCATAACTTCAACAACAACCACTCGAACAACACTCAAGTAGGAAGTGGTTCAGCAAATGTCAAGTACAACGCCAAGAACAATCAGAACAACAATAACAACAATAGAAATAGAGGATGCTCTTTCAATGGGAGACTCCACATTAAGAGCTAGAGCGAAGCTGAGTTGGACGCCAACATTGTGACGGGTACTTTCCTTGTAAACTTTAAACCTACTTTTGTACTCTTTGATTCTGGAGCTTCACATTCCTTTTTATTAAAATCTTTTATCGAAAAACATTTCTTTAAACCTTCTTCCTCATGTCAAGATAAGGTAACCACACCCTCAGGTGAAACCTTTTTCAGTAAGAACCTTTACTTAGGTATGCCTATTGTTATCTCCGAAACCAAACTACCCGTGAACCTTATCGAGTTTAATTTAAAAGACTTCGATTTGGTTTTGGGAATCGATTGGTTAAGGAAGTATCAGGCAAAAATCAATTGTGCTAAACAGAGAATTACCTTTAGAGGCCCTAAGGGAAATAAACTAACCTACCAAGAAACTACTTTCGAGCCACCAAATACCAAGCTTATCTCCGCCTTTAATCTTTAGACCCATCTTAGGAAAGGCTACCCCGTATATTTGTGCCATGTAAAGGACATGAGCATGAAAGAGGACGAGTTAGGAGAGATACCTGTAGTTAAGGAGTTTGTTGATGTGTTCCCAGATGAGATTCCAAAGATGCCACCTGTGAGAGATTTAGACTTCAAGATTGACTTAGTTCCGGGAACAAGACCCATTTCAAAGGCACCTTATAGGATAACACTTGCCGAGTTGCAAGAGTTGAAGGTACAACTTGAGGACTTGTTGGATAAAGGATATATATAAGACCAAGTGTATCACCTTGGGGAGCCCCAGTATTATTTTTTAGGAAGAAAGATGGAACATTGAGACTATGTATTGATTATACGGATTTAAATAGTGTGACAATGAAGAATAAGTATCCACTTCCTAGAATTGAGGATCTATTCGATCAACTTAGGGGTGCAGGAGTATTTTTAAAGATTTATTTGAGATCAGGTTATCATCAATTACGAATTGCAGAAGAGGATATAGCCAAAACAGATTTTCGAATGAGGTATGGCCATTATGAGTTCACAGTCATGCCCTTTGGACTTACTAATGCGCCTGCTGTCTCTATGGACCTTATGAATAGGACTTTTCAGCCTTATTTGGATAAGTTTGTAGTTTTTTTTATTGATGATATTTTAGTATACTCTATGAATCAAGAAGAGCATGAGACTCATTTGTGGAAAGTTTTAGAGATTTTAAGAGAGAATAAGTTGTATGCCAAGTTTTCAAAATGTGAATTCTGGTTGGAATAGATAGCATTTTTGGGGCATGTAATTACAAAGGATGGAGTAATGGTAGATCCCTCGAAGGTTCAAGCAGTAATGAATTGACCTACACCCACTAATGTGACAGAAGTGAAAAGTTTCTTAGGTCTAGCCGGATACTATAGGAGATTTGTGAAAAATTTCTCGAGAATCGCTCAACCTATCACTAATTTGATGAAGAAGACCACTAAGTTTCAATGGGATGAGAACTGTGAAGCGGCATTCCAAGAGTTGAAATCAAGGCTTACCTCTGCTCCTGTGCTGACCTTACCGAATGAAAGTGGAGAATATGAGGTTTATACAGACGCATCTAAGAACGGACTAGGTTGTGTGTTGATGCCAGATGGAAAAGTAGTAGCATATGCTTCACGACAACTTAAGCCGCATGAGAAGAATTACCCCACACATGACTTAGAATTGGGAGCTGTAGACTTTGCATTGAAAATTTGGAGACATTATTTATTCGGAGTAAAGTGCAAGATTTATACTGATCACAAGAGTTTGAGGTTCTTGTACACTCAAAAGGAGTTGAATATGAGACAAAGACGATGGTTATAACTCATTAAGGATTATGATCTGGATTTGAAGTATTGTGAGGGAAAGGCAAACAAAGTAGCTGATGCTCTGAGTAGGAAGTCAAGTCATACAATGAATGCATTAATTTTAGCAGATGAATTGTGTGAAGAGATTCGTCGGATGAACTTAGAAGTGGTAGAGTATGGATATGTGGGTACTCAATTGAATGGAATGACGATTGAATCCGATATTTTTTGAGGAAATTAGAGTGAAGCAAGTTACGGATAACTGGTTAACTAAATTGAAGAAGTTGAAGGAGGATGGTCAAGCACCTGAGTTCGAAAGTGATGAAAATGGCGTAATGAAGTATAAAGGAAGATGGTGCATACCGCATGACGAGGACCTTAAGACTAAGATTATGACTGAAGCCCATAATTCCCCATACTCAATACATCCTGGTGGTGATAAGATGTACAAGGATCTTAAGAAGAACTTTTGGTGGCCCAACATGAAGCGTGAAGTTGCAGGCTTTGTGGCGAAGTGTCTAACGTGTCAGAAGGTGAAAATTCAACATATGAAGCCGGGGGAAAAATTGCAATCATTAGAAGTACCTGGATGGAAATGGGAGTCGATTTCAATAGACTTTGTAGTAGGATTGCCAAAGTCAAAAACAGGGAAGAATGCGATATGGGTGATAGAGGATCGATTAACAAAAACAGCAAGGTTTATAGCTATGAAGAATACTTGGACAATGCAACAGATGGTAGATGCGTATTTTCAAGAGGTAGTGAGATTGCATGGTGTGCCTAAGGACATTGTATCAGATAGAGATTTGAGGTTTTTGTCCAAATTTTGAAAGATGCTACAAGAAGCAGTGGGCACGATACTAAAGTTCAGTACTGCATTTCATCCAGCAATAGATGGTCAAACAGAGAGAACGATTCAGACTCTAGAGGATTTGTTAAGAGCATGAGTTATGGATTTTGGTGGATCTTGGGAGGATAATTTGACGTATGTAGAGTTTTCTAACAATAATAGTTTTCATTCTCGCATAGGAATGACACCTTACGAAGCCCTATATGGGAGAAAGATGTTAATGAGTCGTTAGGATTAGGACCATACATGATTGAGGAGACTACAAAGAAGGTAAGGATGATCCAAGAACGTATGAGGGGCGCGCAAGATCGTCAGAAGTTGTATGCAGACAAAAGGAGGAGGCATTAGAGTTTGAAGTAGGTGAAAAAGTTTTGCTCAAAGTGTCACCAACCAAGGGTGTCATGAGATTTGGTAGGAAGGGTAAATTGAGTTCTCGTTTTATAGGTCCTTATGAAGTATTGGAACAAATTGGGGAAGTAGCCTATAATTAGCCCTACCTATGAACCTAGCCAAAGTCCACAATGTCTTCCATGTATTCCAACTCCGAAAATATGTCCATGACCCATCCCATATCATACAACCTGAAACCATTGAATTCGATGAAACCCTTACCTTTGAAGAAAAGCCAATAAAAATCCTTGATACCAAAACAAGATGTACCTGGAACAAGGAAATTAAGTTGGTCAAGATATTATGGACGAACCAACAAATCGAAGAAGCCACATGGGAAATCGAAGTTGACATGAGAAAGCGATACCCCGAACTGTTCGAACAGGTACGTTGAGTTTCGAGGACGAAACTTTTTAAAATAGGGGGGTGATGCGAGTCTATCAAAACCATCCAATTTTCTTTTTCTTTTAAAACTTTAGTAGTTAACTTTAAGTTCGAGGACTAATTATTAAAATATATTAAATCACGTAAAGTGTAACACGAGGAAAATGAAGCTCTTATATTTGTTGTGATCCAAGTATAAGGGTGATGAACAAGTTGTTCTGTTTGGTAAGTATAGTTGCCGACAGGTCTTATTATTTCTGATACTTGATACGATGTTTGGTCTTCCTTCTATTTGTTGTGATCCAAGTAGAAGGGGTGTGCACAGTAGGGTTCCCTGAGACTACTCTGCTGGCCTTGAATTATTTTGGGTGACGACCTCTTGATGAAGTAGGTATATGGGTAAAGCCTCGGCCTACTGGCGTTCTCGTTCCCTCAAATTAAAAATTGATTATGTGTTTGTCATTATTAAATATCAAATTAATAAATTGGTTTATGTGATATTATTTATATTGTTTTCTCAAATTTTTTTCTTTTAAACTCAGCTATATATTATTTTCTATAATTATTTTCAATTTAATTATATTTTATTTTCTTAAAAATATTTCTAAACTTAATCGTTTTACGTGATGGAGTTGGAATTACTCAATTTTCTAATTTTGGGAGTTTTTCCCTTGTTTTTCTTGCATTCTTATGTTGCAGGTTATTGATTGTGTAGGAATCGTGGAGTGAGGATCACTTAGAAATATAGCTTTTATTAGAGTCGTATTTCAGTTAAAATTTTTTTTTTTGTTGTTTAAATTTTATTTAGACATAGATTGCGTTTCAGTCTTCTCTTATGTTGTAAGACCCTTTATTGCTTTAAAATTATTAAGTTATTTTCTTAGTCGTTAAGCCTTACATTTATTTTATTAGAAATAGATGTGACGGTAACACTCCCATGAGTAGGTTTTAGTTTATGTTTTTCATAAAGGGTGTTTCAAAAGTTCGACCTATTCTGAGGGTGTTACAGTTCTGATCCATAACCTACACCTAATCGACCTCAACCTCTACATTTAACTTATTCTCAACCTACTCCGGGTTTACAGGAGCATTTTTTGAGGAGTGAATTTATGAGGGAGAAGGTCACTCCCTCTCCGAAGACGTCACGTGGTTCGCAACATCCGTCTAGGACACCGGAGCCTACCACTCCACAGGGACTGCCGCGCGATGATTCTTCCCTTGCGGTGGAGCACCCATGACCACGCCTCCTATGGATGCCTGATAATTCTGGTTACGTTTTATTGTTTGTTGGTTTTTGATGGTTATATTTAGTCAATAAATTAATTAAAACATGTTGATTTTTGAAGATTTGCCATAGACGGTGGCAACCAATTAGCCACCTCCATTCGTAGGTCCTTTGAGGCTTACAAAGATCCTAATGGATGGGCATGGAGGCACCTAGACAAACAAACAATCGAGTTCTACTGGCAACAATTTCAAGTAAAGATAACTACTTTACCATTTATCTATTTGACTTCATTGTAACTTCTTATAAATATACTAATTGATCTTGTCGTTTAAGAAACAATGGTCTTGGGATCCTTCTATTAGTCCCTTAGTTTATACGGAGTTGGAGAAGAAGGCCAAGATCCGGTACAAGGACATTATTTTTATTCATAAGAAAACCTATGAGGAAAATAATGACTACAAGCCGAGCTGGGTGGCGAAGGAGATTTGGGAAAGGTGGGTCAATTTTTGGAAATCCGAAGAGTTTCAATCTCATCGGTCAAGAGGTAGGAAGAACCGCCACCAGGGGGAAGAAGAGGGTGCAGCTGAAGTCACCCATACCGGCGGTTCGGTGTCTGCGCACAGGATGTTGCGCATTTTGGTGTACGTATTAATTTCTTTACTTTTGGTTAACATTTTTGGTTAACATAAAAAATTAGATTAGCTTTTGGTAGGTTAGCTGTTTTAGAACATTCTTTAGAATAGCTGATATTGGATGTTGAGGAAATGCTAGATTTTTAGCTGTTTTCGAATTAGATACATTGTACATCTATATTGGTTTATAAAATTCAGGGCTTACTTAAGTTTTGGTTTTTGTTAATTTACAGAGGAAACTTTGCCAAAATTTTTACAAATTCATTGTTTAAATGTTTAGGATGAGCACAAGCGCCTCATTGCACCTCTCCACTATAGATGCACCTGTCGAGCGTTTGAACGACGCCTATTTTCAGGCCGTTAAAAACATCGAATCACAGACTCCAAGGAAGAAGAAGCCCTCTAAGGCTGTCTATGGTGTTGGTGACGCGGCACAACATTATTATGTTGAATTTGTGAGGACGCAATCCCAACACCAAGCCGCTCCTCCTCCGGCCTAAATGGTTAACAAGAGGCTAGATCATCTTCAGAAAAGTCTTGGATCAAATAGATGATCGCCTCAACAATACCATTTCCAGGGAGGAGCATATGGCCCTTGTGGAGGAGCAACGCAAAACAAGGGAAGGGGTTAACCATTTGCCATCCTTTGTGCGCACGCTGTTCTAGTAGAACCCGGCTTTCCAACAACCTCCTCTGCCTCCACCATCCAGCTAGACCATTGTTTTTAAGTTTACTTATGATGAATTGTGTTCGGTAAAAATTTGGAATTGTATAATTTATTTGACAGATACTTTTATGCTTTTGTTAATTTGTATATAAATTTAGTTTCGTCCGTATTCGAGCTTATTTTTATCTTTTTATTGTTTTGTTTGATCGATAATTTATTTTATCGATAAAATATTAATTCTGGTCAAATGTGGTCAATATCATTGTCCACATTTGACCATATTAATTATTTAATAATAGAATTTTTCGACTATATTCCGACTAATAAATAGTAGGAATTTAGTCGGAAAACATAGTCGCCTTTTCTTGGTTGAATACAGTCAAATTTCATGTTTGACTTTTCCGACCATTTGCCGACTAACTTTTAGTAGCAATGTAGTCGGAATCCACAACCGTCTTTTTTCTAGAAAGATCAAGTCAATTTTGAGGTTTGACTTTTCAAGATCAAGATCAAGATCAAGTTAGTCGGAAATTTAAATTAATATTTTAATATCAAAATTTTCTGAAAAATTAAGAGAATTTTGATTTTCGTAAATTCCGACCAATTTCTGACTACCGGCTTATCGGAATATAGCGACTAATGTTTAGTAGGTAATTAGTCGGAAATTTTCGACAAAATTCCTAGCATCAAATTTGGTCGTAATTCCGACTAACTTCCTACCACCAACTTTTTAGTCGGAATTCCGACCAATATATCGATTAACAAGGATTTCCGACCATTTTGAGCCGACTAGACTGAAACAGTCGAAATTTAGTCGGTATACCGCTATACCGACTAAATTACGACTATTTCGTCCAGTCGAAAATTTGCTGTTTTTTTGTAGTGTTATGGTCAAGAGGCTCAATTTAATCATTAGAAAACAAAAAAAAAATAGAAACTAGGGTTCAAGGATATAGTTGATGTCCCAATTTAGCATTTTTGTGGAGTATATTTAGAATCGTGTAAAATCGTAAAATCGTACGATTCTAATTACGATTGTACAAATCTATACGATTCAAAGATTCTAATTACGATTCTAAAATTTAAAGGATCTATGTCTGCATAGAGATTTAAATGTGCTTTTTACTCCTAAATAAGCTAAAATAACCCTTTTATTTAACTTAATCAAATTCACCCTTATTTGTTTGTCATAATAATCTAAGTCCATGTACGTACTTGTATATTTGAAATATTTTGCCTATAATCTAATTTGGAGAAAGAGCTAGCTAATATATAATTCAAGATTTTGGATACCTAATTGCTAATTTCTTTCTAGGATCTAGAGAGTGCAACGTTGGACGTACACCGCTGTGCGAATCAAATTGGATATTGGTGAGCAGCATTTGACTACTTATGTCATGGAAATCAAACTACGCCAGAATATTGTTTTCTTTCCTAAATGCCAAATAATTCGAAACTCTTAACACCTTCAACCACTATTAATTAATTTGCAAATTCTCAGATCAAGACTATTTCTTTTGGGCTATTCTAATATATACTTATTGTCTTAAAATATTCTCTTATACATTAATATTTACAATTTTAAAATAATTATTTTTTATAGTTTTAGAGTGATTACTTATAGCAATAAAAAAACTACATATAATTATCTTAAATTTATTAATTAAAATAATAAACTAATTATATGAATTTGTCTTATAAGTGGAGAATCCCTTACAAGATTGTTAGCCTCATAAGTCATAAGTGCATGAAAGGGACAAGTTTTACAATTTACAGTTATTGGGAAATGCATGCAGTCCCACTATTTCAACGCTCATGGAAGAAAATGGAAATAATGCATTTCAACATGCATTAATTTTGTGCCATATATATATATATATATATATATATATATATATATTATATATATATATATATATATATATATATATATATATATATATATATATATATATATATATATATATATATATATATATATATATATTTTTTTTTTCCTTATGTTAGGTATGAGAATTAAAAAGGAAACAATACAAGCCGTAAATTATGATTTAACTGTAGTTATTCCATGCAAAAAATAAACTTTAGTTGTTAAGGAATCATACCATTCTTAGTCTTATCACATTATTTTGTAAATTGCAACTAAATTATTTGATAAAACAACCTTAATATAAATTTAATTTTGATTTTAGCTATTAACATTATTTTTCATATGGTAATCAATAATAGGAAATTTCAAACCAACTTTATTTCGTTTTTATTTTTTTACGTTATTATAACTAAATTTCATAAAATCAACTCATGAAACCAATTTTAATTTGACTTTTTTACCTAATCAACATTCAAATTACAATTAGTTATAATCCAAAAGAATTCAAATAAAATCAATGTTAGGTTTCAATAAAACGGAACCAAATGTACACAAAGATATAAATCTTAAGAGGTAATTTAATTAGAAAAGAAAAATAGTACTAAAATAATAAACAATAATAAATTTATTATTGTTATTGTAGTATTCTAGCTAAAATCAAATAAAAAAATGTATTAATTGAAAAAATATGTTTGTTGTTAATTTTATAAAACAAAGTAGCGCAATTATTTTCTCCTCAAAAACAGTTTATTATAATCTTCGAAAAGGAAAAAATATATAGTTTTCTTCGTATAAATTTGTTATTGATAATTATATAACATAATTAAAATATCATTTTGATGACAATTTTATAAGGACATAAAATTCATAGTAGAATTTGATGGGTATGCATAAACTTTCAGGACTAAAATTGATAAACAAATTGTTAGTGTGCTCTCTATATATATAAGTTTTGTTAAAATAAACTTTTTGAGATATTTTTATTTAGACTAGATTTGAGTCTATTAAAAACTGAAAATTAAAATATTAAATTAAATTAAAATATGAGTTCACTTTCAAAATTGAGTTAAACTAATAGTTGACTAAACCTTGTGCAATTAACCTGTTAGGAAAATCAGAATGAAGACTTTAGTAGGCATGTCCACAATTAAAACTTAAGTGGTCTTACAATAAAACTAAGTCATTATCCAAGAATTTAAGTCATTAAATTAATATTTGAATCAAATATAAAAAAAGTTAATGTGAATGAAAATTTTAAAAAAATAATATAAAACATTTTGAAAATAACTATGCATTTTAATTGTAGGATTAATATCAAAAGAAAATATTGCAATTTTACGAGACTACTAAATATAAAAATTGAGAATGAAGTCTTATCTAAATAGCAGCAATTAGTACCATATTTTCTAAAAAAGATTTGTATTCGATTCTCATTCATTTATCCCGATCAATATTATTATATAAAAATAATAATAATAATAATAATAATAATAATAATAATAATAATAATAATAATAAATATAGAAACCGGTCAAAGATTAACCCCAACATTGACTAATACCTGACTTAACTTGAACAATTAATTACATAGTGTTTGTTCCCCTCCAAAAACTATTAAGTCAATTCCCTCTCTCCTTCATTCCTACCAACTATTCCCACTTCCCAACTGTTTTTCTGTTTCAATACTTAGTAAAGAATACTGTACGTACTTCAAATTTTAGCATCAATTCAAATGCAATAACCTTTATAACATGCACAATTCTCTATGCATACATTTTCTGCTTCTTCAATTTCTCCTCCTTTTTAATTTCTTTCTCTATCTGAACAATAATAATTTATAATAAGAATGTGGAAATACCCAGAAATTACTGAAAACCCATTTGCAGAATCATCAAGCTCAGGAACACAAACTCATGCTGAAGAAGAAGATGAAGAAGCTCTCAAATGGGCAGCTATACAAAGTTCACCTTCTTATATTCAAGCCAGAATTTCTCTTTTTAAGAACATTTCTGGGAATGTTCCTCAAGTTGACATTACTAAACTCGGTAAAGATGACAGGAATCTTGTTTTGGATCGTCTTCTTGCTGCTGTTAATGATAATCCTGAGGGATTTTCTGCAGATTAAGACACAGATTTCTTGCGTAAGTTGTTAAATTCAATGACAATTTAGTTTCTTTGTTGGTTTAATTTTTATTTTTGCTTTGGATTGCATCAATTTTAATCTGCATGGGTGTTTAAGACTTTACTTTTATTTTTTTGTATGTATGGATTTTAATCTGTAATCTTTGATGTTTTCATTTGCATTTTTTTTACGGTATTAAATTTGTTCCAATTTGCTCAGTATCAATAATTGCATTTTATTTATAAAAACTTATCAATAGAATACTATTCTTCAACACAAATTTATCAAAATCTTAAATAAATACTCCCGCTATGATATTGCTCTCATTTTATTTTAGGTGATATAAAAGTAAAATTTGGTTGGAGAATAAGACAAAAAATAAATTGATGATAGAAATAAATAGTTAAGTTGGAGAGAGAAAATAAATTTGTGGATGAGATTTAAAGAAAAAAATTGGGGTCATAGCAAAAAAAAAGAAAGCGTGCAAAACGAGTAGGACAAACTAAAATGAAAAGAGGTACAAATTGAAAGGAACAGAAGAAGCATATTTTAATTGTATATAAATATCTATAGATTTCAATTATTATGTAAAATTTGATGTACACACAAGACACAATTTGAACTTGACCTAAAAATGTGATTTGAAATCGACTTGATAGCGTTAATAAATACATCTATTAAAACATCATAGAAGAATGCAGGGCAGATTGAGAAAATAAATCAATGATGTCCATAATTATATTCCATTAATATAGAAACTCGTGAAATATTTAAATTAATTGATAGTGAATATTATCTTGAACTAAGTTGTCATGGAATTAAACCAGCAAAGAAACTAAATTATGGTTTGGTTATCAGAATTAAACATATAATATATTATTGGAAAGATCTTGAAGTTTAGGTTTTAATGCCGCAAACATTGTAATTATATGATTTTTTTATTTAAAGTTATAGCCAAAAGAGTGAACATGTATCAAATTTTAACACAATCATATTGATTCCGCAATCATATTGATGCTCATTTTAGTTGGCCATTGTAATTCGATTTTTAGATTTAGCTTGTTTTAGTTCAATGAGTGCGCGAAAAAAGTTTTTAGATAGATATTAGAGATTGAAGGTTTGAAAAATAATTAGGGGCAATCTTGAAAATTCAATATATAAGCGGTGACAATAAAATTAAAAGGCCGACGAAGTTTAATAATACCCCAATTCTTTGTCAATTATAATGCAAAAATAGAAGAAAAATTATATTTAAATTTGTATTATCTATATCAATTAATTTAAATATAACAAATTTTATTAAGAAAAAAATTTTAAATTAAGTATAAAAATTGATTATAATATTTAATAATAAATTAATAATTATATTCATAATAAATACTCTCTCAAATTCTATTCATTAGTCCCATTTATTTTTTTCACTATTTACTTATCACTCTTAATTTGTATTTTATTTTTAGTCTATAAGTTAAAATATAGTCATGTAAGATCTTGTTTAATTGCTCGCGAACACAGCAGTACAAAACGCAAAAATAGATCAAATTCGATTGGGTTCTACTCCTTCGTTTCAACGAAATTCAGTAATTCTTGTTGCGTTGGATTTGTAGCTCTGTCATTTTTAACTTGTTGGTGTCCAAATTTCGATTCTCACTGTTCCACAACAAATTTCTCGAAATTTTTTACTCTGCTTTCGCTCAACTTTCAATTGGGTTTTGCGTGGTCAGGTGAATTTACTCAACGAAATTCGTGGGTCCTTGGCTCATTTGGTTTAATTTTACTCCGGCAAGCTCAATTTGTTCTTGGATTGGCCGATTGTATCGTCATTAACCAAAGATTTCATCTTTCTTTGTTTGGCGTGAAAACAGGGAGCTCTCGTGGGTGCACCGTTTTCTGCAATTAATTTCTTTGCTTCTTGCATCTCTTGATTCTTGCTTCTAGTTCAATTATTATGGGTTCACGCTTGTTTAATGTTTCTGGGTTCTTAGTGGGTCGGGTTTAAAAATTAAACAGCAGTTGGGTCCCAGTCCTAATGCTAGTGGGTCCAAAAATTAACTAGACAGAAATCTAGGACTGGAAATAATTTTTTTGTTGTGTTTGAGCTTTTCTCTCCTTCATGAATCATATTAAATCTCTTCAGTTGCTGTAATTGGGTTTCGAGGTAATTGGGAAGAGGGGGTTGGGTTTAGATTGGTGGTTGTTGAAGGGGTGACGGATGGTGACAGTGGTGGAGGAATATGAAGCGAGGCTGTGGTGGCACGGTGGGGGGTTGGGTGGTAGAAGAGGTAGGGGAACGGAGGAGCTTTTTCTATTGTTTTTTTAAAAATTATTTTTCTTTTTTTTTTTTTTTTTTTTTTTTTAATAAAATGACCTGCTACGCAAGTCATCAAGATATAGGGAGCACTTGGAACAAATAGGGTGCAAAGTTGGGATTATCTACCTGTAATCAATAGGTGGAATTATTCATAGTAAATGAGCGAAAAATGAGATTATTCAGAATAATTTTTTCTATAAACAAATAATAATAATGTATGAGTAAAATATTAGTCATAAGTAATTCTCGCAGAAAATCATCTGGGAGGATTAAATCAGAGTTAGTCTGACGGGAAATAATGAGATTAGGTTAAAATCTGGGAGCTTTATGTTAGGGAGTCTGATAAGATCAAAGAAGACGTGAATATACATTAAGAATGTTAGTACATGAACGGATCACGTACGATTATGAGGACAGTTGTCCACTGTTGAAGTTAAATACAAGATAGTGGGACACGCGTTAAAGAAAGAAGTGAGGAGTGCTGTTTAAAATAAAAGAAAAGCCATTAAAATGAAGGAGAAATCAACACGTCAAAAGATAACTACAGAAACATGCAAGGGAATTTCGAGGATTGATGAAAAATCAAAAGAAACATTCTGCATGCACAATGATAAACTATAAATACTCTTCAAGGGACACATAAATGAGGTAACTGATGTATACTGTTAAAAGAAACGTGAGAACTCTTAGTAATTCATTGCAAAAGAGTTATTACAACTAAATTTCAAGGACCCACATTGATTTTCAAAAGAACATTAAAAGCATAATCATAAATACAAGAGAGTTATTGCAATTGTTCTTATTAATCTTCAATAGAATATTTTCAGATACAAGGAATATTTTACACAAATCATCTTTTCATAAAGTCCTGAGTAGTAATCCACCTTGTAGTCACTGTGCTGCTGGAAGCACTTATTAGGCAAATTGTATTAGACTGATTCTGACTTAGACGTCGGAATGAATCCCTAGAAAAACATTCCGGGCCCTGCTAACCCCTTGTTACTTCCTACAGGAACAAATATCTTCAGAAGCGGTCTTATTTGCATAACTTAGCAGGATTGCAAAGACAGATTTCTATATCACCAGCATTAATCTTTGATTAGTCATAATCAAGAGATTAAATTTGTAATTAATTATTCCACAAAAGCAAACAGGAACAAATAATATTTTATAAAAATAAATAATATTAATATTCATAATAAATTTTATTAATATTCATAATAATAAATATTAATATTTATTATAAAAGTAATAAATAAATTAACGATTAAAATGTATGTAGTATATTTAAGGGAAGAAAATACGGCCTGGGCTGTTTGCTATTTTTTTATTATAATATTTGAAATCTGCTGGAATGTGGTGATGAAAAAGGCAGTCGCTAAGGTCGTCGTCCCTTTTGACGATGCTTTGACGTCGAGTTTTGTCAAAGTTCACTTATTTAGCAACGCGACAAAAGGCAATCGCCTTGGCAACTTAGCGTCAAAAGGGCGACACAAAAAAATACCCACTTTGTCCCTTTCGTTTTGTACCTAGTGCAAAATAGGTGTGATATAGTAGAAAAAAGAAATTGTATTGGCAAACAAAACGAAAAACAAGTGGATGACTTAAATGAGTGATTGAGGTGGAGCGAGAGTATAAGTTTGTAGATGAGATTAATGAATAGGAGTGAGACCATTGCCAAATAATAAGAAGGTGCAAAATCAGTGGAACAAATTAAATAAAAAGTGGTGCAAAATGAGAGGACATATAGGGAGTCTCTTTTAGCGAAGTTAAATCTAAGTTCATATACTTAAGCTATAATATTTTATGGTGTTTGTTTATGGAGGGGTTGTGAAGGTGCAAATGAGACTTTATGGTTAAGATTGAAAAGTTTGTGTTTGGTTTGAGGGGATGAGACATTAGAAAGGTTGGAGAATCATAATATAGGAGGTCATACAAAAACTATCTTGGCCTCTTGGGGGAGGGGTGCTATTTGGGATTTAGACTTGAGTGTTATGCAAAGAGACATATTTATTTTGCAGCCCTTTTCATTTTCGTTTGACTCACTCATCCTTTTTGGCAATGACCCCACTTTTTTTCTTTAAATCTCATTCACAAACTTAATTTCTTTCTCCATCTCAACCACTCATTTCTATCATCCACTTATTTTTTTTGTTCTACATCCAAATTTCACTTTTCAATAAATTCCACCCAAAATAATCTGAGTGCATTCTCATAGGGAAGGATGGAGTATTAATGAAAGCAAAGGAAAAATGAGTAAGGTTAAATTAAATTGGGAACAATTGGGTGTGCTTGGTAATAAATGAAAACTCAGAAGTGAAGATTGACCTATATCGTTTGATGGGTTTTATGTATATTTTCTACTACACATAAAAATATATTACACGTGAGCTCAAACATTATGTCAAATAAGTATTTGATCAATTTAACTAAAATTGATGCTAATATATATCACAAGTCACTTTCATTCTATGTCGAAGGACCAAATAAATAAAATAGGGAAATTTCACATGGTAAACCTGATGTTTACAAAATTGTTCCACATTGACCTTTTTGCACATAAAATGTTGGCAAACATTAATTTCATAGCTTTAAGGCTGCTGTACGCCTATTTATGCGACATACCATTTCAAATGCTATCAGTTTCAACCTTTTTCCCCTAAACATAAACCCTAACTCTAGCATCTTTCATCCCAATCATATTTTTCCCCCAAATCCAAAGATGGTAGAGTTAAGGTTGATGTTTTGGGGAAAAAGGTTGAAATTGATGACTTATGAAATAGTGAGTTGCATAAATAGACATACAACAACTTTAAAGCTTCGAAATTAACGTTTGCTAACGTTTTATGTGCAAAAAGGTCACGATGGAATAATTAGGTAAACCTTAGAGTTACCGCGTGGATTTTTTAAAAGTTCTGGTTACCACGTGGAAAACCCAAAACCTCAAGGTTACCACGTGGAATTTCCTAATAAAATAACTAATCTAATTGGTTGAAGCCTGATAATATATTATAGACTTTATCAATCATGGTATTTGACTCAGTATACCCTATATAATTGGTCTACCTCATATCATAATCATAACATAATAACTTCATTTTCTCCTTCACACACAATCTAAGTAGGAGTATTTTCCATCAAAAATTTTGAATAGAAGAAATGAGTAGGAGTAAACGTAATTATTGTAGGAAAATTGACAAGTTTTGTTGTAATTTGTCACTTTTAATTAATATTCAAACTTATAAAAAAAGGTTACATAAACTTAGTAGGTTATAAAAACATATGACTAGTTCAAACCTTTGCTTAACATACACCAAATGTGAACTTCATCATCGGGAATCACCATTTACTGAACATAGTAACAAGAAGATTTTGTTTGTGACTTGATATAAATTCTAGGCGAGACTCTCTTCCTAAAACATCATTTCCACCTTACTACGGTGCTTGGGAATGTATATCGGAATTATGTTTTGCGATACAAATAATTTCACTAAAGTCCTACCACAAGGAAATTAGAACAATATGAGAAAAACTTAAATGGAAGATGAAACGGAAATTTACAATCGAGGATTGTAAGTTCTCTATGTAAAGTGCTAGAGAGGAGAAGAATTTAGAAAATACATGTATATTCTATGTATACCTCATGTAAGAAATAACTTACACATGTCTTCTAAATGTATAGAAGAGCATACAACCATTCATGAAGTAATATGTCACTTCATGAACCGCAACATCGATTCACGAATCAATGTCGATAATAGATCAATCCATCCCAATATATTCAGTTAATATAACCATATAAACCGTAGGTAGTTATGGTATAATTAACAAAACCGAATAAAATGAACATTGCAAAAACCAGCACGAAAGTCGCGACCAATGAAAAACTTCGCGACCCGCAAACTTGTGACCAGTGAAGAAAGTATTTTTTTCTTAAACAAAAACTTTGCTTTGAAAACTCGCGACTCGCGAGCCTTTTCGTGATCCGTGTAAAACACTTTCCACAAAATTAGTAACTTTGCAATTTTGGGATATTTCCAATCAATTATTTATTTAATTAATTTATTTCATTTGATTAATTTATTAATTCCAATAACCATTATACGCTCTAAATGGCAATAATTTTTTTGATTTAAAATGAATTAAAGATAGTATGTTATTGGGTTCCTGTTTTGTTGTGTTACTTTGGAATACTTTCATCAATTGTTGTGTTACTTTGGAATACTTTCATCAATATGTAGGAGTAATTTACTACTTTATTTGTGTCATTCCTGTAACGAATATTAGGAGTTGTTGATTTCCTATCCTACACATTTTTAGGCTACTATTTGATTTAAAGTGTTGGCGTTGTATAAATAAATAGTTTGTCAAAGTGTAATCTTCTTTTTGGTGGATTGTTTTTTGTGCTATTTTAAGTGGAGTATATCATGTAGTTTGTGTCTTATGTGTAATGAGATTCTATACATATTGGCTTTCTTATTGTGGTTTTACAGTGTAGGTTTGGAATTTCCAAAGGTTGAGGTGCGATTCGAGCATTTGAAGGTGAATGCTCTTGTCCATGTTGGAAAGCGAGCATTGCCTACAATTCCCAATTCCATCTTTAATATGAGTGAGGTAATAAGTCTTCTAAGTTCGCGCCATAGATTCTAGTCTTAGATTAACTAACTTCCACTTGTATTAAAACCAACTTATTTAGGCTTTATTAAGAAGGATTGGCATTTTTCGTGGGAAAAGGGTTGATTTATCTATCTTGAAAGATGTTAGTGGCATTATAAGGCCTGGAAGGTAAAATTTCTATAAGCATTCAATATTATTATTTAATTGGCCATCAATGACTAGTATTCAGTAGAACCTTGTTTTTCCTGCTTTATTTTAATAGGTTGACATTGCTTTTGGGTCCTCCAAGCTCTGGGAAGACCACTCTACTTTTGGCTCTTGCTGGGCGTCTTGGAAGTGGATTAAAGGTATTGCATTGTGAGCTTTGCTTTTCCACCTGAGTACTTTCATTCATGCCATAATTGTACCAAAGCTATGACTGTCACCTAGGCGGGATTTGGATGGTTGGGTGTACACAATCTTACTATTGTTAGTGATAACAAATACTCCATGTTGTTTATTTTCAATTGATTCTTGGTAGCAAAAATATTATATACAACGTCACATGTTTTTCAATGTGTGTGAAAGATATAAATTAATTGTGGAAAATAAAAGATTGAACTAGCTTCCAACACTTCTTGTAGGAAAACTTCTGTATCATCATATCCATATTTGTTTACCATTGAAAGTGCATTATCTGGATGCAGTTCCTTCTGATTTGATTCAGGAGGAAATGGTTGTTTATCATCATTATCCTTTCTAATCTGTGCACCAATTCTGTACTATTTGAAGGTATCGGGGAAAATAAGCTACAATGGATATGAACTAAATGAATTCGTTCCTCAGAGAACTTCTGCTTATGTTAGTCAAAGAGATTGGCACATGGCAGAGATGACAGTTAGAGAAACTATGGAGTTTTCTGAACATTGCCAAGGAAATGGGTTTGAATATGGTTAGCTAAATCCAATTGCACACACTACACCTTATTGCTGTGTATTTTCCAACTATGTGTCCAGATATGATTACTTCTAAATAAATGCTACAGATATGATTTTAGAACTTCTGAGGAGAGAAAAGAGAAACGGGACACAGCCTGACGAAGATCTTGACATATTGATTAAGGTTTGTTCAACTAATTTAGAACGTCCCTTTATAATGGTTGAACTGACAATGTGCCGCTGTACTATATTTCTATAGGCCCTTGCACTAGGAGAGCAGAAAACAAGTCTACACGCACAATATATTATGAAGGTATGATGTTGGTTGAATAGTTGCCTATGTATCTCCCCTTAAAGATTACATATTACTCTTTCGTATAAGCGGATAGGTGTATATATTCCTCATGTTAATGACTTGTGTAAAAAGATTCTAGGACTGGAGGCTTGTGGAGATACAGTAGTGGGAGATGAAATGCTCAAAGGAATTTCTGGTGGCCAAAAGAAGAGACTCACAACAGGTAATCTGTAATGCTATTATGCTTCACGCCTGTTTAAGGCTTCAAGGAATCTCTGCCGCTGAAATTGAACAGACTGACAATAGGTAATCTGTAACCCAGGAGAATTACTTGTGGGCACATCCAGAGTGCTTTTCATGGATGAAATTTCAACGGGACTAGATAGTTCAACTACACATCGAATCATCAAATATCTCTGGCATTCCACCCGTGCACTGGAAGGAACCACTGTCGTATCCTTACTACAGCCAGATCCAGAAACATATGAGCTTTTTGATGATGTTCTTCTTTTGTGTGAAGGCCAGATTGTTTATCAAGGACCGCGTGAGAGTGCTCTTGATTTCTTCACATATATGGGCTTTAAATGTCCCGAAAGAAAGAACGTTGCTGATTTTCTGCAAGAGGTATGCAATGATGACTCAAGTATGTAGGGGTAAACAATATGGAGTATCAATTTCTTCACATGTTGACACAGGTAATATCTGCAAAGGACCAAAGACAGTACTGGTTCCCTGGTTGCTATTATCAATATGTTCCAGTGGCAAAGTTTGTGGAAGCTTTTAGGTCATTTCGTCATGGATATAGATTATCTCGGGATCTTGCAACTCCTTTTGATAAACGTCGAAATCATCCATCAGTTCTATCAAAGTCCTCATATGGTCTTAATAGGATTCAGCTACTAAAGATTGTTTTCTCCTGGCAAACCTTGCTTATGAAACGGAATTCGTTTCTGTATATATTCAAATATATCCAGGTGAAATCTTTTCCTAAATGTCAGACTTCGTAATATTCCTATTTCTTGTAGGGTTAACCAGGATGATATAGTTTTGTCATATGTTCTTAAATCATGTCTTTGCCATTTTAACATTAATATTGGGCGGATGGCTTTCCATTTGCAGCTTCTTTTGATCACTCTCATTATTGTAACTGTATTTTTCCGGAAAAGTATGCATCACAACACACTAGAGGATGGAGGTGTTTATCTTGGAGCTATCTACTTTTCAATAGTTATGACTTTGTTCAATGGTTTCATGGAGGTTCCTATGTTGATACAAAAGCTTCCAGTTCTTTACAAGCACAGAGACTTGCGCTTCTATCCATGCTGGGTTTACACACTTTCTTCTTGGATTTTGAGCATTCCATCTTCCTTTATTGAGAGTGCTATTTGGGTAGGATTAACTTATTATTTGGTTGGATTTGATCCTGATATAACAAGGTAATGCGCTCTTTCTCCCACATTTACAAGATGATCAAAACATGAATAGTTAAAATAACTGGCAAGTACCATGTGCCGGAGAAACATAATTTTCATTAACTGATTTGATGTGTCTTATCTTATTTTGAATTTGAGCAGATGCCTGAAGCAATTTTTGTTATTTTTCCTTTTGCACCAAATGTCTATATGCCTCTTCCGAGTAATGGCATCTTTAGGAAGAAACCTGGTAGTTGCCAACACTTTTGGCTCTTTTGCAATGCTAGTTGTTATGGCTCTCGGTGGATTTATTCTTTCAAGAGGTGAAATTTGAATGCTGTTTTTGTGCTACAACATTTTGTGAGACTTGTGTTCACTGACGTTTCTTCGCATTACAGAAAGCATTCCCAAGTGGTGGATCTGGGGCTACTGGATTTCTCCGTTGATGTATGCTCAAAATGCAGCTTCTGTCAATGAATTCCTTGGACATTCTTGGGACAAGGTAGCTAGTTCATGTCAACCCTTTTTTTTGTTGATTAGTCCTACACATCATCATAGAATGAGTGCAGATAAAGTCCTGGACATCCAGTCCGTTTTCAAGTTGTTTTTTCGTCCTTCCACATTGTAAAATTAGACGGTTAAAGTTAACGTCTGATATATCTTGTAGCTCATATTAACTACTGTAAGCTTTTCAAAACTGCAGAAGGTTGAAAACAGCACATTATCTTTAGGCGAGATGCTATTGAAGACGAGAAGCTTGTTTCCCCAGAGTTATTGGTATTGGATTGGTGTTGTTGCATTAGTCGGATATACAATTCTATTCAATATCCTCTTCACCGTTTTCTTGACATACCTGAACCGTAAGTTGAATGTCTTCCAGCCTATCTTTCCTAGCTCCCCATTCCTAGTTTTCTTCACCCTTCCTTCCTCGCGCTATCGGTTTCGGAAAACTATAGTGAATAGTTCAAAGATCTGCTAGACAAACGTAAAAGTATAGTCTTTTTGGGGAGACGTTATTTCCATATTTAAGAATACTGCATGTTTGTTAATATGTTAAGTAACATCCTCTGTTTGAATGCTGAATGAAGCCCTTGGGATGCATCAATCTGTTATATTCAAGGATAAGAACCAACACAGGAATCAAGAAGAGGAGCAAGAAAATGCCAATATTGAACTAGGAGAGTTTTTGCAGCACTCATTCTCATTTACAGGTTAGTTCCTCTCGGTCTTCTTCACTGCTCCATTGCATTTGGTATGCTCATTGCCTGCATCTTTTCCTTGAACTTGTCTTGCAGGAAAAGACTTAAAAAAGAGAGGTATGGTTTTACCCTTCCAACCACTTTCTATGGCGTTCAGCAATGTTAGCTACTATGTGGATGTCCCTGCGGTATCTCCCTTCTCCCATTTCATCGCTATTACGGATTTCTTACATTTTGGTATTCTCACTATCAAACATATTCCCCAGGAACTTAAACAACACTGTGTAATGGAGGACAAACTACAGCTATTGGATAGTGTCACGGGGGCATTTCGACCTGGCATCCTTACTGCATTGGTCGGTGTGAGCGGTGCTGGAAAAACAACACTCATGGATGTCCTATCAGGTAGAAAAACGGGTGGAATCGTTAAAGGGAGCATATACATAGGCGGTTATCCTAAAAAGCAGGAAACGTTTGCAAGGATTTCGGGATATTGTGAGCAGGATGACAATCATTCTCCATGCTTAACAGTGCATGAATCACTTCTTTTTTCTGCTTGGCTCCGGCTTGCTTCTCAAGTTGATCAAAAAACACAAAAAGTGAGTTCCAAAAATTCCATGATTATAATCTATTTGTAAAAAAATATTAAGATATATTTTTCTACTTAGTTACCAGTGTCACATGATTAGCTAGTCACCTCACGAACCGCGAATCAAAAAAAGCAAATTAAGGACGGTTTTACGCTATTTTTGAGCCATTTTGAGCGAATTGCGAATTCAAAAGGCGAACTAACTAGCAAATTATGTTTCACTGTTGGCGACTAATGCATATGATGTGCAGATATATGTGGATGAGGTTATGGAACTGGTGGAGCTGACCTCTTTAAGTGGAGCTTTGGTCGGTATACCTGGTGTTGATGGACTTTCCACCGAGCAAAGGAAAAGGTTGACAATCGCTGTTGAACTTGTTGCTAATCCTTCTATTGTATTCATGGATGAGCCTACATCTGGGCTTGATGCCAGAGCTGCTGCCATCGTCATGAGAACAGTGCGGAATATTGTTGACACTGGGAGGACAATCGTTTGCACTATTCATCAACCAAGCATTGATATTTTTGAGTCTTTTGATGAGGTCTATCTTTCCTCTCCTCTTGCCTCCCCATTCCAACCTATATCTTTCTTGGTTACTCTCCATGTTCTTTCTATTTTCTGATGGTTGTCTTGCAGCAAGGATTGCGTGTGAGTTGATTTTACTTGAATGACTGTATAAGTCCTCTCACCTTTTCTCTTGTGGGTTTTGTGTACAGGTTTTGTTGATGAAGTATGGTGGAAAATTAATTTATGCTGGACCCCTTGGAAACAGATCTCGTGAGCTTATAAAGTATTTCGAGGTGAGATGAGACTCTACTTGTCCCCGGAAATCCCTTTTAGCTTGAAGGAATTATGTTAATGCATGCTTGTGCTATGAACTGACCAATTGGACTAAAATAGTAAAATAGAAATAAAATGATAAAAGAGACAAAGAGAAATTCTATTATAGAATTGATGATTAAAGAACGATTACAACCCTAAAAACATAATAAGAAACGATAAATCAAGTCATTTGAGACGCTTGAGATCTCCCCATTCATTCTAAAACTCACTAACAATGTGTTTACTAATTTCATGATGATAAAGAACTCCCTAATCCCCCCAATTTATAATAAAAGAACCACTTATTACTAACTTATTCCCCAAGTTACCACTAACAATGTCATTACCTAATTACCGCTTCGTAAATCAATTATTTGAGACGCTTGCCTTTGTTTTGATAGGCAATTGAAGGAGTTCCGAGGATCCAGTCTGGCTACAATCCTGCTGCCTGGATTCTAGATATATCATCTCCCGCCGAAGAAAGTCGCTTAGGAATCGATTTTTCTGAAGTTTACCAGTCATCACCTCTGTTCAGGTAGTAAAACTGGTACAGCACATAATTCCTGATTACATTCCTGATTCCTACAATATCTGATCTCTTATTCAGGCAAAACAAACTAATGGTTGAACGCCTCAGCAAACCAGACCTGGATTCTCTTGAAATATGCTTCCCTACTAAATATTCCCGGTCATTCCTCTCCCAGTTTTTAACTTGCCTTTGGAAACAATATCTGTCCTATTGGAGGAACCCACAGTACACTGCTGTTCGTTTTTTGTACACCGTCATCATCTCATTGATGTTTGGAACAATGTGTTGGAAGTTTGGCTCTAAAAGGTTCTTTCTGCTTTGCTCAACATAAATTGAAAAGCTGTATCATCGATTCTTAAAAAAAAAAACTACATATGGCTAATTGGTTTTGCAATAAGTAAACTGATCAATGAAAAATATCGCAGGGAAACCCAGCAAGATATCTTTAATGCCATGGGATCGATGTATGCAGCAGTCCTTTTTATCGGAATAACAAACGCCACTGCTGTGCAGCCAGTTGTCTCGGTGGAGCGATGTGTTTCCTACCGAGAGAGAGCAGCAAGGATGTATTCTGCTCTTGCATTTGCATCTGCTCAGGTGCATCATCTAAATTTCTCATACGCTTTGCATTTATATTAAGAATAATTGACGAGTATTTAAGCAGAAAAAGTTCATATTCTCTGTATTCTGAAACAGGTAGCAATAGAGTTCCCATATGTATTCCTACAGTCAGTCATTTACAGCGGCATCTTCTACTTCACCGCATCATTTGAGTGGAACTTCCTCAAGTTTTTCTGGTATCTATACTTTATGTATTTCACATTACTGTACTTCACCTTCTTCGGGATGATGACTATTGCGGTTACTCCTAACCATAATGCTGCTGCCATCATTTCTGCTCCGTTCTACATGATGTGGAACCTCTTTAGTGGATTCATGATTCCTGAGATGGTACTACTCAATACTCCATTACTCTATTAAAGCTTTCTTTCTTCGATATGTTATATAGGCTTGGTAAAGCTATTTTACACATTTGACAGCATTAAATTCACATTTTTGGAATATTATGCAAAACCCAACACTCATTGATGGATTTCCCATTCACACTTGTGACAAGAGCTTGATTCTCACCACCTACAAGAACGATTAATTTTGTTTCCCGTCCTCTGTTGTAAAGATTCTCGAGCATTGACCCAAATAAATAAAAATGTATCATCAATCATCAAAGCTAGTTGATTCACGATTTCAAACTTGCTATATGTTAATTAGCATGTAAAGTAGCTTAAAACACCATTTGCTATTTTTAGATGATTACTATAAGACGAAGATGAGCTTGTCTAATTTGCTGTTTTTAAGTTCTGCATTGCTTGACTTGTAAAATGATCCTTTCTTGTTGATACAGAGGATTCCGGTGTGGTGGAGATGGTATTATTGGGCAAACCCGATAGCATGGAGTTTGTACGGCCTTCTAACATCTCAATACGGGACCATAGAAGACCCAGCAAAGCTCTCAGACGGAATTAAATCAGTACCTGTAAGGCAGTTACTGAAGGATCAATTTGGGTACAAGCATGATTTCCTAGTCATTGCTGCTGCAGTTGTACCCAGTTTCTGTGTGGTGTTTGCTGTTTGTTTTGGTTTCGCCATCAAATACTTCAACTTCCTAAGGAGATGAAGGAGCTAGATAATATTGGATCAACATATTATAGTTCTTGGATTAACTGCATTTATTACGATCTTAAATGTCTAACACATGCTACATACACACAGTAGTAAACAAACACATTCATAACTGTAGTATACTAATAGATGAAAGATCCAAGCTGTTATAGGATATTTATGAGCATGTGCCTAGCAGATGACATTAGCACATGATAGTAGTATGATAAGTCATAGCTTGTATGGTTTTTGATAGCAATCATTAAAAAACATATTTTCCTCATCTGTTTATATCAATCGTGTTAGAGCCGGTCATTGTTTATGATCTATTGCAAGATATGAGACGTGTCTCACATCAATTAGGTCTATAAGCGAGTGGCAGTCCATTCGGCTAGTTTTTGGGAGTTCTCATGTTTAAGGAGTATATAACAGAAGTTCTGTCTAAATTATCTTATCCTACTGATTGGTAAACGATATAAGCATGGATATTTCAGGGCCTGCATTACCGTTTCTAATACAAATGATTGTTGCACGCGTAATATGCATAAACAAAGTCCAATTTCTAATTCTACTATGCATGAATATAGTCAAACTGGAAGTCAATTATTTTGGAAACAACTCCAATCATTATTACTCGCTTGTTATAAATAAGCCAAGTTATTTTAATTATTATAATATGTATTTAATGTATGTATATGATTTGAAATACTAAGCATACTAGGATCTAAAGTTTCAATCTTTATCCCTAAAAACACCAAGACCAAAGGTAGAGGTTTTTTATGCAATGAAACAACGAGTTCAATAAATTAGCAATAAAAAGCAATAAGAAACAATGCAATAAACAAAGACAAAAGATTTACAAGGTTCACCCAATGTGGTCTACGTCCTCGGTGGTGGTTCGCTTGCTTGTATTTATGTGAAGAATCAATGGAGTTCTCAAGAACTCATACAATGGAGTATTACACTTGGAGAAGAAAAAAAGAGAAAGAGAAGGGTTTGTGTTTGGCTTAGGGTTAGAATCCACTTAGGGATTTTTATTTATACTAAAAGTCATGTACAAGTGCTAGGACAAAAGCCCATAATGGTATAATCCCGTATGACTTATCGTGCAAGAAAAACAGGGACCCTGCTGCTCTCCACTCGACTGGTCGAGCAAAATGGGGTTGGTCGAGCGGATCACATATCTGGTCGAGCAGCAAGACAGAAAGTTACAGATCTAGTTGAGCCAAAATGCTCGGGTTGAGTGACCATGCTGCTGGTTGAGCGGGCAGTCCAGAACCCTCTGATCATGTCATGTGATCGGGACTATACGTCCTTCAATAGTAATACTGCAAGTGCACGGCATAGTGTAGTACGCTTAGCAAGTACGAGTCGAATCCACAGGGAGTGGGGTGTATATCAAGGGATTCTCGATCGATTAGTTGGTTCAACAACGTATATATAGATGTTTGTTGGTGTAATAAACTAAAACAAGCAAATAAAGACTAAAGCTAAAACAAAGTATAAAACAAGTAAAGATGCTAATTAACCAAGAACATAAGATCAAAGGCAATACAAACACATCAAAAGGTAATATGATGATGAAGAGGCAAAGGCTAGGCTTTCTCACCAAAGTAGTGTTTACTAATCTTCAACCTAAGGTCATAGATATAGGTTATGGGGAAGAACGCATCTTGGATACTAATGTTCTCTCTCGAGCAACAAAAGCTTCCTAAAACATACTCAACTACCTATTCTCATGGAGCTAAGCATATTTTAAGACATAGAGCACACATTCATCATTTCCAATCAAACCATCTACCTATTCTCATGGAGATGATTTAATTTTCAAGCATAGGCTATCATTAGAAATAGACTCTCGCCCTCAATACAAGGACACTACAATAATAGCAAAATTCATCTCAAACCATAAAAAACACAACCAAGCCAAAGGTAAAGAAAACAATTTAGACTACATACATGGTGATAATACCTAGCCTAAGCCAAATTCAACTATTCACTCATATTGAAATTTAACATAACTAAAGACATTGAATTCATGATAAATAACAACAAAATCAAAAGAAATAAAGTGTTGAGAATAGAAATTACTAGCTTGGAATTCAATCCAAAGAAGATAATCAATTGAAGAACTAAAGAATGCCAATTATAAACTCCAGAAGCTCCAATTGCAATCCAGATGTTTGATGAAATGCTTCAATAGATTGATTTAATTATCTCAATTACATGAATATATCAAATGATCTTCCATAATGAACTAATCAAAAGCTTGAGCCTTCTAATAAGTGTTTGAATAGAAATTTCAACTAAGAGTACAAGAATGAATCAAGGAAAATACATAAAGGAAGATTAAAACTAACTAATGAAAGCTTGAAATTCAGAACATGAGTTGTAGAAGAAAATGGATGATTTGCTTGAGCCTTCTTCTTCTCTATTTATAGGAGGGAGGACAAGTGGTGGGTGGTGGCTTCGGGATTTCTCCACCACCTTATGTGTAGATAGGTAGGCTATAGATGGGTGGCAAATAAGGGTGGTGGAGCAGTAGAGTATGAGAGGCATAAGAAATCGGTAGGGCATCCAATCAACAGCTTTTAAAGCGTAATTATTTCTGACCGCCCAAAACGCTCGACCCAAGCCAATCCGCTCGACCTGTCGAGTGAGCATCAGGTACACAGGTCAAAATCTTTAAAAATAGAGTAGTCACAAAAAAGGCTCCGCTCGACCAGTTTGCTCGACCGAGCGAGCTCACTCGACCCATTGAAAATGCTTCTGTCGACATTCTGAAGCTACTGGAAGTGAATAGTACTTTCACTCGACCCGAGCCAACATCGCTCAACCGGGTTTAGCGGCCTTCAGGATGGTCCTGCTTAGCTTCTATCTCCAATACAAGTCTTTTTTGTGTTCGAGCAAGCTTGGCTCGACCTAGTTTTGGCCGAGTGGGCTTAGAAGGGTCTACTTTAGCTCCTTTTGGCCTTATTTCCTTGACTTGGGTCATCAAGGCTTTGATTACTTGAGCTTTCAGAGTTCAGTGAGTATTGTATGCGCCAAATGTACTTGGTTTGTGATCAGTTTTGACGAATATTACCTAAAATGCACAAAAACACCAAAATACCCAACAAAGTGTAAAATCCAAAATAAAGCAAGTATAGTTATGCAAAAATCCCAATACAATAAAGCCAAATAATGGGAACAAAATATGAATAAAATGTAGCTAACATCATGCTGTTGATGTCTTGCTCGTGGCACATGACAGCCCATCCCACCATGATCTAGTACCATCAATAAGCATCATATATAAGCTAGGGACTTCCCTCTTGAACTCCATACATACTCACATATCTTCAACGCATCCATGCACCAATATACACCCATCATGGTATCATGGTGCACTCAAGTCACACCAACAATCTCCACCTTGACTTGAGTTCACCAAGATCACACACTTCCTCCAACACACTCCATCCAACACACCACTAACAATCAAACAAGTAACACACCACATAAATGCTCCCTACGGGCTTCACATCAAGCAAGCTTCTAAACTAATCAAGTCCACACATAAAGTGAGCTTGTTGGTGAGCAACGACTTCGTCATCATGTTGGTTGAATTATCATTAGTGCTTATCTTTTCTAAGCCCACTCTCTAGTGCTCAACTTCTCGAATGAAGTTGTATTTAATGCTGATGCGCTTGGTTCTTTGATGAAAAGTGTTTTGATTTCTTGCTAAGTGAATGACACTTTCACTATCACAATGAACACGTACCTAGCTCATCTCAGGGCACATCTCACCAACTAACCCTTTTAGCAACTTTGCCTCTTTAAATGATTTGGCGATAGCTATATACTCCGCTTTGGTGGTGGACATGGCGACCACATCTTGGAGCAACGATTGCCGACTTACCGTCGTTCCACCCAATGCAAAAACATTCCTCGAGGTAGATTTTCTAGCATCTAAGTCACCCGCATAGTCGGAATCACAATACCCAATCAACCCGCTTGAATTTCTCCCAAACTTAAGACAAACATTTGAAGTTCCCTTCAAGTACCTAAACAAACACTTCAGCACTTCCCAATGACCCTTACTTGGATTTGACATATATCGGCATACATAACACTACCAACTATGCAAGTGTAAGGAATGTCCTCCATTTTTTTTCTTCTTTTGTTTGAGGACATAACTTCTTGGATAGCTTGAAATGAGAAGGTAGAGGCTTGGACACACTCTTTGAATCGCCCATGGAGAATCTTTTTAATACCTTATCTAGATACCTCCTTTGACTAAGTTACAAGATGTCTTTTGCCCTATCCCTCAAAATCTTCATTCCAAGTATCTTCTTGGCTTCACCAAGATCTTTCATGTTGAACTCACTTGAAAGTAACACTTTCAAGTTCTCGACCTCAAACAAATCTCTACATGTTACAAGCATGTCATCAACATAAAAGATCAAATATATTGTAGACCCACCATCAAGCTTCTTAAGATAGACACATCTATCATAAGAGCTCCTTGTAAAATCATGTAAAAGTATAAAGGAGTCAAATTTCTTATACCATTGTCTAGGTGATTGTTTTAGCCCACACAATGATTTCTTTAAATGGCATACATTACTTTCTTTACCTTCAACTTCAAAACCCTCCGGTTGCTTCATATAGAACTCTTCCTCCAACTCTTTATGTAAGAAAGCGGTCTTCACATCCAATTGATGCAACTCAAGATCCTCCATAGCCGCAATAGCTAGCAAAGCAACCGGTGAGAAAACCTCATGAAAATCTACCCCCTCAACTTGAGCGAACCCTTTTGCCATAACTCTTACTTTTTTATACCGGAGGACTTGTGCTTGTCGATCTCTCTTTCTTCTTGAAAACCTATTTACACCCCACAACTTTCTTGTTTCTAGGTGCTTCAATAATAACACAAGTCTTGTTCTTTGCAAGAGACTCCATCTCTTGCTTCATAGCTACTAGCCACTTTGCTTGAGTCACTTGAGGCCATAGCCTCTTTGTACGAGTTTGGATCATTTACACTCTCCACCTCACTACCAATAGTGAGGGCATTAGCCACATAGTCACACTCCTCTATATATCTTCTTTGAGGTATAATTCTCCTCTTTTCTCTTTGAGTGGGCAAAGTGGTTTCTTTTTTATGTCGAGCATCATCATCAGTTTCATTAATATTGGGAGGCATCCACCTCCTCTTGGGTGTCATCGGATGTATCTGCAGTGTTACTAAAAATGTTCTCTACAGTAGGAGTAACCAATGCATTCTCATCAAAAACTACATCCCTAGAAGTAATGATCTTTCTAGACTTCTCACACCACACTTTGTATCCCTTTACATCCAAACCATAGCCCATGAAAATACATTACCTAGCTCTAGGTTCAAGCTTTCCCTCACTCATATGAATATAAGCCGGACAACCAAATACTCTTAAGATTAGAATAATCAACCGGCGAATTATACCATACCACCTGTAGGGACTTGAAGTTCAATGCGGTGTGTGGAGAATGGTTCACCAAGTAGCATGCCGTAGAAACTGCTTCGGCCCAAAACCTCTTGCTTAACTTAGCTTGTGTGATCATACTCCTAACCCTTTCTAACAACGTCTTGTTCATCCTTTCGCCTACATCATTTTGTTGAGGCCTTCCAACACATGTTCTAATCCTCACTATACCCTCCTTGGTGCAATATTGAAGAAACTTCTTATCAAAAAACTCAAGAACCATTGTCTGTTCTCAATGTCTTGATGCTCTTCCCGATTTTGTTCTCAATCATGGTCTTCTAATCAACAAAGACATCAAATACATCATCTTTGTGCTTGATGAAATAACAAAAACCCTTCCTTGAATAGTAATCAATAAGAGTAAGCAAATAGTTGCACCCACCAAGTGAAGTCTTCTTAGAAGGCCCCCAAAGATCGGAATGTATATAATCAAGGATCCCCTTGGTGTTGTGAATTGCCGGCTTGAAACTCACTCTCTTATGCTTCCTATAAACACAATGTTCACAAAATCCAAGGTTTCCAAGCTTCTTTCCTCCAACAAGTCTTGCTTGCTCAACTCATGCATACCTCTCTCACGCATATGACCCAACCTCAAGTACCAAAGTTTGGTCTCTTCATCGGACATAATACTATGGAGACATTCACAGAGCTGGAGTTAGTTGAACCCTCTAGAGCATACAAACTCCCGTTCATCTCCCCCTTCATCACAACTAGTGACCCTCTTATGACCTTTATCACTCTACCTTGACAAGAAATCCTACAACCATTCTTGTCTAAAGTACCCAATGAAATCAAGTTCTTCCTTAACCAGGGAACATGCCTAACATCGGACAAAGTTCTCACCATACCATCAAACATCTTCATTTGAATACTCCCAACACCAACAACCTTGCAAGTCGCAATTTGCCCATAGTAACATTTCATCCATCTATATCCTTTCATAGGTAGTGAAAAAGTCTTTGTTGGATGTTATATGGAAGGAACACCCCGAATAAAGAAGCCACTCATTTTCACACTTGTACTCATGTGTGGCAACCAAAACACCACCATCATCGCTATTATTCACATAGCTAGCCTCGGCATTACTAGATCCCTCCTTAGACCTCTCATCATTATTAGAATGCTTCTTTTTCCACTTCTAACAATCCTTCTTGATGTGACCCTTGAGCTTGCAATAGTTACAAGTTTTGTTCTTGTTTAAACCTCTAGACTTTGACCTACTTTACCTTGCTACCATTACCATAAGTAGAACCCTTATCATTAGCTCTACCCCTCACATACAAGCTATCATTTGAGGTACTAGATGATTTACTTTACAATTGTGTATCAATCAAGTCTCTTTGGGTCATGGCATTTTTAACATCATCACTACTCAAATTGTCTCTACCATAGAGCAAGGTTTCCTAAAGTGCTTGTAAGAAAGTGGTAATAAACACAACAAATAGATAGCCAAATCCTCATTATTAAGTTTTACATTAATGCTTTGCAAGTCCATGACAATAGAATAAAATTCATCAAGGTGAGGTTTAAGGGGTTTACCTTCCTCCAATCGAATATCATAGAGTCTACTCTTCAAGAGTAGCCGGTTAGTCACACTTTTTACCATGTAAAGAGACTTCAACTTCTCCTATATTCCCTTAGAGGTGGTCTCCTTCACAACTTCTCTCAAAATCTCATTTGAGAGACACAGTTGAATAGCCGACAAAGCCTTAGCATCCATCTCTTCCCATTTTGCTTCACTCACTCCAATGGTTTTCTTATCTTCACCTTCAAGAGCCTTGTGCACCCCATTTTGTATTAATATTGCCTTCATTTTGACTTGACACAAGCCAAAATTTACACTCCGATCAAACTTCTCAATATCTAGCTTCATTGAAAACATGTTTCCACTAGTTTTGCACTCTTGAACACTCCCAAAACACCACCAAAAGCCTTAAGCTCTGATACCAAATGAAATACAAAGCACACTAGGGTCTGATTTTTAATCTTTATCCCTAAAAACACCCAAGACCAATGGTAGAGGTGTTCTATGCAATGAAACAACAAGTTCAATAAACTAGCAATGAAATAACAAGTTCAATAAACTAGCAATGAAAAGCAATAAGAAACAATGCAATAAACAAAGACACAAGATTTACGAGGTTCACTGAATGTGTGGCTACGTCCTCGATGGTGGTTAGCTTGTTTGTATTATGTGAAGAATCAATAGAGTTCTCAAGAACTCATATAATGGAGTATTACACTTGGAGAAGAAGAAAAGAGAAAGAGAAGGGTTTGTGTTTGGCTTAGGGTTAGAATCCACTTAGGGATGTGTATGGGGACTTCTATTTATATTAGAAGTCATGTACAAGTGCTAGGACAAAAGCCCAAAATGATATAATCCGTATAAATTATCGCGCAAGAAAAATAGGGACCCTGCTGCTCTCCGCTCAACTGGTTGAGCAAAATGGGGTTGATCGAGCGGATCGCATAACTGTTCGAGTAGCGAGAAAGAAAGTTACTAATCTGATTGAGCCAAAATGCTCGGGTCGAGCGGGCAGTCCAGAACCCTCTGATCATGTCATGCCGCTACTGTCTTGTTCGTGGCACATGACTGCCCATCTCACCTTGATCTAGCACCATCAATAAGCATCATATATAAGCTTGGGACTTCACTCTTTAACTTCATACACACGCACATATCTTCCACGCATCCATGCACCAACATACACCCATCATGGTGCACTCAAGTCACACACAAAACTCCAACATGATTGAATATTTATATATAAATTTTTTACGTGCCAGAATTTGTGCCTGGGTCCCAACATCCTAACACGTGGCAATATCAACGCCAATACTAACAACACTCGTCCCTGATGTAGGAAACTGCTTAATTTAAGCCATAAAATATTCTCTAATTATTTGTTAATATTCTGTAATTTATTTTGTTTCCTTCTTTACTAGCTACTGTTTGTGTATATATTGAAATGTAATCAGCTTAGAGAAATTAATACAAACCAATACTCCAAACCCTAAATATCATTTTTAAACCTAAATTTCGCATTATTTATCTTTTCATGATATCAGAGCCGTAAGGTTCAGATTTGGGATCCAACCAATTTTTCGGCTCTCATCATTTACCCAAACTTACCTTCTATGGCAGACTCATCGGAAAAACCAAACCAAACCCAGCCAATCTCGATGGAACAAAAGGAAAAAATGTTCCAGATGTTTCAAAAGCTACAAACAGAAAACCAACTAAAAATAATCAACACATATATTACACCATTAACAGTCAAGATAGCCGAAAAACTCTAGCATCACAATTACACCAAATGATATAAACTCATGCATCTAGCCATAAGTGGGAGAGGGCAGCTCAGTCACATCACTGCGGACCCTTCACCTTCCACCGATCCAGAATACTCACAGTGGTCTCAAAGGGACTCCATGATCATCTCATGGATTATTGAAAATATAGACACGGAAGTTGTTAATCAGTTTTTAGATTATGCTAGTACCAGAGATTTATGAAAGGCATTGAAACTCTCTTTTGTAATGGGAGAGATGAACTTCAAATATTTGACTTAAGTACCAAATTAGCAACTCTCACACAAGGGAAGAACACCATAGAACAATTTTACAGTCAATTAAATACTTTGTGGAAAAAGATCGACAGGCACATGCCCAATCCATTGGAATGTTCAAAAGACATTACCATATTCAACAACTAAATATAGAGACAACAAGTCTATCAATTTCTTGCATGAATTGATGACTCACTAGACAAAAAAAGATGAGATCCACTCCACCAAGAGCCATTTCCCACGGTTGATGTCGCCTATGCAACAATAAGACGAGAGATTTCTCGCTGGGGAATAATGGCCGAAGCACCATTATTGGGGAGAAACCCCTTAGGAATCAACTGTGGCCTTGCTGCTAAGAACCGGTCAACAAACTCCTCATATCGGCGAGAGGACCGAACAAACATGAAGTGCAGCCGTTATGGTGGTTCAAGACACACCAAAAATGGTTGTTTCAAGTTTATCGGGTACCCGGAGTGGTGGGATGATCTACAATGGAAAAAGGCTGCCACCAAGGCGCTGGTGAACCGGGCCGGTGGCAAAGCCCTCTTCACAGTCGCAAATCCCACCGGTGGTCGACACACAGTGGAGGTTGGGGAAGAAAAATTGGAGGATGGAGAAGGAGATGGTACGAAAAACGCAAAAAAGGAGGAGAGAGAAATATAACATCACATGGGGAAGGGAGTAGTGCGCTGGCCAAAGTGGAAGAGAAAGGGCAAAGGGACTTTCCTTATGTGGGCATTTATAAGAGGATCCAACAAAATTTTAACCTTAAAAATTCAAACCCCCCTCCTTTACCCTCATAAAACCGGCCTACCCTATTAACTTCACCAAATCGCCCAATTTAGGCATATGTGATCAGCCCAATATTTTAAAATCCATTTCCTCTTCACAAATCTTAAATCTTATGTGTAAACCCTCCCTCTCCCAATTGGATATTTTATTGTGGTGCCACAATTACTATGGATTTTTAACTTCTGTCCCCACATCCTGTTCTCACATACAGACTGCTAATGGGGAATGTGTCCGTGTTGATAGTGTCGGCCTTGTTGTGTTTCTCTCGATTCATTTGAAAAACTGCTTATTAATTCTGAGTTTGTCTCATAAATTGTTATCTGTTAGTCAGTTAACCAAAGAGTTGAATTGTACTGTTCTCATGTTCTCTACTTGTTGTATTGTGCAGGATGCTCAGACTGGACGAGTCATTGGACATGGTACTGAACGAGGAGTCATATACTATGTTGATGAGACGACTCAAAAAGTTCAAGCTATGCTAACTCGTGGGTCTCCTGATCATCATCTCTGGCTATGGCATCGTCGCTTAGGTCATCCTTCTTTAGCTTATTTAAAACATTTATTTCCTTCGTTCAGAAACACTAACATGTCATTGGATTGTGAAGCTTGTGTATTGGAAAAAAGTCATAAACATTCTTATTTGCCTAGTTTTTCTCGTTCCACAAGTCCCTTATCATTGATGAATTCTAATGTGTTGCGTCCTGCTCCAGTTTTTGCTACTTATAATTATTCATATTATGTTATATTTTTGGATGATTGTACTCGCATGAGTTGGGTGTATTTCTTAAAACACAAATCTGAGGTGTTTTCTGTATTTTTGAAACTCAATATCATGCAAAACCACAAATTTTAAGATCTGATAATGGAAGGGAATTTGTTAACTCAGCTATGCGACAATTTATGTTTGAACATGAAATGCTTCACCAAACCTCTTGTCCTGACACACCACAAAAAAATGGCGTTGCAGAACGCAAAAAATCGGACTTTACTTGAAATCACTCGAGCTCTTTCACTTGAGTCCCATTCCCCAGCTTATTTGTGGCATGAGGCAATGACCCCAGCTACTTACCTTACCAATCGTCTTCCTTCTAAACCTTTGAACTACAAAAGTCCCCTAGCCACTATGAGTTCGTTTGTCACTCTTCCATCCTCTCACTTCTTATCACTAGTGGAAAAAACCTCATTTGTTGGGGTTTTTTGTCCATTATTTGCTGCGGTTTTGGCCCCAAGCAATAGTGATAGCAGCAAATGGTCTGTTTTAAATGCTGCGGTTAAAAACCGCAGCAAAAAGGAGCATTATTTGTTTTTTTTAATTTTTTTTCCTATTTATTGCTGCGAATATACAAAAACCGCAGCAAATGATAAGCAGCAAATACGTTTTTTTCCACTAGTGTATCCCCCCCTGTTTTTGGGAATATTGTCTTTGTTCACCTTCTAAACAGAGTAGAACCAAACATGAAGCTCAGGCGATTAAATGTGTGTTTTTTGGCTATGGACTAAACTAGAAGGGATATAGATGTTTTGATTCTGTTCATCAAACCATGTATACTACTATTGATTATGACTTCTTTGAACAATCCTACTACTATACCCAGCCTGGTCCTTAGGGGGAGATGATTCATGATGACCTAAGCTAGCTTATATATCCAGTTGTGAATGATATGTTAGTTATGATTGATGAGCCGGACCCGAAAGAGCAAGTAGGCAAAACCACTGATGTTGTCACTAAAGCTCAAGATGTTCTAGATAGCAACTCAATATCTCACCAGCAGTTCATAAGTACTTTGTGGACTTAATAAAACGTTCTTATTATCTTTATTAGGAGTTGATTGTTCAATATCCTACAAGAACAATTTGGCGCTAGAACGAGGGCCTTAGAGTTCTATCTAGTTTGTTTTACTCTACCCACAAAAACCAAAAATGTTCTTTTCAATAACTAACTTTTTCTATGAAGATGACAAACTCCAAGCAAAACTCACGTTCCAAATCTGGTGAACGTCACCAAGCTGAAGTTGGGAGACCCTCAAACCCTCAACAAACTCAAGGGCCACGTTTACCAATGACCCAAACACTCATGCTAAATATGAGTGGAAACCTACTTTCGTTCATGATCTATTTGTGATCATGGATGATGGAGACACTAAAGATGATGAGGTTACATCCTCAATGATGAGAGCACCTCCTCCACCAAGGCTTGATTTTGCCACTCCACCCAGTGAAGGGGTCACTTTTGAGGAGATGGCAACTCTTGCCCATGTCTAGACTCAAGCCATCATTGCTGTAAGGGGTAACCCCATGAACCTCAACCACCCACTAGGGTTGCACCTAGCAACCCCATTCCATATCCTCCATATGAGGAGGATATACAAAAAGGAGATCCTATGCTGCTGTGCATGAGAAGGCTGGATATAAAGCTACAAGTGTCAAAGATAGGCTGGGGGCAAGAGTGATCCTAACAAGACAAAGGCTGGGATTCTAGCAACAAGCTATTGATTCCAAGATGTGGAGTAGAGGCTAAACTCAGGCTTTAGATTCCATCCCTGAGCAGGAGGCTCAAAGCAACCTGAAGATGTTCCTAATAAATTTGGTGCATCATCAGGGCAGAGAAGGGGAGTGCACCGGAGGCTGGGGTCCAAGGGTTCTAATGTCAAGGACAGGTTGGGTCCCTAGAAGGAAATAACCAAAGAGGACCCTAAACATAAGTCTAGGATGCCATGCCATTCTCAGGCTTCTCAGTCTGGGGGCATAAAAGGAAAGAAGAAAGAAGAATTGCCAGAGATCAACTAGGTTGCCTTAATATCTCTCTAAATGAGATTGAACCCTCTGAGAGCGGAATAAGGCAAGAAGAGGAGAAAGACAAAAAGAAGAATAACCTATCTGAGGGCAGGAGGCATCCCCTGGAGAATAGAATAAACAGCAGAAGAGAGTAAGCAAGTAACTTTAGCCTCTTCCCCCCCTCCTAAGAAAATAAGGATGCCCAGCACTTCACCATTCTCTCAGGAGAAAGTGGATGTGCCAGTAGATCGTGTGAAGCTACTTGACCATGTTAAGCACGATGGAAGTTCAGACCCCGTAGCGCATCTCAACTTATACCAAGAGCACATGTCTTTGGGCGTCCACAATGATGCTTCATGGTGTAAAATCTTTGCCCTAACTAGGATAAGGCTAACTTAGACCTGGTTTCAGTGCCTACCAGAAGGCTCAGTCATCAGCTTAGATGACTTAGCCACCAGGTTCATAAGTCAGTATGCACCGTTTATCGAAGCAGTCCATCGAGATGATAAAGTGTCAACAAAGAACAGAGGAGTCTCTCAATATATACACTCATGTTTCAACACTGAGTGCTTGAGGTTCAAAGGAGAGGTTTAAAGAAGATGATGGATCGATTAACACTCATGCTATGAACAATGTCAGGAAAAGGGTAGAGAGGTTTATAGCCACTGAGAACTTCTAGCACATTGCTTCTAGTCTCAGAGGAGATAAGGCGGATCGAAAGAACAACAAAAATAACAACAATAACAGGGATTCGTACCCTGGTCACCACGGAAATGACCAGGATAGAATGAATAAAGAAAAGAATTCACTTTAAGGGAGGTCATAAAAAGGAATCCAGGAAACCTGTGCTTAGGACCTTTGCTCAGTTCACTCCATTGAACATTCCTAGAGCACAGATTTTCCACCTCCATCAAAATTCCAAGCAATGGGAAAGACCTCCCCTTTTCAGGAAGTTTGGTAAAAACATGAACGAGTTTGCGACTTCCAAGGGAGCCGAGGACACTCAATTGAGTCCTGCAAGACTTTGAAGAATAACCTAGAGGACCTCATCCAGAGGAGATACTTCAGAATTTTTCAAAGTGGATGCTGAGTAGAAAAAGAAACAAGATACAGATAATAAATGGGGTTCAAGGCCTAGGTAAGATGGTCAAGGCTCCAAAATGCAGAACCAGAAACCTAGCTTCGTGATATTTGAAAATTTTGGGGGTATAACTGATGGAGAGGCAGACTTGAGATTTACTGAGCCAACTGCCTGGATTTTTGAAGTTCACGAAGAAATGAAAATCCTAGAATGTCTTGACATGACATTCACTAAGAAGGACTGCAGAGGGGTTTCTTTTCCCCATTCTGATCCCCTCGTTATGATGGTAGATATTGCTGAGCAACCTATATACAAGGTCTTAATCGACACTGGGGCAGAGGTGAATGTAATATTAAAAAATGTTGGGATAGAATGGATGCGGAGGGAAAGCATCTAGTGAAGTCAAAAGCCTTAATCGTTGGCTTCACTTGATGCACCTACAAGATATTACTGTATGAAGGTTTCTAAGAGATATCATGGGTATCCAATCTTCCTTCCACCAAACACTCCTATTTGTAGGAGAAGCTGGAAAGGTTGGCAAGGTCAAATGCTGTCAGCAAATGGCCAAGGCTTTTAAAATATGATTAAGGCAGTGAGGGTTCATAAACAAAAGCCCAAAAGAGAAGAAGAAGAAGAAGAAGAAGAAGAAGAAGAAGAAGAAGAAGAAAAGAAGGAAAAAAATAAAAGAATTTGTATAAAGGAAGCATTAAAAAACATGGGGACAGTCTAACCCTTAAGGAGAAGGGAACAACAGATGTAGACCCCAGACCTTCTTCTGATGAGGACGAAGGAAATAAAATACCTCCTAAAGCTCTAAAACCAGATGAGAATGAAATAGAAGAAATAACCCTTGTTCAAGTGACAAATAAGGTGATAAAGGTTAGCAAGATCCTATCACAAGAAATAAAGGCAGACTTGGCCAACTTGATGAAGGAGAATGCTGACCTCTTTGTATGGTCAGTAGCAAACATGCCTGGTATAGACCTTACTATAATCACTCACAAATTGAACGTGATTGAAGGTTCAAAATCAGTGAAACAAAAGAAGAGGAGCATGGCCCTTGAAAATGACAAGGTAGTTGTTGAAGAAGTTCAGAAAATCCTAGACATTGTGCTAGTGTCAAAAGTCACGGGAGGATGGAGAATGTGCATTGACTTTAGCAACCTCAACAAAGCATGTCCTAATGATTTTTACCCTCTACAAAGGATTAACTAGCTGGTGGACTTAACAGTAGACCATGTAGTACTCTGTTGCATGGACGCCTTTTCAGGGTACCACCAGATCTTCTTTGATCCCCCTGATAAAGAGAAAACTGCATTCATCTACATAGCTCAGGTGTTCAACTACAAAACGATGTCATTTGGGCTGGAAAATGTTGGTGCAACCAACTAGAGCCTTATGGATCAGATTTTTGCTGAGCAAAGGGCAGGAACTAGGAGGTATATGTTAATGCCTCCATAGTCAAGAGTAAAAAAGAAGAGGACCTTATTCCTGACCTCAAGGAAACCTTTGGAAACATGAGAAAGCATGACATAAGATTAAACCCTAAGAAATGTGTGTTTGGAATTAGATTTGGAATGTTTTTAGGGTCTATGGTCTCTCAAAGGGGTATAAATGCAAATCATGTAAAGGTTCAAGTAGTCCTGGACCTAGCAGAACTAAAGTCCAGGAAGGATGTCATGAGACTCATAGGGAGAATGGTTGCCCTCTCCAGATTCATAGCCAATTCAACTTAAAAATCATTACCGTTGTTTAAAGTTCTTAGAGGAAATAAAAACTTCTTCTGCGAAGAAGAATAAAAGCAAGCTTTTCAAGACTTGAAGAGACACCTACACAACTTTCCCACCCTAGCAAGGCCCATAACAAGGGAAACCATATAATTCTATTTCACTCCAAGCCAAAAAAACTGTGGGTGCAACAATTGTCAGGGAGGAAGGGAATGTACAGCAACTTATTTATTTCATAAGCAAGATCCTGTTAGATGCTGAAAACAGATACTGACTCATTGAGAAAATAGCCTACACCATTGTTGTAGCTATCAGAAAGCTCAAACCATACTTTGATGCACATCAGATAGTTGTGCTTATCGATCTGCCCTTGGAGAAATCCTTGCACAAGATTGAAAGATTACGAAGATTGGCTAAATGGGCCATAAAGCTGAATGGGTTTGGAATAAAATAACAGGCTAGGACTGCAATAAAGGGTCAAACTTTAGCAGATATCTTTGTAGAATGTACATACAATCCTTAAATAAAGAAGGATGCCCTAGTGTGGCAACTACTCATTGATTGGTCATCCAAAAATGTGAGAAAAGAAGCTGGACTTGTCCTTATTTCACTAGAGGGGAAAAAAATAGAGTATACTCTTAAGTTCCAGTTCAAGGCTACTAATAATGAAGTAGAATACGAAGCAGTCATTGCAGGCCTCCAACTATGTAAAGCCTTGGAGGCAAAGCATGTTAGATTAAGGATAAACTCCCAACTGGCGGTCAACCAAATCCTAGGGAAATATGAAGACAAAGAAACAACAGGCTGATGCACTTTCCAAACTGGGGAGTGCCAGCTAGTATGATACTAAAAAATTGGTCCTGGTAGCAGTGAAGCCCTACAGTGCAATTCATGATGATGCAACCTCAATTGTCGTTACCCACAGACGAAACGTTCCCACATGGATAGAAGAAATGATAAAATATAAATAAGAAGGTGTGCTGCAAGAAGATCCGATCATGGCGAAAAGTCACCTCAATTTTCCCTGGTGAATGACGAATTGTACAAAATTGCAAAGATTGACTGTCTCCTGAAATGTGTCACACCTAAATAAGTTGAATATGTCCTAAAAGAAATACATGAATGTGTTTGCGTTCACCAACATAGGGCGAGTTCTTAGCCCATAGAGCCTTTAAATCTGATGAGAATTCAGTCCACAAAGTCCAAGATCATAAAGTTACGGTTCCTACAACACAAGCTACGGTCCATGCTTTACTTAGCCACGCAAATGTCAAGCAAATGGCTGCTAATTTCGTGGGATTCTCTTTAAAGCAATCCTTTATTACTTGCCTTAAATGGGAAGTTGAATACAAGCAGCAACTTGAATTCTAGCTTTAATGCTTAAATGGGAGTTTTTTTTTAGGAGGAATGCAAGAGTTTTTTTTAGGAGAATATGGACGGTTCAAAGTAGCTTAATTAGCCTTAATTTGCTGTTTTAATAGCTATTATTAAGGGGTCATTATTAGCCTTAATGCTTAACATTAAAAAGGCTTAATTCTAGCAATGCTTTGTTTTCTGATTTTGTAAGGGGGAAGTTGAAAGGCTCCTTAAAGGCTTGTAACACTTGCATTATTTTTAGTATAAAAGGAACTCATTGCCATGCATTTTAGGCAAGTGAGATTGAAAACAAAATTCTGATTTTCTTTGTGAATTTCTTTGTGCTTACTTTGTGTTGCACGCCCCTTTTATTCTTATTACTTAGTGTTTGAGAGTAAAAGCTTTGAGAGTTTAAAATACTTAGTGAATTTTTGCTGCTCAACGAAACCATCCAATCTAGAATAAGTTTCTAAGTTGCGTGGGTGTTCTCTCGTTTCGTTCCTTGTTGAGGTTGTTCTTAAGCTAATTCATACACTCTAAAACGGTCCCATTACACTTCCACATCAAAATCAGAGTACTATTGGCCCAACATTCTGGAAGATGCAAAAAAGATAGCTGACAAATGTCAAAAATGCCAAAAGTTTAGCCGGAGCATCAACCAGCCTTCAATTGAGTTAAAGTTCATTCACAACCCCATCACCTTTTCTCAGTGGGGTTTGGACCTCCTGAGACCATTTCCTGTGCCCCCATAAGGGGTCAAATTCCTTATAGTGGGGGTGGATTACTTCACCACGTGGATAAAAGCAGAACCTCTGGCAACTATCACCTCATGGAAGGTAGAAAAGTTCATCTGGCAGTAGAGGTGTTTATTGGGGTTATTAGGTTGATTTTGGGTTAGATGTTTTAGTCGGTTTAAAATTGTAAATAATTTCTGAAGTCGGGTCAAATCGAACTTAGTTATAAGGTCGGGTAAATATCGATTCATCGAGTATTGTAGACTGTATTAGAGATGGGAACAACAACAAGAGGGGGTGAATTTTTTTTGTTACAAGTTTAAGTGTTTTTGTCCTATTTTTGGGGAATTAGATAAAAGAAATAAAACTTAAACTTAGAGCGAAATAATGAAAGAGACAACGCGATTTTACATGAAAACCTTCTAGGCCTAAATAGAAGGAAAAACCATGACCCCACGGGATTTCTAAACTCTTCACTATGTTTAAGGCAACTCGTTACAATTACATTAAATACCTTGCTTCACTCGTAGCGCATCAACTAGGCCAACTTCTCCTTTCACTTGCTTCACTCAAAGCAACTCTTTTAGCTTCACTAGATTAAATCAAAGCCACGGTTTCCTTAATATTAGCTACCGTTCTCTTTTACTAACAATAGGCAAATTAGTTATAGTTCCCCTAAACTAATAATAGCTTACGGTTCCTTTTACTAAAAATAGGTAGGTTGGTTACACAGTTCCCCTTTACCTAATTTTAGCTGCTGTACCTTTTACTAATTTTAGGCACGGTTCCTCTTTACTAATCTTAGGCACGGTTCCTTTTACTATCAATAGCTACGGTACCCTTTTCCAATAATAACTACGGTTACCTTTAACTAATAATAGCCAAGGATCCCTTAAAATCAGCTATTGTTCCCCTCACTATATTTAGCTAATTAGTTATTCACTAAATATAGATCCAAAATAAAAGCCTAATAAAAATGATTTAGAAAATCATACGTTAGGTAGTTTAGGAAATATTTTACCAATTAACTTAATAATTAATTAATGCAACAAATTAATTTTAATTAATACATCAACTTAAAATTAGAAAATATAATAATAATCAGAATCCCAGCAGACGCATTATCTCCTGACTTCAGTCTGGGAACAGTGCATACTCTCCAAATTCCAGCAGCGTTAGATCATCAAACTTGGGAACAATAGACCTCCTGTCTACATTTGACATCCTAAGCGATATGCCTTTTCTAACTTCTTTGGATTACTTTGACAAGTACATGTTCATAGACCAAGTCATAGGTACCATCAACGATCTTAAACACGACCGGATATTGACCTGCAAACAACTCTAAAAATGCATTCGTTTAAATAAAGTATAGTCATCATCAAAACCTAAGAGGTCCAACAAACAAATCCTGAATGGGTTGAAGAAAAGCTTGATAAAGCTAAAAGGAGGTGGGATGAAGAACTCTATGATGTACTCTGGTCACTCAGAATCAACCACGGAGAAGCTATAAGGCAAAATCCATTCATATTGGTCTATAGAACAGAAGCTCCTGTTGAGATTAGTGTACAAACAATACGTACCCATTGTTATGAAGAGGTTGAAAATAAAGAATCTAGGTTACTAGACCTAAAACTCATTGAAGAAACAAGGGATGAAGTTGCTCTAAAAAAAGGCAACCTATCAAAACAGGGTGGCTAAGTTCTATAACAGAAAAGTCAGAGAAAGAACATTTCAATAAGGAGACATGGTCCTCAGATATGCCCAAGCAGTAAAAATTAAAGATCATGAGAAACTTTCTTAAACTTTGGAAGGTCCCTACATTGTAATCAAGTCTTGGGTCATGGGGCTTGTAAGTTAAAAAAGCACGGTGAAGAAGAATTCAAACACAACTGGAATTCAAGAGTCCTAAAAAAGTTTTATGTACAGCCCCCTTTAATGGTAATGTAATGTAGGTTTTCTTCATGAAATGCATTTTGAGTCATTAATAAAATATATTTATTCCTTATACTTTTATTTTGTTCTATACAGTCTGAAATTATTTACCCCTGTGTGAAAGACTTCTTTGGGCCCTGGTCACTCACAAACCAGAGAGTTCTATCTTAACTTGAGAACCTAAAACCTTCTTGGTTAGGAAAGATTAAATGTCCTGGATGTGATCCAATAGAGGAAAAAGACAAAATACCTTAACCTAAGAATTAAAAAGTTTGAAGTTAAGAATGAATTCACAAGTCCTAGATGTCACCCAAAAGAGAGGTCAGGCAGAGCACATCAACCTAAGAACTTAAGTTCTCAGAAAGCCCGGAGATTATCCAAAAAAAGAAACCTGGTTAGTAAAGCTCATTACCTTAACCTTGAAAACCAAAGCTTTTCATATAAGAAAGATTTTAAAAGTCCTGAAGGTTCTTCAAAGGAGGAATTAGGTCAGTTCGGTATACATCACTACTTAGCTAAAACTAAAAGTGGTAAAGGTTACTTTAAAGCCAAAAGATTTATGTAATTCTCGCTTATTTTTGTTGGGTCAAACACTGATCAGAAAAGTCATCCAATACCCTGATAAGAATGTTCTAAATCCCAATAAACATAGTTAGGCATGGCCACAGTCCGGGTTGTGCCGGTTCCGTTCCGGTTCCATCCAGTTCCAGTTCCACCCGGTTCCGGTTCCATTTGGAACCTGTCGCGACCGGTTCCGGTTCCGGGCGGTTCCAAACGGTTCCTTGGCGGTTCCGGCGGTTCCATTTCACGGGACGGGTAGGTCGGACCATCGGTTCCATTTTTTTTTTCTTTAAATATTTATATAATATAAAAATACTATAATATTGCGGACGTACCTTTGATGATTACTTGATTATTAGCCAAATTCATTGCTTGTCAAGTTGTCATCGTTATTAAAATATTTACTAAAAAGAATGAAAAAAATAAATTAATAAGAAACGAATCAATGATAATATCGATAAAGATGATTAATAAAAAAAGAGGGAGAAAATGGACTTGAACCTAGTACCCAAAGGAATACTAAGCTGCCTACGTATCCCGAAGGAATTAAAGCCCACGTAGTTCTTTGTCATACCTTTTATTTTTGGTTGTTGAATGTTGATTTATTGTTGTCCGATTGATCCTATTCGTCTTCGTCATCATCATCTAGTTGGTTAGATGATTTCGCTGACTCTCCTCCTGACGATGATGTAGATGTATCCATCATCATCCATGGATCATCATCATCATCTTGATCATCTTCATTCCTTAGTCCTTGTGTTCGAATCTCCGCTTGATCCCAATCTTTCTTGCAAACACATATTTAAATACTATGTGGAGAAGGACGAGATCTCTTTTCGTCTAAAACTCTTCTACCTGCACTAAAAGCAGACTTCGACGCAATTGTAGAAGCAGGAATTGCAAGGATATCCTTTGCAATTCTCGATAATATGGAAAATTTTACAGATTTTTCTTTCCACCACTCTAAAATATCATAGCTACATTGGTCAATTTCAAAGTGGTGTTTAAGATAACTATCTAATTCTAAATATGAAGTGGAGGATGAAGAAGAAGATGATCCTACAAAACTATCATCTTGGCTCATTATATTAACTATTACGGAATTATAATAAGAGGGACGTGCCGAAACGCTTGCACGCCTAGACGTATCGCGTTTTGGGTTATATACACTAGCATAATAATCATAAAGTTCTGCTAAAAGTATTTTACAACTTCCAACATAATTATGTACATCACTAGGCGGGCGATCTAATGATTGGTAGTAAAATCCAATTACTTTCATAAGGACTTCTATTTTAAAACATGGGTCTAAAATGGTTGCAATTCCATAAATATAAGGAAAATTGGTAAAATATACCTTCCATTTATCCATCATATCTGCAAGAATCGGCTTTAAATATGGGTTAGTATCATCATGCGTATGTTTAAGAAGATGATAAAAAATAGTAATACACTCACTTATTACTAAGTGGACGTTCGGTTCATAAACATATGAAAAAATCTTAGTTGCGTGGTCATACGCTTCTAATATTTTATGTACACCTATAGGTAGTTCCCATGTGTCATCAATTATATAGCTATCTGTACACTCACTATACAGTTGTGTTATAACTGGACGATAAGCAATCGCTTTTCTTAATAAATCGTTGGTTGAGCCCCAACGTGTAGGAGTATCTAATGACCAATACACTTTTTAAAGTTGATATTGGTCACATAATTGCTTATATCGTCTCTTTATCTTTCCAATTCTAAGCCACTTCACTATGTCTCTAATTGGATCTAATAAATCGCTTAATTGTTTTATACCTTCTTGGCAAGATAAGTTAACTATATGAGCACAGCAACGTATGTGTAATAAGTTACCCCCAAGGATAAAACTAAAAGCAGGCTCGTTATACAAAAGTTCCATACATTTAATGTTAGCGGTTGCATTATCGGTAGAACAACAAAATATCTTATCTAATAAGTTCCATTCTCTACATATCTCTACTACTCTATATTTCTAGCATTGTCTCAAATTTGACTTTCACAAATTTGACAAGTGCATAAGAAAACATCTGAATTGTCGGTTGGTTCTTTTGTAAAATACGACCACACATGTGAAACAACTCTACCACTAGGAGGTGGCATTGCCGGAAAAGGTTGTCTTACTGGTTCATCTTCATCTAAATTTAAATATAAAGACATACTCAGATATATACCACAATATATAAATAAATAATAGTTTAAAATTTAATCAATTTGAAGAATAAAATTATAAAAGTAACCGATAGTTTGGAAATTGACTCGTTTACCACGAGCTTGTCTTTGTTGTTGTTGTTGTAGTTGTTCTTCATGTGATCTTGTTGATGACTGTCGAGAATTATGTATCCCAATAGGGGTCGTTGGTTCCTCTTTTTATTCTTCTTCTTCATCAATTTGTATTTCTCTTTCCACTTCTTCTGCATAATTGTGTAATTCTTGGTCGTACCCTTCTGGATAATTTGGTTCATAATTATAATTACTAAACGAAGGTGTTGTTGATACTGACGGAGTTGAAGTGGCCTTTCTTTTGGAGCTAGAACCTCCCAATGATTTTGCCACTTTAGTAACTTTTTTAGAGGCTTTTTAAAAAAAGAAGACATGATAATATTGAAATAATAATAATAGAATTAAAAAATTAATAAATAACTAATTAATAGACTAATTATGTAATTAACTAAATTAAGAAATAATTAAAAAACTAATTATGTAATTAAGAGAATAATTGCGTAATTAAGTAATTAAGTAGAGAGAGTAAGTAGAAAGAGTAGGAGAAGAGATGAGTTGTGAATGAAAATGATTGAAAGTGATGGGTATTTCTAGAGAAAATGGCAACGGCTAGAAACGGCTAGTTAACGGCTAGTTTTCACGGTTCCGATTCCATGGAACCGCTGGGCCGGTTCACTCGGACCGGTCTCGGTTCCGGTTCCATGGAACCGTTGGACCGATTCACCCGGACCGGTTCCGGTTCCAACCCGCGGTTCTTAGGTTCGGTTCATGTAGTTTTTTTCCGGCGGTTTCACGGTTCCGGCAACTTTTTTTCAGGCGGTTTCACGGTTCCGCGGTTCGGGCCAGTTCGAAACCTGTTGCGAACAGTTCCGGTTCCAGATCCGGTTCCAAGTGGTTCGGTTCCGGGTAACCCGCCCCGTGGCCATCCCTAAACATAGTTTTTTTCCATTCTTGGGCCAAGCATCTCTGCAGGAAAGTATTATAATACCCTAAGAAGAATGTTCTAGGATCTAAACAGTTAAGGCTTTTAATCCTTTGGGTCAACACATTTCAAGATAGTCATTTTATACCCTAAAGCAGTTGTTCTAGATCCCAAATAGACACACATGGTGCCTAATGTCCTGCACCTCTAAAATAGCAAAGTCCCTGAGGCTAATAAGTGTGCAGTAAGGGGGTAAGGGCAGGGACAAGTTTACATATTTTTGACTGAAAAGGATAGATCCTCATACAACCTCTTTAGGTTATGGGCTATACTTTCTTATTTTAACTAAATTACCTTCTTAGAGAGATTGAAATCAATCCTTTAGCATTGCTCCCAAAGCACATAAACTAGGGACATGTACAGAGACAAACCAGGAAAACAAAAAAGAGATAAACACAAAATTACTAGTCATTGATGGTCAAAATAGTTTCATATACAAGAAGAATATTTATACAAGCACCAGAAGCTATACGAAGGGAACTACAAAAGCAAATAATGCCTACGAAGGAGGAGGAGTGGTAGACGCTGACCCTTGCCCCAGGGTAGCTTCATCTGGGAGCAGAAGAAAAGGATATGATTTTCAAAGGAGTCTAACCTGTTAAAGCCTTTTAGGGGCCTTCAGATGCTCCTTCACAGAAGCGTAGTCAAATTCAGGGTACTTAGTGTAACATGCATTAATCATAGTAAACCTGGCTTTGACTGCTCCATCTTTTTGGTTGAAAGCTGTGGCCCTATGGAGTTGAGCCTTTTGACCTGCTTTAGCATCAGCTAAAGCTTTCCGGGCCACAACAAGATCCCTCCTAGCAAAGTCCAACTTGACCTGTAGACTCTTTGAATGGAAAACCACCTCATTATTTTTTGACTCAGCAATCTGGAGGTCCGTCTCTAATTTTGGAATATGAAGTTAGTGCTTCCTACACTTATGCTATAGATCCAAGACCATCTTTTCAGCCATACTGGCCTGAGCCAACGCCTCCTTGTAAAGCCTTCCTATAGATTCAAAAATTTTAGGCATTGAAGCCTTGAGGTCTTCTATTATTGGAGGAGGTTCCATAGATGAGATGAAGTCCTTGAGACTCTTTAGGTTACTGGCTAGCTGATCCTCAAGTCTAGAAATTGATATAGACTTATCGGTATTGAGGGCCTCGAGGTCAGAAATCTTCTGTTTTAGTTCATCAACGCAGTTGTCTTGGCTACAGTCTCATTGGAAGAACAAACCAACTGATCTTTAAAGAACTGCACAATAGTCTTGATATCAGCTTTGGCCCGTTTCAGGGAAGATATCTCTTCAGACAAGTGTTGATTCTCTTTCCTGAACCTGGACAGTTGGGACTCATAATCCTCTTTTTGTTGGTTCATCTCTAGGCGGAGTTGGGAACAGATGCTTTCATACTGGTCCCACCTCTAGACCTGATTCTCTACCTCAGAAGTCATAACTTCTTTATCTTTGACAACCTCTTCTAGAAGAATATATTAGAATATTAAAATATCTTAGAATATCTTAGAATAATATCCCTTTTATTTCTTGCATATTTTTGTATAATCTTTGTGATTATGTAGAATATTAGGAAAATATTTAGTTTCCTAAAGTATAGTGGTAATCTTGTATATATTGACATTAACATTAATGAGAAAGGCAACCCGAGTCATTCTTACATGGTATCAGAAGCTTCGATTTTTTTGATCCCGACTCTCTTTTCCCTTTCCTTGCTTTCGGCCAGCATTCTACCAAAAAGCTGCTGCCATTTTTTTTTCTTGTCTTTCTCCATTTTTACTTAGTCTCTCTTCTCCATGGCTTCTCCCACCAAAATTCATCCTGCTACTTTGATTACTAGCATTAAAACAAGTATTCCCATTCAACTTAATGAAGATGGTTACAATTTCCATACTTGGGTCACTTTATTCAAGCTCCATTGTCGTGCTCATCTTGTGGATTCTCATATTCTTCGCGATGACTCCTCTAAAGCTTTGGATCCTAAAGATTCCGATTGGCAACATCTTGATCACATTGTTCGCACATGGATTTATGGCTCCATTAGTCCTTCTCTTCTTCAATCTATAGTTCGTCCCGATGATTGTGCTTTTGATGCTTGGACTCGTCTCGAGAGCAATTTCAAAAATAATAAGACATCTCGCATCCTTCATCTTGAATCTCAATTTAACGACATTTCTCTATCCACTTTTTCCAGTGTAAAGTCTTATTGCAATGAACTTGAAAGTATTGCCACTTCTCTTACTAATCTTGGCACTTCCATCACCGACAATCGATTAGCTCTTCAAGTTCTTCATGGGTTGACTTCGGAGTACAAAACTTTTCGGTGTTTGGTTCAACATATGAACTCTCTTCCCTCTTTTGATACTCTTCGTTCTATGTTGGAATTGAAAGAACGCTTCAATCATAAGCATACTTCTCCCGCTCAAGATTCGGCTTTTATTACTTCAAACAAAGGTACTTTTTCTGAAAATCCCGTTTCGTTTAACAACCGTGGCCCTTCCCACCACCGTGGTGGCCACCGCCACTCTCGTCGTGGTGGCCAAACCCACCGTGGCAGCCACCATGGCACCGCCAATATATCTGGCCCCTGGCAGCAGCCACAACACAGGCCCAACTCCTTTAATTCCCTTCGGCCCAACAGACAATACTCAGGCCCACTCTTATTTCCCTCTTCTCCTTCTCCTACTTGGAACAATTGGGCCGGCCATAATTGGGCCCAGCCTGCTGCCCCTTTTCCTATTACATCTTGGGCTCCTCCTTGTTCTTCAAATAATGGGTATTCTGATGGTCTTCTTGGTCCACGACCGGCACAAAATTATTACACTGGGACTCATGCTTCTATGAATTATATTCCTACGGACATCGATCAAGCTATGAATACTTTCACTTGGTCTACTCTGGATGAGAAATTTTATATGGATACCGGTGGTACATCCCACATGACTCGCTCTCAAGGTACTTTACTTCCTTATTTTCCTTTAAAGCATCAATTCAATAACGCTATTGTTGTCGGGAATGGTAATTTAATTCCAGATCACGGGCATATATCTTTTCCTTCCTCCAAAAAATCCCTTACTCTTAAAAAAGTTTTACATGCACCTAAACTTATTAAAAATCTTATTTCTGTTCGTAAATTCACTCATGATAATATGGTTTCTGTTGAGTTTGATCCTTTTAGCTTCTCTGTGAAGGATTTGGCCACATGGAGCATCGTTCTGAGATCTAATAGCACGGGTGATCTTTATCCTTTTCCTTCTACTCATGGAGCTTATCCTACGTCTTCTACATCATCGGCCTTTTCTGCTATTTCTTCTACTATTTGGCATTCCCGGTTAGGACATCCGGGCAATGCGATTTTAAATTTCTTGTATTCTTCCCGTTTAATTCCATGTAATAAAAACTCTCATTTTGTTTGTCATTCTTGTCCTTTAGGGAAACACATTCAATTACCTTTATTTAATTCTATGTCTATGAGTACTAAACCATTTGATATTATTCATAGTGATTTGTGGACATCTCCTATTTCTAGTCCATCGGGTTATAAATACTATGTTCTTTTTCTTGATCATTATACTAATTTTTTGTGGACTTTTCCTTTATTTCGCAAATCTCAAGTTTACGATATATTTTTTTGAATTTCAATGTTTTTGTTAACACCCAATTTGAGCTTAATATCAAATCTTTCCAATGCGACAACGGGGGTGAATTTGACAATAATATGTTTCGTCAATTTTGATCTAGTCGGGGCATTTCACTTCGTTTTTCTTGTCCTTACACATCTTCTCAAAATGGCAAATCCGAACGCAAAATTCGCTCCATCAATAATATGTATATATATATATATACATATATATATAAATATATATTTATATATATATATATATATATATACATATATATATATATATATATATATATATATATATATATATATATATATATATATATATATATATATATATATATATATATATATATATATATATATATATATATATATATATATATATATATATATATATATATATATATATATATATATATATATATATATATATATATATATATATATATATATATATATATATATATATATATATATATATATATATATATATATATATATATATATATATATATATATATATATATATATATATATATATATATATATATATATATATATATATATATATATATATATATATATATATATA
>NC_080053.1:13030825-13083325 GCF_026212465.1 Amaranthus tricolor
TTCTTTTCATGTAAAATCTACGGGGGAACCAATCATGATACATCTTATTGTAGGGGTTCTCAATTGGAGCATGTGGCAGTGGTAGACTACGGAGGAAGTATTTTAGAAGGGACCCCGGTCATGAGTTATGATGGTTATGGGTACAACCCCGAATGTGTAGCGGCTGTGGGCTATGGTGGCCAAGGTCAAGGGTATACTCAACAAGGTTTCTACAACAACCAACCCTCTAGACCTCCCTTCAATCCCAATGGTAGTCAAGGAAACTTCAACCAAGGCTACAACTCCAACAACCACGTGCCTTATAACAATCAAGCCGGTGGTGGTTTTCCTAGGCCTAATGGGAATAGGCCATACCTCCAAGTGCCACGATCTAATCCCAACCTACCATACCCTCCTGCTCAACCATTACCAAACCCTGCTCCTACTCATGACTGCCTTTCCAATCAAGTGAGCTTTCTTGCTCAACAAAACCAAACGCTCTGCAAAATCAATCAAACTTTGATTTCACAAATGCAACAACTTCAAGTCCAATAGAAATTATTTGAGTCCCAACTTGTTCAATTATCCTACCCACCTTTACCCATACTATTCCCATCCAACCTTCAACCCAACCCATCCACCTAACCTCCATCACCAAACACCCCAAACTCCAACCCTAACCACTATACATGCAAGGCGATCTTCCTTAGATCGGGGACTTCTTATCCTCCATCACCAAACACCCCAAACTCCAACCCTACAATGGGTGCTCACATCTTCTGCAAAATGAATGCAACTTTGTCAAGAACGTCCTTCGTAATTTTCCTTTTGAGGGTCGCTACTTCTTCACGTGGCATCGTTCTTGATTGAGTAGCGACACACTCTTTGCCGAAGGCCTTCTTTAACCCCACGCGGACCCCATCTTTTCCGACCATTCGCCCTTTATGGTCTTTCCCTAAGAACATATGCAATGCATCAACATTGCCTCTAGGGGTGAACTCCCCCGTTGCTTCTTTTTCCTTCCAGCCCATATGTTCAAATAAAAAGTGACATATATAACAATTAGTTTATAATAAATCAAAGCCAAAAAATACAAAACAAATTAAGCACAAAATTAATAATTTCAAAACTCACCACAGCATCAGCAACCTTCTTCGTTCCCGAATCAGTAATTTTAAATTTCCTACTTGAATCTCGGGAATGAAGTCCGCAGTAACAATCTCGCACCCGATCTCCAGCAAGAGTATTCAAAGATGCAGAGGTAACCGTAGATGAGGTTGTGGGACTCTGATTGGGGTATAAACCCGCATCCACCCACTCTTTTTGGGCCCAAGTGATGGTAAAACTTCCTTTTGCTTGCTGATATAGAAGCTTTACCACGCCTTTCCTAATTAATCAATAGAAATCAAATGTCATATATTAGTTTAATGATTGAATCAAAAGATGTAAAATTAAATCAAAAGCTATAATATAATGGAATACTTAAACCTTCGGTGGGAGTTGTTTTTTGGCAACAAACACGTCCCATTCATTCTTCAATATATGACCCCATATTTCATAGGGCATCTTTGTAGGTGCTTGGTCTCCACCTTTGTTTCTCGTTTTGACCTTCTTGGTCTTACGGTCATGCTTTTTGGTGATCCAGCCAGTTACAAGCTTGGATTTGAAATCTCTGAATCTTTCAGCAACAGCTGAAAGAAAAACATCCTTTTTCTCTTCGTCATTCTAAATGTGAAAAAGATTCTACAAAAAAGAAAATTATATTTATTAGTGTCAAATAAATTAATTTTAAAATGAAACTAAATGAATAGAAATACTAAGTTGCTTACTACAGTATCATCACATGGAGAGTTCTTCAAACCCTCTGGAACCTCGTTTCATGCGTACAATATAGAAATCTTACGGATATATATGCCGATTTGTTTTCCATATTGCCTACGCCATTTGCCACAGGGTTGACCCAATGCATTGTATTCCAAGTGCATGGGTTCTGTGACTTTGAGGCTTTTCGATGGACCTCGTCCTTTTCTCTTCTTAGAACCAACGCTAATAGTGGTAGTGGAAATATCCATTGGTACTATTTCTATCTCCGAGGGATATGGTGGGGGGTCTTCAGCCATACTCTCGTGTCTAACATATGGGTCATTATCCTCTTTATCACCCCTCTCTTCGGCGTCATGATCATCATCAATTATGTCCTTCTCCATCTCGGGATCATAGTCCTTATCCAACTCACTATGATGCTCATTATTAGAAGTCTCAATCTCGGGGATAATTTCATCTCTAAAAAGGTGCCTTATAGATGAGTACTTGAAAGAATATGAATAAAAATATATTAGAACAACATAGGAACGTGATTTCAATTCTAACAATTTCAACACAATAGTATATACTAAATAGTATTGTATGCAAAGTTTCATGCCAAACAAACCAAGTATGACCTACTTTATGCGAGAAGGTGCCAAAAAGCTTAAAAAACCTTAAAAACGCAACTTAGCACGTAATTTCAAGCATATGACTATTGTTTTTCAATTCTAACCATTTCAACACAATAATATATACCAATTAGTGTTGTGTGCCAAGTTTCATTTCAAACAAACCAAGTTTGAACTACTTTATGCAAGAAAGTGCCAAAAAAGCTTTAAAAACCCTTAAAAACGCAACTTAGCACGTAATTTCAAGCATATATGACTATTGTTTTCAATTCTAACCATTTTAACACAATAATATATACCAAATAGTGTTGTGTGCCAAGTTTCATGCAAAACAAACGAAGTTTGAACTACTTTATGCGAGAAAGTGCCAAAAATGCTTAAAAAAACCTTAAAAACGCACCTTAGCACGTAATTTCAAGCATATGACTATTGTTTTCAATTATAACCATTTCAAAATAATATATACCAAATATTTTTGTGTGCCAAGTCTCATGCCAAATAAACCAAGTTTGAACTACTTTATGCGAGAAAGGGCCAAAAAAGCATTAATACTTCATACCTTGTGAATCACATAATTCAAATGTATTCCTTCTGTGTGATCTACACGCATATAACCAACATCTACATCATCTTCATCCACGGATTTCGGATTGATAAAGGGTAGGAAGTCTTCAACAGCATCATATTCTTCCTTATCCTCAACATCACCTATACCAAGGATACTTCTTTTTAATGGTAAAACAATAGACCATTTTTTATCAAACGGGTCTACAATATAGAATACTTGCTTGGCCTGTGTGGCTAGTATAAATGGCTCTTCACTATCACGCAAACGAGTTAAGTCTACAAGAGTGAATCCACAAGGTCATCACACTAGTGGAAAAAACCACATCTGTTGCACAACATATGCTGCGGTTTTACAAAGACGCGTCATAAAATAACCAGGAAAAAAAATTGAGCATATACTGCGGTTTTAATTGACCCGCAACCTAGTGGAAAAAACCACAGCTACTGCGCATCATATGCTGCGGTTTTACAAAGACGCAGCATAAAATAACCAGAAAAAAAATTGAGCATATACTGCGGTTTTAATTGACCCACAGCAATTATTTAAAAATACATGCACATATAATGCGGTTTGGTGTAGCCCGCAGCATTTAGTTACCCGATACATGAGTATATACTGCGGGTCTCTCTTACCCGCAGCATTTAATTACCTGATATATGAGTATATACTGTTTTACTATCCCTGCATATATACTATTTCAAAAACCCTTAAAAAAACACACCTTTTAACGTTCATAAATCCTTAAACACTCGAAACACTCAGCTGCTACTGTTTCATAAACCCGCTTCTTCTTATTCATCTTCTTCTTGTTCATCTTCTTCTGTTCTTCTTTTTTCTTAAACCTAATCTACGTGCTACTGTTCATATTATTCTTCTTTGTTCATCTGCTCTATTGTTTCATAAACCCACGAAGTTAAGCATTTGCTCTATTGTTTATCTTCAACGTTCTTCGAACCCCTTGAACAAAACCCACGAATTTGTACTTCTTCAACCTTTTTCAATAACGCACAAAAGTAATTTCTCATTGTAATTTATTGTAATTTTTTCTAATTTTGTTCAATACAAACCCACGAATTTGTTCAATACCCACAAATTTATTCATTGTAATGTTAACTAATTTTGTATTTTTTTTTTTCATTGTTGGTTACAACATTCATCTAAATATTAGGTAATTAATTTCTTTGAAATATTAAGTTATATTTTTGATATGTTTGTTTGTAACTATAAATGTTGATTTTATTTAAGAAAGTGATTTTATTTATGAGTGTAGTTGTTATTTAGAAGATTTATATTTCACCTAGTTTATATTATTAGTTTGTTCATGAGGTTTAATTTATGATATATTGTATTACTATTAGGGTTAATTATGGTTGAATGAATGATTATAACTTAGTTAGTTGATTAGTATTAAGTATATATTTACATTTATGAGTATTAATTTTGCTTCAAATTAGGATGACAAAAGATCGTTGTTGGATGTATGGAAGCATTGAATCGTCTGAATTTATTAATGGCGTATTAGAATTTTGTAGTATTGCCGTTGAACATCAAGTTAGGACGGGGGGAGTTGATTTTTATTGCCCATGTGTCAAGTGTGGCAATGTATCAAAGGTTTTTGAGGTTTTTTTTTACCGTTTTTGGCACTTTCTCGCATAAAGTGGTTCAAACTTGGTTTGTTTTCCACGAAACTTGGCACACAACACTATTTGCTATATGTTATTGTGTTCAAATGGTTAGAATCAAAAACAATAGTCATATGATTGAAATTACGTTCTAAGTTGCGTTTTTGAGGTTTTTAAAGCGTTATTGTGTTCAAATGGTTAGAATAAAAAATAATAGTCATATGACATTGATTGCAGCTACTACACTCTGAAATATATGGACGATCTCTTACAAGTCGTGAAGAATGTTGGAGTCGAAAATATTGATGCAGTATGTATTGTTACGTTCTTAAATTCTAATATTATATATTTAATATTGGTAAAATCAAATGTATAAGTATTCCATAAACTATTTTAATTATTTCATATAATATTTAGGTTTTATACGACACACCACGGGAAACACCCACTTTGACAGAAGGAGAAATGCGCGAATTGAAAGACAAGCTGGCCGTGTATCTCTCTACATTATGTGTTTGGCAGTGTAATTAGTTTAGATTTTGGACTGTTGTACTTACGTGTATATATATATATATATATATATATATATATATATATATATATATATATATATATATATATATATATATATATATTTATGTATTTATTTATTTTAATGATCGAGTGTATATTATTGACGAATTTATGGTGATTATTTGCTGATTGCAACTGTGTACATTAGAAATGAATTAGCATTGGATTATTAATAAAACGAAAAAAAAACCAAAAAAAAATAACTATATGCTGCGGTTTTCCAAGAACTACAGCATATAGCTAATTTTTTTTTTAACTATGTGTTGCGGTTTTCTAGGAACCGCAGCATATAGTTAACTTTATTTTAACTATATTCTGCGGTTCAAGGAAAACCGCAACATACAGTATGTTTTTGTGCTGCGGTTTTAAACCCCAGCATTTAAAAAAGCCTATATGCTGCTATCACTTATGCTTGGGGTGGAAACTGCAGCTTATGGTGGCTAAAAAATCGCAACATTTGAGCTCTTTTTTCCACTGGTGTCATTTTTTACGCATCGTCGATTACTATCTGCCCACTTGCATTTGAAAAGACCAATAGTGAAACTAGAGTAGTCAAGCTCCCATTTTTCATGTACCCGCCCGTAGTATACCAATTTAGCATCAACCGGTGATTGATCCGTGGCACTCGCATAAAATGTAGATGACGCTAAAATAGAAACCCCACTATTCTGCAGATAAGGTGACTTCTTATCTTGACCCTCAGACCAAAATGTGAACCCTTTGACATTGTAACCCTCATATTTGTTGACATCATCATGAGGACCAAAAGCTAACCACTTAACTATTTCAGATACACCCTTGAGTTCTTCAAATATTACTCGATTATGAAACCAATCAATAAACGTATTATTATGCAACTGCATCAATGCCCTATCCCCTTTAGAAGGTTATTTGGCGCGCAATATATCAAAATGCTCATTCAAAAAAGGATAGACTTCTGGAATATGATGCAACACATACAAGTGTGTTTATAGAAGACTTTCTCAAGGAGGTGTGATTGATTTGGAGCTAATTGTTCCTTTTTCCCTCAATCCTTTCTTCATGTCGAGAGATGGAAAGTCCAATAGGCTTTGCCATGACTATGAAGTTACCAATCTCATTGCTCACAGTGCCTTGAATCATACTCCCCTCGGGTTGTGTTGAATTCCTCACTTTGTTTTGTAAAACTCCCATGTGCCTTTCAAAAGGATAACACCACCTTTTTAAAACTAGACCCAAAAGCTTGATTTCACGAATGAGATGGACAATAAGATAAACTATTATGTCAAAAAAACAAGGTGGAAAATACATCTCAAACTTGCATAAAGTTACAATCACGTCGACTTGAAGAGCATCAAGTTTAAAGAGATCAAGAACTTTATTATAAATTGTGTTGAAGAACGAACATAGCTCGGTAATAGCATATCTCACATGTTTTGGCAATATTCCATGGATTGCAATTGGTAAGAACACTTGCATCATTACATGGCAATCGTGAGATTTCATGCTCCCCAACTTCAACTCACCATTTAGGGTCACAAATCTCTTCATGTTGGATGAGTACCCAGACGAAACCTTAATGCCATACAAAAACTCACAAAATGCCCGCTTATCTTCTTTGGACAATGTGTAGCAAGCTGGAGGCAAATAATTTTTTTCATTACTCATTTTCTTCTTACTATCATTTCTCTTGTTACTGTCACCAACTTCATCAGCTCTATTTCTTTTCTTACTCACCTTAACCTATGGCCACAACTCCGGACGAATACCCTTACATTCAAAGTAATCTCGAACGGCCATAAAATCCTTTGTCTTACCCGGAATGTTCATGAGCGTCCCAAGTATGGCATCGTATACATTCTTCTCTATATGCATAACGTCAAGACAATGCCTAACCTGTAGATCTCTCAAATATGGAAGCTTCCAAAAGATTGATTCTTTTTTTCCATAGTCGGTCTTCACCCCCTTACACTTGCCCTGTTTTACCAAATACAGTCTCAACTCCCTTAACCTGTTCGTAAACCTTAACCGGTCAACGGTCGACGAGCTACATGGTCCTTAACCTCCCCGTTGAACATCTTTTTCTTCTTACGATATTGGTGATCTCATGGGAGGAACTTTCGATGGTGCATGAATACATGTTTTGCACTTAGGAATTCACGTGGATTCCATGTCATCGATATATATTAGGCATGCTTTCTTCCCTTTGTTCTTTTACCCTAATAAGTTGACATATGTCGGAAAATCATTAACGGTGTATAAAAGCATTGCACGTAAGTTGAACTCCTCATTAGCATGTGCATCAAACACGGAAACGCCTTCATCCCACATCTTTCTCAAATCCTCAACGAGAGGTGCAAGATATGGATCTATGTCATTGCCAGGTTGTTTAGGACCCGAGATAAAAAGCGAAAGCATAATGTACTTACGCTTCATACACAACAAAGGTAGCAAATTATAGATCACTAACAGTACCGACCAAGTACTATGTTGAGAACTAAGATTGTCGAATGGGTTCATTCCATCCATACACAGTCCGAGCCTTAAATTACAAACTTCATCCCTAAATGTCTTATGCAACCTATTAATACTCTTCCACTCTGGAGAATCAAATGGATGTGTGAGCAAGTGACCTTTCTTCACCCTATCTGCATGCCACCTCAAATTTAGTTGGGGGCCTTTTAGCATCCCGAGCCCCTTTACGCTTGCAACGCGATAACCCACACCTAGGACACTCTTCTAAGTTCTCATTTTCATTCCGATACAATACACAATCATTCGGATACACATGAATCTTCTGGTACTCTAAGCCAAAAGGACACATGAGCTTTTTGGCATAATATGTCGACTTTGGAAGTTCATTTCCCTCAGGAAGCATCTTACCTAACGCTTCTAATAACATTGTGAAACTAGTGTCACTCCAATTGAACTTTGACTTAATGTTGAAAACTGTCAACACGGCTTTTACTTTGGTGAACTTTGTACATCCAGGGTACAAAGGCTTTTGAGAAGCCTCTGTTCACAAGTCAAAAAACAAGAGGATGTTTTCCTAATTCATCCTCGACTCCCTCCATCATCTCATAAACACGATCTACATCCTCATCAACATTCTTTTCATCTATCTCATACCCATCAACACGATCTACTACATCGTCATTAACATCCACATTATTGACATCCTCAACAACACTTTTTTCTTTGTAAACTCCCTCCTCACCATGCCAAACTCAAACATGATATTGAGTCCTAAACCCACGTTGAAGTATGTGCTTCCTAAGGATATCAACACTATCTACCTTTGATACATTGCCACACTTGACACATGGGCAATAAAAAACAACTCCCCCATCCTAACTTGATGTTCAACGGCAATACTACAAAGTTCCAATACGCCATCAATAAATTCTGACGATTCAATGCTTCCATACATTCAAGGACGATCTTTTGTCATTCTAAGTGTGATTTATTAATTCAAAACAAAATTAATACACATTACATACATAAGTGTGTGTGTATATATATATATATATATATATATATATATATATATATATATATATATATATATATATATATATATATATATATATATATATATATATATATATATATATATACACACACTTAAACCTAATTAACCCAAATTTACCCTATTAACCCTATTTAACCTTCATATTATTTAAATTATTCAAATTATGTATATTTTAATTAATTCACAAACTACATACATAAGTAAACTATTGTGATAATTCAGACATATGTAAACTACATACATATACATAAGTAAACTACATACATAATTAATTAACAAACTAAATACATAAGTAAACAAAATACACATATGAAAATAATTAACAAACTAATTATAACAACAAGTTGAAAATAATGTAAAACTTAAAATTAAACAACTTAAAGAACTTAAATTAAGAACTTGAAGAACTTTAAAAAATTTAAAACTTAAAAAATAATCAACAAACTAGTTATAACATCAAACCATAAAAATATTAAAAAAAAACTTAATAATTGAATAGAAATTTACCTTGGTATTTAGATATGATAATGGTGTGCTCTACAATTGGGTATATTAACCTAAAATGAAAAATAAAAACAAAATTAGTATAATTTAAAGAACTAAGTCCTAAGATACTATAAAACTTGAAGAACTTAAAAGTTGAAGAAACAAAAGGGAGAAATTATACCTTAAAGAACTTAAAGGTTGAACTAATGCAAGATTTTCGTGGGTTTATGAAGCTATGTCATGTGTGGGTTTATGAAGAAACAAAAATTCCAAATGTCATGGGTTTGAAGAAAATTGTAGCTTAAAGAAGAAGATGAAGGATTAATTTCGTGGGTTTAAAGAAAATTGAAGCTTGAAGAAGAAGAAGAAGAAGAAGAAGAAGAAGAAGAAGAAGAAGGTGATGAAACAGTATCGTGCGTGGGTTACTGAATTGATGAGTACATAGTAGGTTTTGTGAAATGGAACGTTAAAAGGTGGGATTTTAGAAACACTCATTTGTTGCGGGCTATGCTGAACCACAATATAAAATAGGTTATTTGCTGCGAGCTTTCTTGAACCGCAGTATATAGTCAATATTTTAAATTTTTCAATTTTTTTAAAACACCTATTTGATGCGGTTTTTTAAGAACAGCAACATTTGATCTTTTTTTTTGCCTAATTCTTTTATGCTATGTAATGCTACATTTTATGAACTCCGCAGCAAATGTCATGCAGCAGATAGAATTTTTTCCACAAGTGTTTACTACAGCTATGGTGACGTGTCAAGTAACAAATTGTAGTCATGTGATAAAAGCTATCACACTTGTATAAGGTGAGGCACCACTATTACCTCGTATTATACTGCTACATTCATCATAAAAGGGCAAAAAGACAAAAGGAAAATTGCAAAGTAGTAATCAACCAATCAAAATTCCACGTACGCTATGCTAAAATTCCACGCCTTTTGACTGATCCCAAGAAGGATTCTATTAAGGTAAAATATCTAATATGCCCTTAGGGTTTTTGAAATCTTTCTCCTTACCCACTACTATAAATACACCGTGCCATGAACTACCAAAGATACATTAACTCTTAGAATTTTGAGCAATCCTAGGCATTCAAGCATTCTAAGCAAAAATTGTATTCAATTGACTAAGGATCTCTCATCCGTAAACAAGTCCTAAGTCTTCTTTTCTAGAGCTAAAGGCCACAGTGTACTCTAAGAGAAAAGTTAGGTAACCTTTCCTAAATAGTTACTGACTTTACCATCAAAGAAGGTTCACCAGAGCACCCCTCTCCGACCTTCGTTTGTTCGCTTGTGCAGGATAAAACTCAAGACAATCTATATAGCAAGTCAATACCTCACCAGCAGTTCATAAGCACTTTGTGAGTTGAAAAACATTCTTAGTATCTTTATAAGGAGTGTTAATTGTTGAATTTCCTACAACAACAAATTATATAATGGCTAGCTCTTGTTCCCTATAGAACATCTTTAGATGACTCTTGGGGAGGAGCAACAGCACCACGACCAATTGATCATACTAGCTAATGCGTATCTGTTCTCAAGCTCATAATTGTTCGCATATAAAAGAAAAAGTTATTAATCGTTAATTATTTAACTTAATCCAACGTGCTTACCTGAAGGAGTACTAGTGGTCCAAAAATCTTCTTTGCGTTTTTCTATGCAAGATATAACCTTTTGTATAAGTAGGCTAGTTTTCCAAATCCTCAATTATATGATCCAATGTGCTCCCAAGGCTAATCCAATGGGCGTAAGATATACCATTTATATCTCATCGCTACTCTTGTTCGTGAACAAAACGACACTAATCAGGTTTACCTCTCAATAGACAACTCATCTGCACTAACAGGAACCTCGTGGAAGGTGTCAATCAACTGCTTAAACTTCAATGCACTACCTCGAAATATATCACATAGAGGGTGTTGTCCCAAAACCCACTCTACTATGTCATGCCAGCTATGAAGCTTACCAACTATGGACACGACATGCCCCTCAATGGGATGTCGTCAGAGTACAAAGATATCCAACAAGGTGATCGTCGCCTCAGCTATTGGCAGAGGGAAGGTATGTGTCTCTTGGTGTCATCTTTCAACCAATGTTGTAACCAAAGCTCAATCAAGACGAGCATAGGCGACTTGATTAAAATCATAAAAATCTAGCCCTATAAAGATAAAGGATGATAGGATCATCAATCGGCCATAGAGCTAAGTGGGAAAGCCTACTGTAAAGTGTATCTGTGTCAGAAATCTTGACATCACATAACAATGTGTTCTTGTGGTTCGTTTGTAATTTGAGGACGCTAGGGTCACTATGCCTTGGAGCAACTAGATCCATCTCGATTTACAAAAGTATGCATAATTTACTATGGAGTGAAAGTTTAGGTGCAAAATTGTGAATATGCAAGTGAATTATTTTCCGCACACAAAATTTCAATTTTCGCATAAAAAATGAACCAAAACAAGGAGATGTTTTAAAGATTTGAGGTTTAATAAAGGTGGTAATGGCAATTTTAAGCTTATGGATATCAGGGTAACTGATTTAGGGAAGAAGATGCATTACATTTTTTCCTTATATGGCCTGCTATATTACTAATAGCAAACAATTATTAAACTTAGTCAAAAAGTCAAACTAATAATCGCCTGCTGTTAGTAAGAGTGGACCATTGTTGAGCTGACTTTTTGACTCAGTTTACAAATGACCCACTGTTAGTAGCAATGCACAATGCCATTACTTAGTCTCAAAGTGAATTACACTTATTTTGAGAAATAAAATTATTCCAAGCTTACTTTGAGATTATTTAACAAAAAAAGCTTATTTTGTTTAAAATTTCCAAGCCTTCGTTTATTATCAATTGAGACTAAATCTTAAATGCGGCGGTCGTAGGCATGCGACCAGCTAGCCCATCAGAATTTATTAGTCCAATATATAATATATATTAAATTAAATTTTTTCTTTTTTAACTTTTCAATACAAACTCATCATAAAAAATATTTCTTCTCTCTGTGATAGGAGTATTATTTAAGCTTTCTTATCCCAAATCAATGGCTTTCCAAGTCAACACCCTCAATCTCTGCGCAACACCACAACCCCAATCACGTTGACCCTCTGTCGCCATTATAAGCCATATTCCGACCACCGTGATGTCCTCTTCTCCTTTACCCACTAGCGACACCAACTCTAGCACCACCATCATCGTAGTCTCCACCGCAACTATCGTCATCATCTCCAATAAAATTTTAATTTCATGTATTGTAGTTTGTTGGTGTTAATGGTCTAGGAAATTATTGTCTTGTTCTCAAGTTGAGTGTTGATTGTATTTAAAATTTTATACTCAAAATTTTCAAGCACTATAACTTTGTATGTTAGCTAATTGTATTCAATCAATTAAAAATGAATTTTTTTTCATTGAATGAGTTTCAATGGAATAGTGCCTGTTTGAATTAATAAAATGGTACGTATGTGTTTGTATTCAAAATCCTTATTCAATTTTTTCAAGCAATTTAATTTTTGGTTTAAGAATAAAGTGATGATATAATGATAGTGAATGAAATGGTTAAGAATGGTGGTCAAAGATCATTTGCTTCATTTAATTCATGGAGATAGTTATTATTGAGCTTGTACTCCAAGTGTTTCATAAAATGATTACTTTATGTAAGAATAATAAAATATTAATATTTTACTTTGGTAATGTTTTATATGCCTATTTCAAGTATTAAAAGGTCATTTCAAAGATTAAATTATTCTTTCCCAACCTTAACCTTCTTTCTTTAAAGCTTAATTTAAAATTCTACTCCTAAAGCTTAAAATGTCAACTTTAAGCCTTACATTGCCAATTCTAAACCTTAAAATGTCAATTTTAAAGCTTAATATACCTACTCTGATACTTAAGTTTTATATCCTCTCCAAACCTTAGAATATTAACTTCAAGCCATAATTTATCCATTGCAAGCTTTAAAATGTTAATTTCAAAGCATAAAATGTCTACTACAATACTTAAGTTTAATAATCTACTCTAAACCTTAAAATGCCAACACTAAGCATTAAATTGCCAATTTCAAGCATTAAAAGGCCAATTCAAATGCTTAGATTGCCTACCCCAGTACTTAAATTTAATATCCTACTCCAAAGCTTAAAATGTTAACTCCAAGGCTTAAACTATCGATTTTAAGAGTTAAAATGACCACTCCGTAACTTAAGTACTATAAAATATTAATCTCCTACTCCATTACCTATTATAACTTGTAGTTTAACATCTATTTTATGACTTAAATACTATAAATTAGTAATACCTTACTACATTAACTATTGCCAACTCCAAAGCTCAAATTATCTATACCAAGGGTTAAAATACCAATTAAAGGTTTAAAACTTATATTTCAAATATTAAAATGCTTATTTCAAGAATTAAAAAAGAATAAAAGTTATTCAATTATCAATATTGAAAAGAAGAAAATATAAAAATATTTATTTATAATCATGTATTCCAATAGTTTTTCACATAATTGAATTAGTTGGATAAAAAAGGTTCAGTAGGTGTTGAGCACTAGCTGCACTACTATTGCAATCTTCAAGCACTACCCCATTCTTTTATCTGTTTTCTTTATCACAACCATCACCATACATACACTAGTTCAGAACCACAAATCTCACACTATTACCCAATTCCACGCCTACTAACAATCTTTTAGAGTTGGGATAGAAATTTCACCATTTTCTTATGGCTAACCTCGACGACGATATTGATTTCTTCACCTTTATTTGATGCCACTAAAGAAGAAAGTGAACATTGAGAAATTGGATCTTCTAAGAATAAAACTATCAGCAATCAAAGTGAAAACTCCAAAAGATACTATACGTTTTCTGTTCATTATAAAGAGCTATTTCATCTTGTGCGTTTCGTTTGATGGAATGAAGGAGATAATGTAATTATTTTATATTGAAGTTCACTCATTCTTATTGAGCACGTCTCCCCACAAGACAATCTTAATTGGAACAGCTAAAACATTTAAAAAAACTGTTGCTATATACAATTTAAATTTCATTATTTTTTGATGTTTTATTAATAATGAAATGCTTGCATGGGTTCATCTCGCGGTAAGACGGTCTCATACAAAGTTGCTGATTAAAGTTTTCTAATATTAGAGCATCAATAATGATGATCTATTTGTGGGTCATATGACCAAACTAGAGGAAAAATAATTGTAATAGTGATCTAATATTTGGTGGGTTGGGGAAAAGGTTGGCCAAAGGGGTCAACATGTGACCCGTTCAGCTGAACAGTCACCCCTTTTTTTTTAAAAAAAATTCGCCACGTGTCACAATATGATTGGGCAACAAAAAAGTGGCTGCCTGTTGCCACTGACACGCGCACTGCCCGTAGGGCTGCACACGGTCCGGTCTGGTCTGGTTTGACAGAAAAATCAGACCAGACCAGAAATTCCGGTCTGAAAATTTTCCAGACCAGACCAGACCAGTCAAGACACCAGACCGGACCAGACCAGACCGTTCTAGAACGGTCTGGTCTGGTCTGGTCTACGGTTTTTTTTTTTTTTTTGTATTTTTTTATGAACATCAACAATCTGTTTTCAATTTAGTCTACAATCTGTTTTCAATCAATATTCAAGAATCTATTTAGTCTACAATATCAACCAATATCAACAACATATCAACATATCAACATATGCTAATTTTTTTATGATTTTGAAAAAGGTACTTTTATATGTCAAGAATCCAACAAATGGAGATTCAACAGACTAAATTTTACACCATTAAATCCAACAGCCAGCAGCCCAGCACCATTAAATCCCCACCCACAATTAGGAGTAACAAAACAGACTTAAAGTTCAATCTCAAGAATCCCCAAACAAAGAAAATCTAATTAATTTTTCACTAAAATTACAAATTTTACACCCCCAAATTTTTCAGATTTCAATCAATCCAGAAAATGGAAATTCAACATCACTTCATGAAATTCAAATTCCAAATTCAAATTCAACAGAAAATGGAGATTCATCTTCGAATTTAAACAACAACTAATAAAAAAAACCCTAAAAAATAAAAAAAATCAACCAATATACTTACATTACGAGATTCTACTCTAGATTTCGTGGTGAAGTGTTGAAGGAGGAGCGTCGAAGCCTCAAAGAAACACAGAAGCAAAGCACAGCTTCAGAAATCTTCAAAGATTAATCGAGGGAGAAGGAGAAGGAACGAATCGAGGGAGAAGGAGAACGAGAAGGAATCGAGGGAGAACGAGAAGGGGTCGAGGGAGAACGAGAAGGAACGAGGGAGAAGGAAAACTAGAGAAGGGATTGAGGGGACTGCCGGACTGGGGAGGGAGAACGAGAAGGGATCGAGGAGACTGGGGACTGGGGAAGTGGGGAGGCAGAATGAGAAGGGATTGATTAATAATGGTATAATAGGAGTAGTAAAGTAAGATATTAACATTTAAAACTTTAAATAAAATGGAATTTATTACGGTTTTACGGTCCGGTCTGGTCTGAAAATTTTAAAACCGGGACCGGACCGTAAACCGTTTTAAAAAAAAAAAAAAAAACCGGACCAGACCATTTAGACCGTAGACCAGACCAAATATTTAAATTACGGTTTGGTCCGGTTTGGTTTACGGTTTAGACCAAACCATGTTCAGCCTTAACTGCCCGCATGCCACCAACCGCGTTCTAATTAACTGCCAATAAATAGCCGTTTTTTGTAATTAACGGCTATTTTCATATTTAATTAATTTTTATTTTTTAAAAATTTATACCAACAGTCATATTTTTTCAAAATCTATAAAATGAGACACATATTGATATTTTTTGGCATAATTTTATATTTACATATTTTCTTCTTATTTTCCTACTTTTTTTAAAAAAAAGTACAAAATTAATCATTTCCAAAATCCCAAAAATAAAAATATAGATTCAAATAACCCAAATTATGAAAGAAATCCAAGTAAAACAAAACCAAGAAAAAAATTCTTCTAATAATCTTCTTACTGTATTCCTCAAAATATCCCAAATTCATCTTATTATGTTCTTCAAAATACCCAAAATTCTCAAACTATGTTTCACCAACATCATCAATCTCACAATGTCAACTCTAATATTGATAACGAATCAACTCTGATAAGGGGTGAAAGTTTAGACGAAAATGAGATGAAGTATGACGATGATGGTGAAAATGAAGGAACCGATCAAGATGATCAATACGTTGAAGATGGAGGAAATTTTGTTCATCATGTTGATGCTAGTCTCTACACCCAACCATCATTTCAAGATCTACTTTCACAATTTGGTTCACCACCGAGCTTCACTCAATTGGTTCAACCATCTCAACAGCATCCTAATGGTGAAGCCCCTATACCTTCAAAGAAAAGTTGGGATATGATTGAAGATATTGCTCTCATATGTTCAGTCATGAACACAAGTACAGATCCAACTGTGAGCACCAACCAAAAGATAAGAGTGAGGTGGCAAAAAGTTAAGGAAACTTATAAAACAGCAAGGATGGAATGACCCCATATGATCCCACGAAGAACTGCCGACATGCTTAAATGTCGTTGGGGTACAGTTGCTCCAGCATGTTTGAAGTGGTCTGAAAGTTATGACGAGGCTCTTAAGAGGAAGAAGAGTGGCACGAGAGACGAAGATGTGCTTAAAGAAGCGCATTTAATCCATCAAAGAAAACACGGTAACTTTAACTTGATTGAGCAATGGAAAATTTTAGGAAAGTATAACAAGTGGAAACAAGTGGTAAAAAGTAATAAAAAAACGATTGGATCAACCAACTGGTGGTGTTAGTAGTGAAAGTAGTGGAAAAATATCAAGGATGGAAGAAGATTTTAAAACACCAAGTGAACCTCAAGGAGGATCATCTACTCGCCCCAAGGGTGTAAAGAAGGCTAAGGTTTGCATGACTGGGAAAATGGTTGCGGATCAATCAATTCAAGCTTTGAGTGCATTTGGAGAGAGTCTTCAACTTAATTCAGAAATAATGAAGGAGAAGACAAAACTTCAAAAACAAAAAGAAGCCCGAAAACAAAAACAACTTCAAATGGAAGAATATCGAATGAATTGGGATATTTATCAAACATTAAGCAAAAAGGAAACTCTTCAGCCATGGGAAGCTGATATGATAGTTCAACTTGGACAATACTTTCAGAATTACAATCGTCAGTAGATGGTTTAATTATGTAATGTCTTAATTATGTTTTAATTATGTAATGTTTTAAAAGAATATTTTAATTATGTAAGGTTTTCATGCATTAGTTCTTTTCTTTCCATCACCTTTTGGCACGCATTAGTCTTCTCATTTCTATCACCTTTTGGCATACATTAGTTTTTTCCTTTTCATCACCTTTTGGCATGCATTGGTCTTTTCATTTCCATCACCTTTTGGCATGCACTAGTTTTTTCCTTTCCATCACCTTTTGGCATGCATTAGTCTTCTCATTTCCATCACCTTTTTGGCATGCATAATATTATATATATGCACATCCACATTCAATTGGATGTATAACTTCAAAATGAGTTTTTATAAGTTCAATTTATCCTCATCCACTTCAAGTCCTTCATCTTCTAATGAAGAGAATGAACTAATAGATAATATGGTTGATTATGCCTTTCAATACACTATTCCTCCTATTGTTTCAGCACTACAACCAAGGGTGAGAACCAAAAAAAAATGTCTAATTCAAAGAAACCATTCAAAAGGTCATTCCCAACTATTTAATGACTATTTTGCTGAAAATCCTACATATTCTTCTCGATTGTTTCGACGTAGGTTTAGGATGAGGAAACATGTATTTTTACGGATAATGGAAGCTGTCTCCAACAACGATCCATGATTCACTACCAACATTGATGCAACTGGTAAAAAAGGTCTAAGTGCTTTATGAAAGTGTACTGCAGCTCTTCGTATGCTAGCTTAAGGGGTGGCTGCTGATCAAGTTGATGAGTACCTCCGAATTAGCGTAAGCACAGCACGAAAAGCACTCGCATATTTCACAGACGGAATAATCAACCAATTTGGGCAACATTATTTGAGAAAACCAACACCACAAGATTTGACGAGATTATTGGCCTTTAGTGAAGAATGAGGATTCCCTAGCACGATTGGTAGTGTTGATTGCATGCATTGGGAGTGGAAGAAATGCCCAGTAGCATGGAAAGGGCAATATCAAGGCCGAGCTGGTGTTGCAACATTAATTCGTGAAGTTGTCGTTGATCATGACTTATGGATATGAAATACCTTTTTTGGGATGCCAGGTTCATATAATGATCTCAACGTGCTATATCGATCACCTCTTTTAGTTGATTTGTTTGTAGGAAGGGCACCACCTGTCAATTTCACGGTAAATCAAAATCAATACGGTATGTCTTACTATCTCACTGATGGCATTTATCCTAAATGGACTACTTTTATTCAGTCTATTACTTAACCACAAAAACCAAAAGCAAGGTTATTTGCCCAACATCAAGAAGCAGCAAGAAAGGATATGGAGCGAGCATTTTGGGTGTCGCAAGCTCGATTTGCAATAATTAGAAAGCCCTCACTTGCTTGGGATGAAGAACGACTCTCTGATATAATTACTTCTTGTATAATTATTCATAATATGATAGTGGAAGATGAAAGAGATGCATATACACACTATGCTGATGGTAGAGAATTCATAGGAGATCGCCCATAAGGTCAATCGGTAGGTATAAGTGGATTAAATGATGAGTTTGAATATTACACAGATAGAATTGTGATATCAACGATACTTGGCAAATAATGATGATGTTGAAAATCGACAAACACGTTTATCCTTAAAAGATGACTTGGTTGAAAATATCTGGCAAAAGTTTGGAATGAACCGCAATTAATGTATCATTTAAAATTTTAATATTTTAATTTGTGTATTTATTTTATGTATGCGCATTGTAATCTTTATTTGAAGTTAATGAATTTTCCTTAATTATTATTAATGTCTACATTTATATTTATTAAAAAATATTAGTTTTATTAAAAGAATAATTTTTTTTAACTAATAAAATAGTAGATCTATTTTAATCAAATAAAAAATTATATTAACTTTGTACATGAAAATATTATTATAAAAAAATAAAGATAAATGTTACATAAATTAAGGGAGATAAATTATAGTTGGATAGAAAAAAAAGTAAGAAAGAGAAGATGATGACCTATTAAAAAAGGTCCTATTAATAAAATTAACTTGAAAAATAAATTTTTAGGATAGAGAAAAGTTGTAAAATAGTAAAATAACCATTTTTTTGGATCATAAGTAAGGATGCTCTTAATGGGCTGGACTTTGATTTCTGATATAAGGGACGGCCGCACAGGAGAATAATTCATACGGTACATTGAGAATTATTGGGTTTGGGCTACGGCCTGTGTCTGATAAGTGATGAGCCATATACTAATCGTTAGTAATTGATAGAGAATACAAACCCTAGAGGCTAGAGGTATAAATAACGCGACACCAGCTCTCAAATTTATATTTCCGTCTATACTTTTAACCATCCCCCTCCCCCTTCAGTATTCATTATATTTTCATTTCAGTACACTAATCCTTGTCTTCCTGCATAGTTCCCAGTGCCCAATTATTGGTATTTTTGGGATTTCTTTCAGTTCTTTGAATCTATTCTGGAAGAATAAAAGGCACTAATTAGAATAGCAGGATTTAAGTTATGTCGTTTTAATATTTTTTTCATTATTATTATGATTGAATTTTTCTTGATTTTATTTTGAATGTTTGTTTTGGAGGATTGATTTTATTTTTATTTTTATTGATGCCAACTTACAGTCATTATTTTCTGAGGCCTCCTTTTTAATTTTAATCATTTATATTGTTTTTACTTATGATTTGATTAATTCGATGAAGAAATCTTGAGAGGATGAATGTGCACTGGGCTCTGATATTTTTGATGCATAATAGCCAGCCTAGAAAGCTACTTCTGATCTGTCATTTAGAAGTATTTTACTTCATTTTCATAAGAAAATTGTTCAAACTGTGATTTGATTGATAAATATTTGATTGTGATTTCTCGTTGATGATTATGTAACGATGACGAGTCCGATTAATCCATTCTTTAACATCGTGACGACAAATCGAGGCATTTGTCTGAGAGGAATTCATCATTTTATACAACTACTTAATTTTTGAATCATCATTTCATTTAATAAAAATTCAGTAATTTGGCTAATATAAATATTGAAGGTGCTATGATGATTTAAAAAAATCTCGTTAATCTGAAAGATTAATCTGAGGACAATATTTTTCAAATCCATTATTAAATCTGAGCATCTTCTCTCTTGCTTTTAGGGGCTGTTTAGTACTAACACTTTGGCGTAATGACTTGTTAATATGCTTGTGTTTCACTTTATTTTTATCCAAGTATTATTCACCCTATTCCATGTTTCTATTTTTCATTTTAACTTGTTTTATTTGTTTTTTTAAATAATTTTGCAATTTAACTCACAAATGTCGATATAATTAAGCTTTTTTAACATTTTATATTTTGTTCATGCCTACAGTTTTTTACATATTTTTTCTTTATTTTATTAGTTTTAAATTGCTTATAGTTCTCACAAGATAGTGTCCGCCATGCGATATACGGTTTTATTAAATTTTTCGACATAAATTACATTAATTTATATAAATTATTGCAACTATTAATAACATATTTTAAAATCAAATTTAACATAAAAATATATAAAATTATTTTATAGAAGTTTAAACGAAGAAATAGTTTTTTATCATGAAAAATATAATTGATTTGAATAAAAATAATCACAACCTGAATTATATTAGAGTTAAGCATTATATTTATGTAACCAATAGTATTAATAACAAAAAATCCTAAAAAAAGTATATAATGTTTTAATTTCAAAATATTCAATACACTAAATAATACTCATTTAAAAAATAAAATAAAAAAGATTTTATAAATAATTGAAAAAAAAATGATATATATAATTTTTTAATAAATTAAATGATGTGAGTAATAAAGTCAAAGATAAAAAAGTAGTCATAAAAACAATGACATTATTATTGAGTGTTGGATGGAAAATTTTTTGTTGAGATTGTGATACGTGATTAATTTTAAATAGTGATAATGTTAATAGTGTTTTGTTTTTAGCAATAGTTAGATATAGATATGTTTTCTATTAATTTTATCAAGATATCTTTTATTAATTGTGGCATTTATATATTTTTCGATGTACTAATTGATAGTGCGTGATAACTTACAATGATCGTCCTAACTATGTATTCTATAAACGAAAAGATTGTCATTTTATGTTTACATTAGTTTCATGGTATGCAATAATTTCGCTAAGTTAAGGGGTTGAATAAAAAGTATTACGGATTAAAATTTTTGATTTTACAATCGTCTCAAGAGTTTGAAAGAAGCTTGAAACAGTCTACAAGTTTCTTGTTAACAAAAGATAAATCCCACATTTACAATTTAGTAACAAATGATTATTTTCAAATGTGTTCTAAATTTCAGTCATAAATAATTTCTAATCTAACTCTGTAAAACATTAAGACCTATTACATTTACAATATATGAGAGATAGAAACAATTGAAGAACAAATTAAACTCTTAACACTATAAACGTTAAGGGTATAATTGTTGATGAAGCTTCAAATATATAGCATTGCCCCATACTCGTAGTTGCAAATTAATAGGCTTTATCACTTTTAAAATCTAGGTGTTTGTTGCTTCATGTATTTTTTGGGCACCAAAGCCTTAGACTGAATTTCATGTTGAATTAGCTATTTTCAGGCTTTCTTTGGACCAAGTTCGAACATGTAAGATTAGTTCCAAAAAATAGCAAAATCCTAGCAATTTAATTTACAGCTAGTCGTGGATGACGTGGTCTCATAATGAAACTATCAATTTGGGTCGGCCCAATTTACGTGTGTAATAACTAATAACCTGACATTTTTTGATTTTCTTGTCATTTTTCAAATTTAATCTTAAAAGGTATCAATTTTGACCTTAAAGATATCAATTTTGAAAATTGATACCTTTAAGGTGAAAATTCATAAATGCCTAAAAAATTAAAACGTTGTTACACGCGCGTGAAACGAGCTGGCCCACACTTCGTCTTAACTTGCGACGGTCTTGTCTAAGTTTTCGTGTTTAATTTATTTTGTAAGTCTATTAACTCATATCAAAAACCGATTGGATTAATGGAGGAGTAATTATTAAATGAATTTTCGGTTTTCTAGGATACATAATTTCACTTAGTATTGCTTGAGGTGTATTTCAAAGAAAAAATTATCTAGAATAATTCAATCTTTATATGATTTTTCTTATAATAATCCTATCTAATGATTAACTGTAAAAAAATCCCAAATTTTATGGGGCATTTGCCTCGATTAAATCCGAGTAACGCAATGACGTGCTATAATAGTTAATTTACCAAAAAAATATACTAAATATTAGTGTAAACGTAGAGAAAATTTGCACAAAAAATTTTGAATAATGAAAGAAATCAAAAAAAAATTTCACATTTTTTCAACAGTTTTTTGACATTTTAACTTGATTTATCTTTTATTTCAAAAAAATTAAAATATAAAACCATATGACCAAAATGATAATTTCGACTTGACTTAATTAATTTGGACCGAATTAACAATTAATACATTACCACAAAATTAACAATTTATCCATTATATTACTTTTGAGTATTTTGGTTTATTTAAGTCGCATTTTGAATTGACTAACAATTAAAGGAGTACATATCAATTATCACCAAATAAACATATCACTAGTGGAAAAAACGTTTTTTGCTGCGGTTATTTTGCCATTATTTGCTGCGGTTTTGGCCCCCAGCAATAGTGATAGCAGCAAATGTCCTTTTTTAAATGCTGCGGTTCAAAACCCCAGCAAATAAGGGCATTATTTGCTGCGGTCATGGGCAAAAACCGCAGCAAATAAGGAGGGTTATTTGCTGCGGTCAGGGGCAAAACCGCAGCAAATAAGTGTACATTATTTGCTACGGTTTTGCCCCTGACCGCAGCAAATAACTCTATTTTTTTTTCTTTTTTCGTTTCATACTCATAATAATCCAATAATATTGTTATTTTACCATATCAAAAGCAGTAATTACAAACTGTGCTAAAGAAATGCTAAAGAGTGAAAAGGAGATTAGAAGAGTAAAAATGTATTCTCATTTATTGAATCAAGAAAATATAATCTGAAGGTACAAAAGAACCTATGCATATATAGGCATAAGATAACTAACAGCTAAGCATCATAACAAACAAATAACAGAATACAAAGGTTGTTACAACAAACTGACAGCTTGATTGAGGCAGCAAATACACCGTTGATAGACATGAAGCACGAATCATGACAAAGTTGCTGTTGTAAAGATAAAACAACCTTCTGGAAGCTGCTGTTGTTGCCCAAATATACTGATCATCACTTGCTTCAGAAGATGCACACAACCAGCTGTTTTGCTGAAGAAGAGAAGACTTGCACATGTATTCAGAATGAAGAGCTACCTATCTTAACACTCTGAGTTTTGTGTTGTCAAAATCTTGTAGTTCTTGATATTGATATTTGGTGTCTTAGGTTCCATTCATTTGATATTGTGGACTAAACATACATCATAAAATAGGAGTAGTGGATGTTATTTTACCATGGTAAAAAGCAATAAAAGCAAACAATATCAATACTGTTTCACTTGTAATAAGTTATTTTACCATCACATTTTCAACAAAATCCAAGTTGTCAAGCCCAAGATCATACTGAAAGTGTGCTTTGGGGGTAACCTGAAGATATAAACAATTAACACCCAAATTATAAGCAATTAAGAGAAAATCTCACTTCCCAAACCACATTCTATATTGGGAGAGACAAAAGGGAGTATTGAAATCAAATTCAATGTAATACAAAAAGCAATTATTCAGTTGCAACTTATAAGACACAAGGCAATTACAATTCCAACAAAAATGCCAATTGCATTGATGAATTGAATCATGAAATACAAAAATGTAGAGAAATCAGGTCATTTAGTGAGCATCCACAACAAGAATCATCATACAAATCGATTATGATAATAATTTTATGAATCAATAACAATTAAAGAAACCAAACAACTTTTCACATTTCATTAATCACTACGTACCTAGAAATGTATAGTTAGGGCAAATCCGATACCAAGAGCCTCCACCACAGAGAACGCATTGGACCCCTGCATAGTTCGCATTGTACCAGCCCATACATAAGAAATGCTCAAACAATTAGGATGATCAATCATTTCTACACCCTTATGAAAATCTACAAGCTATATAGGATGTTCTCAATCTCAAGCATCCAAATTCCTAAGAGATTGTGAAATCCTTCATGAACATCATCACAAGCAATACCAAATACATGTTCATTTTGATTCTATCGAGTGGTTTTAGTAGGCTAAATTAATCGACAAATCATGTACAAAATTACAAAGCATTGAATGGAATAACGGCTAGAACAACCAAGAATGAAACCCATGATTAGTATTAATTGATATCAATCATCAATGAATTTTGAAAGAAAAACCCAATTTCAAAGCAACAAATACAAATGAAATTGCATGATTTAGGGTGTGGAACACCCATAAATGAATTTCTAAAGAAAAAGTAATTTTGGGAACAAAAAATATGAATAAATTGCATGGTCTGTGGATGCAGCAATAGTATACATGGAAAAGCCTGGAGTTCAATTTTATCTCTAGAATTGAAAAATACACTACAAAATTCAACCAAAATACCAAAAACAAATTTCTGAATAACAAGCCCTAAACACGAACTCAAATATCAAACAATGAATTGGAAATAAAGTAAACAATAATTCATCGATAAAACAACAAGCAATCAATTAAACATAAGGAGTTAAATAGGCAAAAATACTTGATTTCTTCAGAGTTAAGTGGATTTCTTCAGCAAATAAAATCACAAACCCTAAATACAAACATTAATCCATCAATAAACAAACAACACACCAAAAAGCCAAATTCAACGACAAAAATATCATCAAAAAGCAAAAGTAAAATAAACCAGAAGAAAAGTCATTCAGAAACCTCCACCAAAATCATTAGATGTGAATGGGAGTAAAAGAAGAAAAAAACAAAGTCGAACTGTCAAGATTTTCAAAGAACCCAAAATCCCAATTTGTTGATCATCCTAAACTTAAAAATTTCCAAATAGATGTGAATGAATGAAGGACAATGGAACGAAGGGTTTTTGCGTTCGAAATCTAGAATGGAACGAAGGAGAATGAAGGAATTACTGTTGTTCGTTTGGGCGTTTGAAGTTAATGAAAGAAGGAGCGAGAATGGAACGAAGGTTTGTGCGTCTGGAATGGAATGAAGGAATGAAGAAGAGAACAGAAGCTTAAGGGAAGGCGAGAGAACAGAAGCTTAAGGGTTTTATATTATGAACCCTATTTGCTGCGGTCAATAGGATAAACCGCAGCAATTAATGCTGCTGAATCAATTAAGGTTAAGGATTATTTGTTATTTGCTACGGGTGGTGAAGAACCGGAGCAATTGCAAGCTTTATTTGCTGCGGGCATGAAACAAACCGCAGCAATTGAAGGTGCACATGTGTATTTGCTGCGGTCGAGGCACAAAACCGCAGCAATTAAGGGTTCTTTTTTTATTTCTAATTCTTTTTTCTAGTTATTGCTGCGTATATACAAAAATCGCAGCAAATACGTTTTTTTCCACTAGTGTATCAATCAAATTCCTTTTATACTTAATATATAATTTTGGACAATTAATTGAATAAATATAATCACTCAATTTTTTGATTAGTTTAATCATTTAAAGAAGTTGAGTCTTTAGTTTTTACCTTGATAAAAGTCAAAACCATATTTTCCTAAATTATATTTTTAAGTGAAAAACATTTCAATAAAGTAAAATCAGTCACTTTGTTATGGGGTCAAATAAATAAACCCGTAATTTATTTAGTCAAACCCTAACCACCTAACTCGGTTCAATAACTTCTTAAAATAACTACCCACTACTCATCATAACCTACCACTCACCCATCATACCCATGATTCCCACATTAATTCACCATCCAACCTCCATTCTACCATTATAAATACATGTTGCGTACATCATTTGCACCGGACTAAGCTTTTATATTGCTGTCGTTACAGCACAATAAATATTCACCCTCCTACGTACAATCTATACTGAACCAAATATTCCTTCAATTGATCTGAACTCATCCTACAATTCGTTAATCTTGTATTCATTCATTATTATATATTCATTACTTTCTGTCTCCCGATCTGACTTGAGCGTCGGAGGGGTTTTCCGGGAAATCATCCCCGGACAAGGTTAACGTTGTATTGCAGAATTTGAGGTCTCATCAACGGAAGGATCATAAGCACTTTCCGCATACTGACAGTTACCGTCGATTACACCTTATATCCAGGTATTTAAATGTCTTTTGCAATTCCTTATTTCATTACCGAAACAGTTTGGCGCCGTCTGTGGGGATTTCAAACATAAAAGTCATGTCTCCCCTCAAAAACACAATGCTTGAACTTTCGTAAGCCTTCGATTTATGTATCAGTACGTGGCTTGCTTAGACCAAATTCTCTAATTTTTATTGTGTGAAAATATTAAAAAAGGTGCGTTGGAATAATCAAATGGATCAAATTGTCAACTATGGCAGTAAACAATCTTCCATCTCTCTTATTTAAAAATAACAAAATCAAATATGTGAAGTGGTCACCTATCCAACATTTTAATTCTTTGCTCTTCGATTAACCAGAGCAATATGATGACGTCTTTCTCCAGTCTTCAAAACTTAACCACCATTATTTCACTGATTCTCAATCAGTATGGGAGTGGTTTCCTTATATTTGTTCATAATTCTTCATTGCTGAATTCTGAAGTCAGTTTCTGCGGCTGCTATGGAGTATTTGAAAAATAAATTGTTATCTAATTTTGTGGGATTTTTTTTATATATTAAAAGGCGGTTACAGTATTATTAAACCCTAATTAAACCTGATTTCACCTTCTAATCAGAAATGGAAGAGTGGGGATCCTGGGTTAATGAGGGGTTGTGATTTAACTCCTATATTAAATTTATGATGTCGTTGTCGACTTGGGTCGCCATTGCAACTCACTGAAAAGCTCTCTGTTAGGACTAATTTCTGGCTTAATTAGGAACCTCAAAAGAAATCACTAATACCTTTGCTAAATTTGGTTCTTCATTAGCCATAGTTATGAAAGGAAAATTAAAGCGTCTTTTGTGAATTGTTATATCCAGTCCATTTGCGAGACATCATCTTTTCCGAGAGATCAATTCCTATGAAATATTGATCTTTAACAGATGTTATTTCCGCAAAAAAAAATCAATCCAAATGTTGAACTTCGGTTTGATGCACCTTGAGATTAGATTCGTAGAACGTTTTCAAACCAACTTCAACTGACTAAAAAATTTAGTCCCAATGTTGAAGTTCCGCACATTCTAAAAGATTAGATTATTTTTGAATATTGAACTTCAACTCATAGAACGTTTCCAAACTAGCTTCAACTAAGTGGTTTCGGTCTAAAGGACCATCATCTTATCTTTACTGTGTCGTATGTGAATATTTCCTGAATTTTTCTCGACACCCATTATTTTTGAGGATTCGGAAATTATTTGTTAATGATGAAGATTTGATTTGAAGATCATTTTTCTATGAAGAAAAGAAGGTTCCCACTCGTGTGTGACCGTCTAATTATGTGATATATTTAATCCAGCTCTTCCATTTCACAATTTTTTGTCAACTCCAGCTATGTGACCGTCTAATTAATAAGCTATATATCATCAGCTTTATCAAAATGCCACTTTTTTCTTGCTTGAAAATTTGTAGTTCTCAATTACTACAAAATGAGAATAGAGATTGTATTGCTGGGAAATGAGACACAGTATAAAAATTAGAATAGAATGATGAATTATTATCTTATATATTGGGATAAATTGAAAGCTGAATTATTCTTGGACCAACACACTTAACGAGAATTATTATATTTATTACTTCTCAATTTGAGAATTTTTGGGTCAAATTATTCCAAATGTTTGTTTCTATTCGTGGATGTAAAAGTCCGATCTTATTGCTTTTATTCATCTAATATTAAAGGTCGGTTTGATGCAACTTTAAAAGGGTTTAATGACTCGTAAAATATTTTCAAACCAACTTCAAGAAGGAAAATGGCCAAGTATTAAAAAGTCGGACCCTCAAATTGTACTAGCCAAATTGAACCCCGAAAAGGGCCGAGTTATCTTTTGGTTAACCGTGACATCGAGGATTCGGATGCGATGAGTCATTCTGTACCATGGAATAGCCGGATTCTCTTGTCTAAGGTTATGATACAAGTTTTGTCTTTTGTCGATCATCAATTTGTCCGAAATATTAAAAAATCGGACCCCCCAAGGGCCTCCAATAATTTCGCAAAATTGTCTGAGTATTGAGAGTAGCTGATTTATGCTATGACCGAATCATCGAAGACCTAGTTGAGTAATTGTCATGATGTATTATCATAAAGTTGGACCCAAGTTCGGTTTGATTCACCTTCCAATGGGTTATTAGATCCGTAGAACATTTCCAAACTAGCTGCAACCAAGTGTTTTCCGTCGAAAAAATTACTCCAAATATTGCCCAATTCAATGTATTAGCTAAATCCGAATATGATCTGACAGTGGTTCAAACTATTTACATCGGATCCCCGGAAAACTACCTACATTCAATATATTGGCTGGATCCGAGTATGATCTCATAGTGGTTCAAACTATTTAAATCAGATCCCCAAAAAACTACCTACATTGATTGTAATGGCTGGATCCGGGTATGATCTGACAGTGGTTCGAACCATTCACCCATGAGAGAATAATCTCAGGTGACTCGATACATGGAGCAAAATCATCACCATTTCTTTCTAATGAAATGCTACATAAAGGATACAAATCTTTAACTAGTATTGCCAAGTGAAGAATATATTGTATTAATCCGATGATGATCATATGGTCATTCTTACTTTTATTCATCGACGTATATCCGGTGTTTCGTATTTGTTGTATTCATGGGTCGATGTGGAAAGTGATCAAGTATGATACTGACACATATTAAAAGAATTATTTATTATTTATGCGTGGAAATTCAATACCTCACCATTATTATTCTTAATATATTAGGTCTTACTTATAGGTGGTTTTCAATGATGAATGTATAAAGTCAACTGAGCTTTCACCTGATTTAAAAGTCATCTTATTATTATTATTATTGAAGTCCCAACACGTGGGCGTTCTTTTTCATATTATGGAATCATCTAAGCTTTCACCTAGTTTGAAAGTCATATTATTATTGAAGTCCCAAAATGATTGATTTTGGGCGATATTTTCAAAGTATTTATCTTAATTATCAAAATTTCACCTAGTTTAAAAGTGAAATCCTTGCGAGTGTCACCTAGCTTGGTAACTCGGACTCTTATTAAGCCCCAAAACGAGTGATTTTGGGCGTTATTTGTCAATATATTCATAGCGAGTATCACCTAGCTTGACAACTCGATCACTTATTAAGCGGTACTATGTCCGATCAGTATATTCATCAATGTTTTCGAAGGATTCACCTAGTATGATTCCTTATCTAAGTCCCGGATGATTGACACCCGATCAAAATATTCATCAAATCTTTCGAAGGATTCACCTAGTATGATTCCTTATCTAAGTCCCGGGTGATTGACGGCTGGGCAATGCGGACCTATGTCCGATCCAATATTCCTTAAATGCAGACTTATGTCTGATCCGAATATTCATCAATGCTTTCGAAGGATTCATCTAGTATGGTTCCTTATCTAAGTCACAGGTGTTTGACTGTCAGGCCATATCGTCATATCAAGCTCAAATGTCGAATCATCATATCAGGCTCAAATGCCGAATCATCATATCAGGCTCTAAAGTCGAATCATCAAAAGTGGCCCAAAGGCCAAATATTTATAATTCATGGGGCTTCCACCATCATGGGCCCATCGAGGCAAGAATTCGAAGTTTACCTTATTCGGACCTTATTGCATGGTTTCTTCCGAATATTTATTTGATTTGCATCACAGGTATGATTTTTTCCGCATAAAGACTGATACCCTCGCTACATTAAATTCCCTCATCTATCGCTCTTCATGCGTGGGGCTAATGTTATGGGGTCAAATAAATAAACCCGTAATTTATTTAGTCAAACCCTAACCACCCAACTCGGTTCAATAACTTCTTAAAATTACTACCCACTACTCATCATAACCTACCACTCACCCATCATACCTATGATTCCCACATTAATTCACCATCCAACCTCTATTTTACCATTATAAATACATGTCACGTACATCATTTGCACCGGACTAAGCTTTTATATTGCTATCGTTACACCACAATAAATATTCACCCTCCTACGTACAATCTATACTGAACCAAATATTCCTTCAATTGATCTGAACTCATCCTACAATTCGTTAATCTTGTATTCATTCATTATTATATATTCATTACTTTCTGTCTCCCGATCTGACTTGAGCGTTGGAGGGGTTTTCCGGGAAATCATCCCCGGACAAGGTTAACGTTGTATTGTAGGATTTGAGGTCTCATCAACGGAAGGATCATAAGCACTTTCCGCATACTGACAGTTACCCTCGATTACACCTTATATCCAGGTATTTAAATGTCTTTTGCAGTTCCTCGTTTCATTACCGAAACACACTTAAACAAAAGTTAAAAGAAAATATTCACATGTATAAATCAGTAATCTAAATTCAAGGACTTAAAGCGTAGCATAAATCAGTAATCATTTCAAGACTTTGAGGATTATTACAAACCATTTTCAAAATTTTAGCATCATATAAATTTGCTCAACAATAGTTTATCAACTAATAAGAACACATGCAACATATTATCATCAACCAAGTATATCTTAGTTCAGCAACATGCAATAGTTCGATTAAACATGCAATTAACATACAGACAATAGCAAGTATTAGGCATATAGTAGTTGTAGCAGTGCAAAGCAAAGTAAAGTTTAGGTTTACAGACCAAGCAAATTCGCCCCTTTTTTTAATTTTCATCAAAAAGTAATTAAGAAAGTTAACAAAAACTTATGTTGGGATTATTCAGCAGTACTTAGCAACAAAAAAATAAATTGTTCATAAAACAACAACTAACAAATCGCTTCTTAGAGCTAGTCTTACGCTTCTTGGCCGCATGCTCCTTTGATGGTGGTGGTGTAGCTTTCTCAGGTGGTGGAGTAGCTTCCTTTTGTTCTGGGAAGCGTTTCTAAGCAGATCAACAACCATTCCCTTCATCTCTATAATAAAATTTTCAAGCATACCTTATAATGTAGGTCTAGGAGAAATGACTTGAGTTGACTAATCTCTGAGTCAAGGGACTCGAGACGAAAATGAGTTGTGTAGTCCTTAATCTGAGGTTCTAAGAGGGAAAGCCTTTTAGCATGGATTTTCTAGCTTAAACAATGGGAATTGGCATTAACATGTTATAGATATCTAAAAATACATTGACTATATATGAGATATCATGCTACATTAACATGCTACTTATGCCTCTTCTTTGTTCATTTTTTACTCCTTGGACTATGCTTATTCCCATTTAGCCTAGGCTTTTAATGCTTCCAAGAAAGGAGGATACAACAATTCAAAGTCTGTATGTTGTCTTGATTGAAAGCTTGTAGGTTAGAATCCATCCTTCAGTGTTTATGGTTTATGTTTATCTATAGCCTTTTTGTTGCAACTCATGGTTTTGTGCTTTTTACTATTTTATGTTTGATTGATTTCTTAAATTATCTTTCATCTTATTTTGTCACTTTTCTCTTACACAACTGTATGATTTTAGATAATTTGCTCAATGGGTATTTCTTGCATTGCCAAATTATATAAATAAGAGCACACTAAATTAAATCATGCATGTATGAGCATTACTCTTTGAACTAAAAACTATCAATTTAAAATCAATCAAGATAATCAATTAGGAGGTATTGATTGGCTGAAATTTAATTCAAAAATTATAAAATTTTCTCATTTTAGTAAAATTGATGCTCTTAAAACTAATTTTATTGACTTTTACACTTTTAGTGTGTTTTTCTAAATCTATTTGATGGTGTATAATTATTATTAGTCATTTTGTCACTTTGGTGAGTTGTGGAGTTGTAAGTAAATAGGAAACAATAGTGATAGTGTGCATAGAGAATTTTAGAAAGAAATAAGGAGTGCTATTACTTTCTGGAAGAAAAAACATATTAAAAAATTATTTATTGCATTACATAAGGGAACAAAAGACCCTTATATAGAGTAAGATAGAGACATTAATAACTAATAAAATGTTGACCTGGCAAGGTGATGGAAAGGATTCAAATATGAGTCACATGATTCATTCACCCCCTCCCCTCCCCATACTTGGTATAGGAGAATCATATGAATCAAGTTTGGATAACAACCAGTTAAATTGAGTGGATGGTAAAATTTTTGTGAATATGTCTGCCAATTGAGATGCTATATGGAGATAGGTCAACTAAATCAAGACTTTCATGATTTTGTCTCGAGTGAAATGACAATCAATTTCAATGTGTTTGGTATGTTCATGAAAGACTGGATTTTGGGTAACGTGTAAACCCGATTGATTGTCGCAATATAGGGCTTCCTGTTTCAAGTTAGACAAATCAAGCTCTTCAAATAACTGAACAACCCATGTGACTTCGGAAGAAGTGATAGCAAGCGCTCTATACTCAGTTTCCAAGGAGGATTTTGAAACACTAGAATGTTTCTTTGACTTCTAGCTAACTGGAGAGTCACCAAAAAGTAAAAGGAATCCGATAATATAACGACGGATGTCCAAACAGGCACTCCAGTCCCAATTAGAAAAAGCATGTAGAGTGAGCTGATTAGAAGCCTTGAGAAGAATTCTTGCCCATCAATTGTTGCAAAATAAGATGAAACATGAGTCAGAGCATTATAATATTTAATAGTAGGAGCATGCATAAATCGAGTGAGAGTTTGAATTGTGTACGACAGATCGGGACGCGTGTGAGTGAGAAAGTTAAGTTTACCTATAAGACATCTATAGTGTGTAGGGTCATGATATGACATGTTATCACTTTTAGAGAGTTTGATATTAAGGGAGAGGGGAATGAAAACTTTCCTAAATTCTGTAATACCAGTATCCCTTAACAATACATTAGTAAATTTCTTTTGTGTAAGGACGTACAATTCTTTGAGGTAGTTGGTGAACTTCTATACCAAGAAAGTAATGTAATTGACCAAGATATTTTACATTGAAAATTTTATGTAGATGATGTTTAAGGATACTCATTTGGGTAATACTATCACATGTAAGAATTAAATCATTTACATAAATCGTGTTGGAATATGAAGAGATGATCAAATGCAACAAGAGGGGGGGGGGGGGGGGGGGGGGGGGGGGGGGGTGAATTGTTGTGTATTGAGTTGTACTACGTTTTTGCTCTAACTTGCGGAATTTTAGCAAACAAAATAAAACTTAAACTTAAGAAGCAAGAAATAAAAAGAGACAAAGATTTTACGTGGAAACCTTCTTGGCCTAATAAGAAGGAAAAACCACGACCCCCCGGGATTTCAAAATTCTCACTATGTTTAGGCAATCAATTATAATTACACAAAACAATGTTTGCTTCACTTGAAGCTTCTCTACTCTAGGCCTAATTCTCTTTCTCTATTCTCCTTCTCTTTCTCTTCTCACGTTTCTCTTCTCTATTCCCTTAGACTTCCCACAAGTCTAATTACAACAAAACACTCATTAACCCTTACAAGGCCATTTCTCTTCTCTATTCCCTTAGACTTCCCACAAGTCTAATTACAACAAATCACACATCAACCCTTACAAGGCCATTTCTCAAGAGGATAAGAATTAAAATAATTACTTAAGAAAAATATAATAAATTAATTGGCATTGAAAAACTAAAAATATTTTTCTTAAGATGATCTCCCTTTAATGGACACTCTTGAATCCTAAAAGGATTGATTTTTGATTCGAGCAAAGTCCCTTCTATTTATAGAGGGAACAGCCAGCAGTTACCATAAGCATAACGTCCACTATCTCACACATACCTCCACTACCCCCACGTTCTCAAAACAAAAGGTGGTGGAATTATGAAAGTGTCCGGCTGTTATTTGCTCAAAGAAAAATCAGTTTCCTTAATGCTAAAAATAACATAGGAGTTTAAAACATAAGATCCTAAAAAATAGGAAATCTAAATCTAATCAAGAAAAAGTCTTGGGCTATTTTTAGAAAACCTAAAAATAGATTTGCCAATTAACTTACTAATTAATTTAAGCAATTAAATTAATTCTAAACCATTACATCAACTTAAAAACAAAAAATAAAGTATTCGCAATTTTCCAGTCGATGCTATTCTTCAGACCTGCTACGTAGGAACAGTGTACTGTCTCCAGCTTCAACTTCAGTCAGAATGTTCATTTTAGGAACAGTAGACTGTACGTCTACTTTGAACATTATTCTAACATCTTGGACATATTAAGACATGTACATCTTCCACGAACCAAGTCATAGGCTTCATCAACGATTCAAACTAAATCGGATATATACCTACAAAACAATCTCTAAAAATATATTTGTTTATAAGTGAAGTCATCATCAAAACCTTAAGAGGCCAACAAATTCCCCCTTTTTGATGAGGACAAACTTTATAAACAAACTTAAGTAAAATAGAGTAAAACAAAATTCTTAGAGCATACTAGAGATTAAAGCAACTCTAAATAACTTAGCAAATCAACTCGTTACAATATAATTTACCAAGCATTCACAATAAAACAATTTACTCCATAATATCAAATATGTTTAAAAATTTTCAAAATTTAATTAATCTAAAACATAAATGAAATAAACTAAAATAAAACTGACATAATTAAACTAACATAATAAAACTAACACAAATTATTAAGTATTTTCAACAAAAACAACTTGAAAACAAATTCACAAAAACAAGTAAATATCCATCAACTTGAAAACACAGAACACAGATGATCATAAAGCTATCATAAACTCAGCACATTATCATCAATAAGAAACAATATAAATCAACCAAGATATGTTACTGTGTATTCACTGCTCTTCTTAAGTTTGTGCATAATCTTCCCCCTTTTGTCATCAATCAAAAAGAATTGGGGTTATCAAACCTCAGCACAAACCATATAGATTTGTCAGTGATGAAAACAAGAAACAATAATAAGAGTAAGTGCCATGAATAAAAATCAAACCTGCATATAATTAGTTGTCACAGACCATTAATAAAAGCAAAGAAAGAAAAGTAGCAATTGTTCAACAATACAACTTTGTACCTCAGATGGTACAAAGACTAAAAAGTGAAGTTGTTTGATTAATATTACAGCCAGCAAATCATAAAAACATATGGGAAGAGGGATCAGGGAGCAGTCTCTTCTTCATCAACGAACTCAGTCTGTACTTCTACTGTGTCCAACTTGGCACCAAGACGGCTCTCCATCTGGTTAAGCTGATCAACAATGGAAGCAAGGGAGACACGAGTTTCGTCTTGAAATGCAAGAAAGTGAGACTGGAGGTCATTTAGCTTAGAGAGGACAGAGTCTAAAGAAGCTGCAGGAACAGAATCATAGTTAGTACAACCTACATCAGGTGAAGTGTGTGACTGAAAAGGTGGTGGTGTAGACTATATTGGTGATGGAGGTGGTGATGTGGTTGGCTTGGGAGAGGAAGGTTCATTAGGTGTCGGCTCAGGTATGGTGTCAGATGGTGTTTCATCAACCACAGTAGCCTTGCGTTTCGAAGCTAACCTCCTACTCTTCCTCTTAACGAATTTAGCCTTTTTCCTCAGAGCTATCACAATCTCTTCATCACTTGTATCATCACAAAGATTGTGATGAGCCTCTTCTCCTAAGGCTCCCTCCTGTTCTGCTTCCCCCTTACTAGCTTCTCCATCCTGTTCCCCTTTTTCTTCTGTTTCAATATGGTCAGTGAGAACAGGCTCTTGCTCCTTTTCCTCTTTTTCTTCCTGATCTCTCTCCCTCAATTTTTCTTCTTCTTTTTCAATATCTTCCTCATCAGATTTTACTTCAACAACCTCCTCATGCATCAATACCCCCTCATCATTCAATTTCAAATGCAAATTTTGTAAACATTTAGCACCAATTTTCATATTGGGACCCATTGGGAACTCCAACCCTTCCAATGGGACCTCAAATTTTCTAAATATCCAGGTTAGCAACCCTCCATAACCAATGAAACTTTTCTTTTCAATGCAGTCTGATAAATGAGAGATCATCAATGAAGGAAAATTTATTTTAATATGTTTTTCCATGCAGTAAATTAAAGTGGCGTCACGCAAACTCACTTGACTACGTTTTGAGTTTCGTGGTAAAATGAATCTGCGAGCAACATTGTACAACAACTTATGCATAGGAGACAGAACATTGTGACTGATTTTCCCTTTCTGATCAACTCCTAAAAATTTTAGAATTGTTCGTTCATTGATGCCAGAAAATGCAATCTTCGACCCAATATAATATGTATCAAAACCAACATTGGGAACATTAAACCATTCCCCTAATAAAGCACTGTTAAATTCAATTTTAACAGTTTTAACAACACTAGAAAACATTCCACCATCATTTGAGAAATTTAAAATAAATTCTCTCATTAGGTTTGGAAAAATTGAATTGCAACTGAAATTTGACATCAATGATTCCCATTCTTGATATTTTAAAATGTCATGCAATCTAGGAAAGTTAGTAGAATCATACCAATATTTATCCAACCCGAACCCTACTGTCATCTCCTTTGAAACCTCTTCAGCACTGTTTGTATCAACATGCTTTGAACGCTTAACTACTCTGGAAGATGAACCACCTGTTGAAATCTTTCTTTTGGTACCTGTGGGTTCAGTGGAGTGTTTTGGTGATTCTTGTGTGGTTTCAGTTGGTGTGGGTGGTACATCCTGCAGTAATGGTGGTGGAAGAACTATTTTTAAAGGTTTTGGCTGGGTGTTTTGGTGAGATGTAGAGGCTTTCTTTCCTGATTTAGGCGTTTTCTTGCTTGATTTTGGTGTTTTCATGTTTGAATTTTGAAAGGTTGAGGAAGAAGAAGGACGGTTTCTTGTGACGGTTTTTGAAGAAGGAAGATGATGGTTTTAGTGATTTGATGTGATAAAGGGTTTTTAAAGAGGGTTGATGGTTACCTCACGTCCTTTCTCATCAATGCCATTCATCATGGCTTTTGATATAGAAAGATTGTTTGGGATTAAAACCGTTTCCCATTATTTTTAATTTAAGTTGGCCGTACATTTTTAAGAAAAATGTGAAATATGAATAAATTATGAATATTAAAATAAAATATGAAAACAAGATAGAAAAAGGATGAATTATAAAAAAAAATTATAAAGAAAATAACGAACATATGCTATGGTTTGATCAAACTGACAACATGCAAACGAGAAAATATTCATAGTACAAACTTCATTACGTGTTTACCTGATCCATGCAATAATTGATTTTCAATCAAAATTTTGAGGTTGATTCCTGACCCTCTTTTTTCATGATGCTTCATTGGAAATTTTATGCAAGCAACTTTAGTGGAGCTTGATCATACCAAGTTCCAATCTCATCTTTTCATATTGTTCCCTTGGAAGCGGTTTGGTCAGAATGTCTGCAACTTGTTCATTAGTATTGACATGCTTTAATACAATATTTTTGTGTTCTACGTTATCCTTAAGGAAATGATGTCTAATATGTATATGTTTAGCTCGTGAATGATGCACTGGATCTTTAGATATACATATGGCACTGGTATTATCACAATAAATAGGAACACATTCAAATTTAATACCAAAATCTCTTAGTTGCTGTTTTATCCAAAGCATTTGGGAACAGCAAGCTGCTACTGCCACGTATTCAGCTTCGGCTGTGGATAATGCAACCGTGTTTTGTTTCTTGGAACTCCATGAAACTAAACAAGAGCCAAGAAATTGTACCATACCTGACGTGCTTTTTCTATTAACTAGATCACCTGCATAATCTGCATCACTAAAACCTTTTAAATCAAAAACATCACTTTTAGGATAAAATAAGGACAAGTCGTCTGTTCCCTTCAAATATCTTAAAATTCGTTTGACTGCCGTGAGATGTGATTCTTTAGGATTTGATTGAAATCTAGCACATAAACCAACACTAAATGAAATATCGGGTCTACTTGCAGTTAGATATAATAAGGAACCTATCATGCCTCGATACATTGTTTGATCTACGTTAGTTCCTTTTAGGTCTTCATCTAATCTAACATTTGTAGCCATTGGTGTATGGTTGGTTTTAGCGTTGTTTAGTCCATATTTCTTTAGAAGTTCTTTTATGTATTTTTGTTGATGAATAAAAATACCATTTTCAGTTTGTTTAATTTGTAAACCAAGGAAGAAATTTAGTTCTCCCATCATGCTCATTTCAAATTCTGTGCCCATTAGGTTAGCAAATTCCTTACATAATAAATCATTAGTAGCACCAAAAATAATATCATCAACATAAATTTGAACAACCAAAATATGAAAACCTTTATTCTTAAGAAACAAGGTTTTGTCGATTTTTCCTCTAACAAAGTTATTTTGTATCAAAAACTTTGACAGTCTTTCATACCAATGCCTAGGAGCTTGCTTTAAGCCATATAGAGCTTTATCAAGCTTATAGACATGATCAGGACAGGAGGTATTCTCAAAACCTGGAGGTTGTTCAACAAACACTTCTTCATCAAGAAATCCATTTAAGAAAGCACATTTCACATCCATTTGATATAACTTAAAGTTCATAAATGCAGCAAAAGAAATTAAAATTCTAATAGCCTCTAACCTTACTACCGGAGCAAATGTCTCAGTATAATCAATACCTTCTTGTTGATTGTACCCTTTGACCACGAGTCTTGCTTTGTTTCTTACAATTATTCCATGCTCATCTAGCTTATTCCGAAATACCCATTTCAAACCAATTACCTTCTTGCCTTTTGGTTTGGGTTCTAAGTGCCACACTTTATTTCTTTCAAATTCATTTAATTCATCTTGCATGGCTACTATCCATTCGGAATCCTTTAGAGCTTCTTCGTGATTTTTGGGTTCAAGTGATGATAGGAACGCAAAGTGTGCACAAAAGTTTCTCAGTTGAGATCTGGTTTGTGTTCCCTTATTCATATCACTTATAATCAGATCAAGAGGATGATAACTTTGGTATTTCCAAGGTTTAGGCACAAATTCTCTGGAGGGAACAGTAGCATGTTCTGATTCAGCATCTTGATTTGCATTTTGTTCAGCTACTGGATCATCTTGGTCATCTGCGGGAACAGCTGGATTGGGAACAGTTTGCTGGTCCTGTTGAGCTGGCAGTTCATGGATTTGGTCAGTTTCCCTTGCCTCTTCTTGTATTGGCTGTTCACCTGCTGTTCCTGGATCTTGCATTTTAACTCCTTCATCATCATCTTCTAAATTTGCAAGACCTATTTTAATATTATTTGTTTCCTGTTCACTTGTTGAAAAGTTAGTTTCATCAAAAATTATGTGAATAGATTCCTCTACGCACATTGTTCTCTTATTATAAACTCTGTAAGCTTTGCTATGTGATGAATAACTGAGGAATACTGCTTCATCACTTCTTTCATCAAACTTACCTATATTTCGTTTACCATTCACATGAACAAAACATTTGCATCCAAACACACGAAAATAGGAAATATTTGGCATAACACCTTTGAGTAATTCATAGGGTGTCTTAGAAGTGATTGGTCTTATTAACACACGATTCAAAATATAGCATGCAGTATTGACGGCCTCGGCCCAAAAATTCCTAGGTAGACCACTAGCAATCAACATGGTCATAGCCATTTCTTCTAAGGTTCTATTCTTCCTTTCCACCACTCCATTTTGTTGTGGTGTTCTAGGAGCGGAAAAATTATGATTTATACCATGTTCATTACAATAATTCATGAAGTTTGAGTTTTCAAATTCTTTGCCATGATCCGATCTAATGTGAACAATTAAATTATTGGTAGATTTTTGTATTTTATTAGCAAGGATACAAACTCATCGAAAGCTTCATCTTTGCTTACTAAAAATAAGGTCCAAGAAAATCTACTAAAATCATCAACTATGACAAACACATATCTTTTGCCACTACGGCTTTGTGTTCTCATAGGTCCACATAGATCCATATGAATTAATTCTAATGGTCTAGAGGTAGTCACCAGAAACTTTGATTTAAAGGATGACCGCACTTGTTTTCCTTTAGCACAAGGATCACAAATTTCATTTTTGAGGAATTTTATTGCTGGTAATCCTCTTACTAGGTCTTTTGATCTTAAGGTGTTAATCAATGAATAGCTAGCATGACCTAGACGCTTGTGCCAAAGAAGTGGGTCTTCTTCTATAACGCTTAAACACGTTAGACTGTTTCTGGGAACAGTGTCCAGGTCCACCACATAGGTGTTCCCTTTTCTGATTCCCTCTAGTACAGGGTCTCCTGTGTTGTTCCTAGAAATTATACATCGTTCAGAAGTAAACTTAACAGAGTTACCTTTGTCACAAAATTGAGAAATACTTAAAAGATTGTGTTTTAGTTTCTCGACTAAAAATACATTGTCAATGGCATGGGAGCTTGACCTTCCAACTTTTCCTTTGGCGATTATTTCACCCTTCATATTATCATCGAAGGTTACAGTTCCCCCATCATACGCTTCAAGTGAGAGAAATCTAGATTTATCACCCGTCATGTGCTTGGAACACCCACTGTCGAGATACCATGAGTTGTTCCCCCTCACTTGAACCTGCAAAGCAAACTAATGGTTAAGTTTAGGAACCCAGTCAGCCTTGGGTTCCCTGTCGATTAAATTTGAATCATTTTTCTCAATCCATATGTATTCGACATAAGTTTCATTTGCTTTATTGTGCTGTTCCCTTTTTACACATTGATATTTTAGGTGTCCAATTTTACCACAAAAGGAACAGATTTTACTACTAGGGAGATCTACATATACCTTTTTCCTTTTTTCATTCTTAACATAACCTAGACCTTCTTTACTCTTGGTTTTAGCATTTAGAATCCATTTGGGAATTTCATTGATTTTCCCTTTTCCTCTTAAGTTAATTTGATCTTTTAGAAACTTATTTTCTTTTTCATATGATTCTAATTTTAATTTTATTTCTTGAAATTCCGTGCTAAACACATGAGTGGTTTTATCATTTTTAACCAATTTTAATCCTAGCAATTTGTTTTGATTTAATTCAATGTTAAGAATAATGAAATCCTGCTTTAATTTCTCCAATTGTTCTTTTAAAATGATATTCTTATCTAACAAATCAAAAAATCTACTTCGCACATCGATCCTAAAGGAATTTGGGTATGGGATATGATCTTTACTTAAGTTAAGGTCTTTCTCAATTTGGAGACACTTAGCTGTTTTTTCATTCAACTTTTCTTGTGTCTCTAACAGCAATTTGATTAATTTATTCTTACTTAAATTAGACAGTTGTTTAGGAGATGGACTAGAAGATATTACCTCTTTTTCCTTAGACTCTTCATGAGATGCCATGAGACACAGATTTGCTGTTTCTTCCTCTATTGGCGCTTCAGTTTCAGCTTCGCTTTCACTAGTACCTTCATGGGTAACTTCCAGCAGGTCCCAAATCTGTTTGGCAGTTTTGCAACCCATAATACGATTGTGTTCATTGGGTCCAAGACTACAGTGAAGCAATTTGATAGCAAGAGCGTTTATCTCCATCTTTTGAAAATCTTCTTTTTCATATTCAGTGATTGGTTTTGGAACAGCTTCATTGTTGGAGTTGATGGTCGTCACCTCAAAGTCTCCAATTTCAATGACTCTCCAAACTTGATAGTTTTCGGCCTTTATGAAGATTTCTATTCTATTTTTCCTGTAAGTATAGAATTTTCCATCAAACATGGGTGGCCTTTGTGTGGAGTACCCCTCTTCCATGCGCTCGTTCATCTTCAACATCTCTGTGGGAACAGGATACTGCTCTCAGGGTTTCCTGATTAAATGAGGAACATGGTTTTAAATATCCAACAAAGTGAACTTTAATTTCGTATACCCATTTAGCCTATGGATTTATTCTCTAAAGGAAGATGAATCATGTCCGAAGTATTATTTGAAACGAGGGCTTTTAATTCTTGCTTTATGGCATTGATCCATAAAGGGTTTTTGGAAGTTGTTTTGTAAGTTTTAGGTTCCTGCCAATTATAAAGTGAACACAATAAAGTGTGACGTTGAGTAAGAAAATCATTATACTTGTAACAGACTCAAAATTCTTAATTTTAATCTTCCGATTAATTATTCCGAATTTTCAATTCAAATCTGTAATCCTTTGATTATCCATTTCAAACCATCTTTAATTCCTAAATCTTTTCCGATTTTGTAATTTCTTTCAAATATTAAAATTTAAAATAGTATTTTGTTTAAAATCTTTTTATAAGCACTAAAATATTATTTTATTATTTTATAGTACGAAAAGTAAAATTTTATTATTATATTCACGATTTTGTAAAACGTTACTTTTTAACTATCTTCCTTAAATTAACATTACTACTTAACCTTATAATTTTGATATAATTATTTTATACATAAAAATGAGTCGTATTTTTATTATTAACATTAAGTATAGTTTAAGAAAAATTTTAAATAAACTACATATTTTCATGATCAAATTTACCCATTATTTTAAAGTATATTCACTTGTACATACTAGAACAAAATTTTGATGAGCAAAATCCTTTCTATGGTAACCCATGATGTTCATCACTTACACAAGCTATCACCATTTCCTTACACAAGCTAACCATCTTCTACACTCCAAACTCTTACACACTCCAAACTCTTACACATTCACTTACACACTCCAACTCTTACACATTCACTTACACACTCTAAATCACTTACACAAGTTAACCTTCTTCTATACTCCTAACACTCTTTTTCATACAATCTAATGAACTACAAAGTTGCCCAAACCCATTATAAATACCCCCCTTAGCCATGAGATCATTTACACCACCATCATCAAATCTTTCTAACATTCTTTCTTATATTTTCAATTCATTAAAATCTTACTACGTTAATACCTTTATTAATTGAAGAAATTAAAGAACATGGAGCTTAGAACACTCTTTACTTAGCTTAAATCATCATCATTATTTTGGGAGTTGGAATTAATTATCTTTGGAGCATTATTATCTATCTTGGACAATCTTATTTCTTATTATTTTCCCAATTAGTACTTAGTACTAATCCTTGGTGTTAGTATGGTATAACTTCTTACCCTACTCTTTTTGTGTAATTTTACATTATATTTACTTTATAATATGCAAAGTATGAAATATGTTGATATATTTTAATGGAAGTTAGTTTAATGAAATTATGATCAAGATTATATTAAGTATGTATATGCTAAAAGTATTTTTAGTATGTCAATTTAATAATCTTTGAACAAGTTTAGGAAGTTGAGTGCAAAATTATATTCTAGTGATATTAAGCATGATTTATGTTATAAACTAGTGCTAGTATATTTGAGAGTTATGTGTTACATTAGAAATGTTATTACATTTAAGAATTTATTTTATGTTAGAATTTTGTATTAATATGTTTATGTAGCCTTCAAACTAGTTTATAAGGTAGTAAGTTATTTTTTTTGAACGTATTTTACTAAGTATGATAATATTAAGAATATTGTTATTATACTTTATTCTGAGATTTAAGTTTATCCTTAAAGTGATAGTAAATTTCTAAGTTATTGTGTAAAGTTTTTATTTTTTTTTAGTGGTAATGTTAATTATTTAAATCTAGAATTTACTATAAGAAATTAAATGAAGTTGTTTTGTTAGCGAAAAAGGCCCCAAAATACTCATATGCCATTCGACCATTATCATATTAAAAAGAAAAAGAGTTTGATTTATTTTTTTTATATTATTATAAGATATTTTGTGATAATATTAAAATAAAATCTTAAAAGTTATTTTTGAGAAAGCTTTATAAGTTATTAAATATTGAAGTGATTTTCTTGAATATATGAGATTTCATAATTAAAAATAAGAAAATAACTTTTGTGACATTTAATTAATATTTAGTACAAAATAATATTTTATCTGATAACTATTTGACCAAAATTTATTTAAAAAGATGTAAAAGTATTTTTAGTAAACTTGTTCTTAAACTATGTGTGAAATATTGATTTTTGTGAAATTAAAAGTTTTATTTGTTTTATAACTAGAATGTTGATTTTTTTGCGAATCTAATAAGTTTACTTGTTTTTCCATACTTGAAATAATTATTTTTAGTAAACATGTTGAACTTTGAAAACTTATCAAAAGGTTGCAGTTTAACTTGAGTTTTAATTAGAATGTTTGATTTTGTGAGGAGAATAAAGTTTTATTTATTTTAAAGTTGAAAATTTTAATTTTGGAAACTTATTTCAAGAGAAATAGATTTTAGTAGCTACTTGTGGAAAATACTAATTTGGAGACTATTAATAAAATATTAAGTTATTAGTGTGAATTGACCTATTAAAATAAAGTTATAAATAAAATTTAATGAGTAAAAATTAAGTAATGAAAATATAAAGACGTAAAGGTAAATCAAACGTTACAATCAAGAATTATATTAAATAAATGAAGTTACCACTTAGGTTAGTCAAATTAAAATTCAAAGTCAACTTGGCGTAATAAAAATGCGATGTACTTGTGTGAAACGTATTGATTGATTGACCCTGATAGTAAGGTAATGTCGAACCATGGACCGACATGTAAAATGCCGGCGTCCGTGTTGGTCGGCACGTAAAATGCGGTGTAAGACAAGGGGTTCGCTACCTATCCTGTAGAGCTCGAGCATAAATATTGTATTGGAGGGGTGACGACTCTTACCATAGTTAGGGTTTAGGAATACGGTTCTCACCTAACCAGACCCTTACATATATCAGGTGTCATATTGATGTGCTTGTTGATCAGTGATAAACTTGATTAGTGTTGATGCTATGATGCATGGTACGGTTATGAGTATTAACCAAATGAACTTACTCAAGTGTTAAGATTAATGAATTGTATAAGTGGCAGTAACGTACTTCTGTCCGGATCAAGAATGGTATCTTAATGACTTAAAAGTATGTAACAGAAAAAGAAAATGGTAAAAAAATACGGTGGTGTCAATTAAGTATAAGTTCGTACTTAAATTATTATTTTGTAAATGTAGCGTATAATTTCCGTATTTTGAACTGGATAGGAAGTTATGCTCGGCGTTAAGCGCTGACCGATTCAATCGGCTGTCATCCGTATCATGGATGGCAGCATTTTGCAGGATTTAGTTCAGGTTCCGATCCAGGCCGCAGCAATTACTATTTATCGAGAACTTAGCTGCTTTTTGTATCTTTATTGATCACTTGATGATGATGTATTTTTTTTTCTTTTTGAGCAAACAATATTTCTTATCAGAGGTAATATTTTACTTTTGTTTTAAACAATTTTAGTTTTATGATTTAAAGTTTTTAACAATTCGGCATTTTGAGACTTCCGCAATATTTTTTTGTATTAAACATTATTATTAAATGTTAATTATGTATCGAGATTGCCTCTCTTGTTACACGTGGTATCAGAGCTAAAGTTAATCGAATCCCAGAACTTCGGTTCCATGTAAAAGAATGTTCTCGATAGCCGACATTTTCAAAAAAAAATGATGTTTTTTTTCTTTTTGTTGCAAATAACCTTTTTTCAAATTTTTTACTTTTGTGCTTGTGTGACCATGTGTAGATTACATGTTATAATGATGTTAATGTGATATTGACCACATGTTTAAATTTCATTTGAGATGACGAAAGATTATAATATTCCCTCACTCAGGATCTAGGATTTGACAATTGGAATAACAGTTAAAGTGAATGAAGAGTTTGAAGGTAAAGTTATTTCTGATAATTTTCTCATAGAAAATTTTTCCATTCATATTCTTTTTGATTCTAAGGTCGACCGATCTTTTATCTCTACCTCTTTTCTTCACAAATCCTCCGTCTTTCAAACCTCTGAAATTCAATCCCCAAATTTGTTCACCTAACGCTTCACCATTCCTATGTGACCGTATCTTTCCTACTTTCCTCTTAAGATTTTAGATCATCATCTACTGTCGACTTGATAGTGTTTGAATTGGGTACTTATGATATTATTTTGGGTATGGATTTGTAGAGAAGTCATCATGTGGAGATTTTTTTTAAAGGACAAGATTATTTGGGTTAAAACTCAAGAAGATGAGTGCTTGATTATGAACAAATATGTGCCCCCTGTTCAAACCATTTATGTCGTTCAAGCCATTAAGATGATTAAGTATAGAGATGAGAGATACATGCATGTGTTTTATTTCCAGTAGTAAGGAGAAACCCAAATTGAGTCTTCATGAAATCCCAATTGTTAGTGAATATCTTAATGTTTATCTTAAGGATTTACCTTGTTTACCCCTGAGGAGAGTTGTTGATTTCCATATTGATCGGATTTATGATGTTATCTCAATGTCCAAGACTTTGTACCATTTTATCCTAGTCGAGTTCACTAAATTATAGAAGTAGTGGATGAGTTACTAGAAAAAAAAAGAGAGAGAGAGTTTTATTCGCAGTAATGTGTCGCCTTGGAGAGCCCCTGTTTTATTTGTTAGTAAAAATGATGGTACAATGAGGTTGTGCATTGACTACAGGGAGATTAACAAGATTACCATCAAGAACAGTTACCCTTTGTTTAGGATAGATGATATTTTCGACTAGTTAGAAGTTAGGAACTCAAAAGTTTTCTATGATTTCTTTGAGATCTAGGTATCTTCAATTAAGGATAGCCGAGAATGGTATTCTAAAGACTGCATCATTTATGGACTATATGAGTTTCGATGATGTCATTTGGGGCAACAAATACGCCAACAACGTTTATGGATTTGATGCAGAGATACATTCGTCTTTATTTGGATAAGTTTATAGTTTTTATGAAATTTTGGTATATTCGAGAAACATGGAGGAACATGAGGAACATTTGAGGATTATGCTAAAACTTTGAAAAAAAAAATATTTAGGAAAATTATATTAAGTATGAGTTTTGGCTTGAGGAAATAGTTTTTTTTTTTCTGGGTCATATTGTGTCTAAGGATGGAATTTCTATGGATCTGGAGAAGATTAAGACGATAAACAATTGTCGATTTCGAGGAATGTAACTGAAGTTCGAAGCTTTTTGGGTTTTGCTGGTTACTATAGGAAATATGTTGAGAATTTCTCCAAGGTTACTCGTCCCATGTTTGAGTTTTTGAAGAAAAGAATTCGATTTTAATAAAGTGATAGGTATACGATTGCTTTTGAGGGATCAAAGAGGAGAATCACTACTACTCATGTATTAATAGTGCATGATTGTAGCAAACGATTCAAGGTCTGTTGGGATTCATTTAAAGGTTTGGGATGTGTACTTATGCAAGATATAAATGTCATAGCTAATCCATCGAGGCAGTTAAGGCCACGTGAGGTGAATTACCCATTGCACGATATTAAACTTGTTGTAGTAATCCTTGCTCTAAAGTTGCGGATACGTTCTTTGTATGGGCTACCGTATAAGATCCACAGCGATCTTCAAAACTTGAGGTATGTCTTCAACCAGAAGGAATTTAACATGCGCCAAAGGCTGTGGCTTGAGTTATTAGGATTACGTCTTGAAATTTTATACCACCCTAGGAAGGTGAACAAGTTATCTTATGTTTTGAGGAGGAGACAGAGAGTGTCGAATCTGTACCTTGAAAGTTTTACCGTGAAATGCAGAGTTTGAGATTAGAGATTTGTAACCAACATGAGGTTAGACGGTATTTGGGAGCGATGACCATACATACAAACGTTGTTTGACCATATCAGTGAGGCACAAATTTAGAATCCGGAGATTATTGAGTTGATCCATAGAGTTGAGGGAAATGAGACTAATGTTTTTGAGTTAAAAGAAAGAGGAAAAGTGAGTCTGAAGTTTATTAGACGTTGTGAAATTCTAAGAAGAGTTAGACAAGTTGCTTATTAGTTGCCTTTACCATCGAGTTTGGTAAATGTTCATTATGTGTTCTATGTTTCACAGTTGAGGAAGTATATTCATGATCCATCACATATGTTAACCCATGAACCCCTTCAGATCAATGAATCCTTAGCCTATGAGGAGAGACCTATCAGATTTTGGAAACACGAGTCAAAGAATTGAGAAACTCTAGGATTCCATTGGTCAAGGTTTTGTGGTCAAACCATAGAGTGAGGAAGCTATTTGGGAGAAGGAGGCAGACATGAGAGAACGATACCCTAATCTTTTCTGTAAGTTCTAGTTTCGGGACGAAACTATCTTAAGGGGGAAAGAGTAGTAACAGACTCAAAATTCTTAATTTTAATCTTCCGATTAATTATTCCGAATTTTCAATTCAAATCTGTAATCCTTTGATTATCCATTTCAAACCATCTTTAATTCCTAAATCTTTTCCGATTTTGTAATTTCTTTCAAATATTAAACTTTAAAATAGTCTTTTGTTTAAAATCTTTTTATAAGCACTAAAATATTATTTTATTATTTTATAGTACGAAAAGTAAAATTTTATTATTATATTCACGGTTTTGTAAAACGTTACTTTTTAACTATCTTCCTTAAATTAACATTACTACTTAACCTTATAATTTTGATATAATTATTTTATACATAAAAATGAGTCGTATTTTTATTATTAACATTAAGTATAGTTTAAGCAAAATTTTAAATAAACTACATATTTTCATGATCAAATTTACCCATTATTTTAAAGTATATTCACTTGTACATACTAGAACAAAATTTTGATGAGCAAAATCCTTTCTATGGTAACCCATGATGTTCATCACTTACACAAGCTATCACCATTTCCTTACACAAGCTAACCATCTTCTACACTCCAAACTCTTACACACTCCAAACTCTTACACATTCACTTACACACTCCAACTCTTACACATTTACTTACACACTCTAAATCACATACACAAGTTAACCTTCTTCTATACTCCTAACACTCTTTTTCATACAATCTAATGAACTACAAAGTTGCCCAAACCCATTATAAATACCCCCCTTAGCCATGAGATCATTTACACCACCATCATCAAATCTTTCTAACATTCTTTCTTATATTTTCACTTCATTAAAATCTTACTACGTTAATACCTTTATTAATTGAAGAAATTAAAGAACATGGAGCTTAGAACACTCTTTACTTAGCTTAAATCATCATCATTATTTTGGGAGTTGGAATTAATTATCTTTGGAGCATTATTATCTATCTTGGAGGATCTTATTTCTTATTATTTTCCCAATTAGTACTTAGTACTAATCCTTGGTGTTAGTATTGTATAACTTCTTACCCTACTCTTTTTGTGTAATTTTACATTATATTTACTTTATAATATGCAAAGTATGAAATATGTTGATATATTTTAGTGGAAGTTAGTTTAATGAAATTATGATCAAGATTATATTAAGTATGTATATGCTAAAAGTATTTTTAGTATGTCAATTTAAAAATCTTTGAACAAGTTTAGGAAGTTGAGTGCAAAATTATATTCTAGTGATATTAAGCATGATTTATGTTATAAACTAGTGCTAGTATATTTGAGAGTTATGTGTTACATTAGAAATGTTATTACATTTAAGAATTTATTTTATGTTAGAATTTTGTATTAATATGTTTATGTAGCCTTCAAACTAGTTTATAAGGTAGTAAGTTATTTTTTTTGAACGTATTTTACTAAGTATGATTATATTAAGAATATTGTTATTATACTTTATTCTGAGATTTAAGTTTATCCTTAAAGTGATAGTAAATTTCTAAGTTATTGTGTAAAGTTTTTATTTTTTTTTAGTGGTGATGTTAATTATTTAAATCTTGAATTTACTATAATAAATTAAATGAAGTTGTTTTGTTAGCGAAAAAGGCCCCAAAATACTCATATGCCATTCGACCATTATCATATTAAAAAGAAAAAGAGTTTGATTTATTTTTTTTTATATTATTATAAGCTATTTTGTGATAATATTAAAATAAAATCATAAAAGTTATTTTTGAGAAAGCTTTATAAGTTATTAAATATTGAAGTGATTTTCTTAAATATATGAGATTTCATAATTAAAAATAAGAAAATAACTTTTGTGACATTTAATTACTATTTAGTACAAAATAATATTTTATCTGATAACTATTTGACCAAAATTTATATAAAAGATGTAAAAGTATTTTTAGTAAACTTGTTCTTAAACTATGTGTGAAATATTGATTTTTGTGAAATTATAAGTTTTATTTGTTTTATAACTAGAATGTTGATTTTTTTGCGAATCTAATAAGTTTACTTGTTTTTCCAAACTTGAAATAATTATTTTTAGTAAACTTGTTGAACTTTGAAAACTTATCAAAAGGTTGCAGTTTAACTTGAGTTTTAATTAGAATGTTTGATTTTGTGAGGAGAATAAAGTTTTATTTATTTTAAAGTTGGAAATTTTAATTTTGGAAACTTATTTCAAGAGAAATAGATTTTAGTAGCTACTTGTGGAAAATACTAATTTGGAGACTATTAATAAAATATTAAGTTATTAGTGTGAATTGACCTATTAAAATAAAGTTATAAATAAAATTTAATGTGTAAAAATTAAGTAATGAATATATAAAGACGTAAAGGTAAATCAAACGTTATGATCAAGAATTATATTAAATAAATGAAGTTACCACTTAGGTTAGTCAAATTAAAATTCAAAGTCAACTTGGAGTAATAAAAATGTGATGTACTTGTGTGAAATGTATTGATTGAATGACCCTGATAGTAAGGTAATGTCGAACCATGGACCGGCAAGTAAAATCCCGGCGTCCGTGTTGGCCGGCACGTAAAATGCAGTGTAAGACAGGGGGTTCACTACCTATCCTGTAGAGCTCGAACATAAATATTGTATTGGAGGGGTGACGACTCCCACCATAGTTAGGGTTTAGGACTACGGTTCTCACCTAACCAGACCCTTACATATATCAGGTGTCATATTGATGTGCTTGTTGATCAGTGATAAACTTGATTAGTGTTGATGCTATGATGCATGGTACGGTTATGAGTATTAACCAAATGAACTTACTCAAGTGTTAAGATTACCGAATTGTATAAGTGGCAGTAACGTACTTCTGTCCGGATCAAGAATGGTATCTTAATGACTTAAAAGTATGTAACAGAAAAAGAACATGGTAAAAAAATACGGTGGTGTCAATTAAGTATAAGTTCGTACTTAAATTATTATTTTGTAAATGTAGCGTATAATTTCCGTATTTTGAGCTGGATAGGAAGTTATGCTCGGCGTTAAGCGCTGACCGATTCAATCGGCTGTCATCCGTATCATGGATGGCAGCATTTTGCAGGATTTAGTTCAGGTTCCGATCCAGGCCGCAACAATTACTATTTATCGAGAACTTAGCTGCTTTTTGTATCTTTATTGATCACTTGATGATGATGTATTTTTTTTTCTTTTTGAGCAAACAATATTTCTTATCAGAGGTAATATTTTACTTTTGTTTTAAACAATTTTAGTTTTATGATTTAAAGTTTTTAACAATTCGGCATTTTGAGACTTTCGCAATATTTTTTTGTATTAAACATTATTATTAAATGTTAATTATGTATCGAGATTGCCTCTCTTGTTACAATACTCAACAAGGTTCACCAGTGTGTAGAAGTATCACAATAAAATCATTCAAATAAGAAGGTCGATTATATGATCTAGTGCTATGGCGTCAAGATGGACAATCTTAGTAAGATAAAGAATGAGAAATAGATAAAGATAAATCCACAAAAGTAGATTTAGAAATATTAACACAATAATGAAAAGGAAAATGATACTCGAAATATTACTTTCGTGACACAATAATTTTATGAGAAACTAAACAAAATATTTTGTATGTTTTGTCGGGAAAAGGGTAACCCAAAAAAACTCAAGGATTATCCCTCAGTTGCATCTTGGTTCTATTAGGTTTGGGAGTTGAAACAAAAGCAAGATAACCAAAGGCTCTTAAATGATTGTTAATAGTACTAATTTCATGAATTTTCTCACAAGGAAGAAGATTGTCTAAGATTTTAAGGACATTCAATATATAAGATATGCAACACATTGAATACATTCACCCAACATTTAGGAAGATTAGATTTGACTTGTAATGACCAAGCGGTTTCCAAAAG
>NC_080053.1:13088325-13098746 GCF_026212465.1 Amaranthus tricolor
TATATATTAGTTGTATTAGTGTTGTATTAGTTGTACTAGTGTTGTATTAGTATAGTATTAGTTGTATACTTGTATTAGTGTAGTATTACTCGCATTAGAGTAATAGTATGCATATTAGTGAAATATTAGTTGTAATATTATATATACCATTAGTCCTATTAGTCTAGTATTAGTCATATTTGTTCAGTAATAGTTGTACTTATAAACTGTTAGTCATATTATTGTATTATTACCCATAATAGTATACTATTAGTTGTATAAGTTTAGTATTAATCGTATTATTATATTATTTAGTGTATTAGTAAAAAAATATTAATGGTATTAGTATAGTTTTTAAATTATATTTATTTGTAACTTGCTTAGTTTTTATAGTGCAAAGTGTCAATTAAAATTCTAAGTTCTAACAAAATAAATAAGGAATGATAGTTTCATTTAGTCCAAATACATAGTTAAATCTCCAAGGCCTAGATAAAATTCACAATTCTCCTTTACATTTGCCAAACACCTGTTTAATTCCAAATGGATTAATCATATTAATTGACATTATTTTATTAAAAAGTTTGACCAAGTACATTTCAGTTAATAAAAAACAACACCCACTATAACAGAATTAAAATAATACAAGCATTATTTTGAAACGAAACATTAAAACTTGATCGCAAACAATAATATCTTTTATTCATATATTTTAAAAGAAGTTATTGTTTCTGAGATGGTAGATGATATCTTGTTTGCCATACCGATATGCAATCTCCATAACGTTTCTTTTTTTCATATCAACATCCCTAATTGCTTTTGGGCAACTGCTTAACAACGCATCCACAACTTCCAGATTTCCTTCAGCAACTGCTTTATGTAAGGCAGTAGAATTATCCTTATCGTATCGCCTTATACAATCAGGAAATCTTTTACATAAGTAGCGAACCGATTTTGTATAACCCTTATATGCCGCATATCCAAGAGGATACCATCCTTCTGTATCTTTTGAGGTTATAAGCTCCGGGAACCCTTCCATTATTGCTTTAACCACCGCTAATTGTTCATATTAAGTAATTTTATACATTTAAACTATTAGTACTTCTTTTACTCAGACATATGATGTAAGATAATAAAGAAGCAAACTACGTAAATCAAATTCCCATTATTTTTATTTTAATTTGAAATGTAAATGGGTTCAGAAATTAAATAATAATTGCTTTTAATATATTGAATTATGCACATTAAAAAATTATAAATAGTTTATATTATGTGATTAGACGATTCAAACAAGATCGCACTTGAGTATAGTTTTTGTTACACATTAGTTATAATATATAAAATAATCTTTAACGATAGATAGTGTCCAACTATAATGTAGCAAATATTTCAAAAGGGAAGACGCATTACTTATAAATAAAAAGAGATTGAACTATACGTGTGGATGATTTTAAAAGATAATTAACATATGTAAAACAAATTAAAAATAAATGATAATTCCGATTTCTAAATAAATTAAAATGAGGAAATATGAGTAATCAATTGAAAATAAAAATTTAAATAGAATAATACCAAAACATAGTGAGAAATGGTTGGTACCTGACTTCTTAGTCTTGAGTGCAGCATGAGCAAGTGACATATTCTTGGCATCTTGAAGCAATTTCTCTCTAGCACGCCCGGAAGATATTTTAGCCATGGTTATGTGTTGAAGTAAAGTTGAGTTACCACCCTTTACAGCCAATGAAAGCGGTGACTGTTTCTTCTGATTGAGTGTAGATGCGACATTGGGTTCCAACTCCATCAAACACTTGGTCGTACTCTCATGATCACCTATAACAGCCAGGTGCAAAGGGGTATTCCCACCGTCTTTTGTGGCAGTACACAATAATTCTGACTTCTCGCTGCGTTTTACAAAACTCAAGATATCATTCAGTGTCTTCACCTTACCATTTGCAGCAGCTACATGAACAGAATTCCAACCTTTTTGTTTTTCGCCTTTAACAAATCCGGATCATGATCTCTTAAAATCCGACTCACCACATCCCTCTTACCATCACCAACAGCTGTGTGAAGGTATTCAACTCAATCTGTCTCATCTTTCTGATTATGTGTTATGTTTAATCTGCTTATAGCCATTTCTATATCAACAGCTTCAGTTGCGTACCAGCTACCTTCGGTGCTGATAGATTTTTGGTACAAATTTGCTACAGCTTTACGGTCTGCAACAACCAATTCATGTGCTGTATTATGATGATTTTCCAAGATGGCCACGTACAAGGGCGCGTCATTATCACTGTTTCGTTTATTCAGTGCATCGGTTAGCAACTGATATTCTTCTCTCTCGAAAAACAAGTCTACAATCTTTGTGATTGTTCTCTTAGATCCGTCTCTGGCGGCTATATGAAAAGCATTGTTATCATTGCCATCCACATATTGGATATGTGTAAGATCCTGTTTCAGGATTTCAAGAGCATCCTTTATTCGACTATTCGAAACAGGATCTAGCACTTCATCACCTACTTCATCGTTTCCAGAGCCCCCACTACCATTATAGTGGGATTTGCTTGAAGAGGCCATCAATGTCAACAAAATAATTCACTCCCTGCCCTTAAGACAACTATTTTTGTAGTGACCCAATTACATCTGTATAATAGTTGCGTATTTAAAGAATATATTCGATTTAATTTATTTTATTTTATAATTCGTCTACTTCTTTTAAATCTAATTTGACTATGTTCAATATTGTTTATTCTTTCTTTTGCGTAGTCTCCTTAGCTAATCACCTTTAATTAAACTCAAAGTCAACTATTTCTAATTAATGTCTTTTTTTATTAGTCGTCAGTGTTGTTTATTGTTTTTTCTGCATATTTTATACAACTTAACACGTTATTTCTTGCATATGACTATGATTTTCAATTCTAACCACTTCAACACAATAATATATACCAACTTGTGTTGTGTGCCATGTTTCGTGCAAAACAAACCAAGTTTGAGCTACTTTATACGCGAAAGTGCCAAAAATGCTAAAAAACCATAAAATCGCAACAAAACACGTAGTTTCTATCATAGGACTATTACATTCTATTCTAACCACTTCAAAAAAAACAATATATACCAAATAGTGTTGTGTGCCAAGTTTTGTGCAAAACAAAACAAGTTTGAGCTACTTTATCCGCGAAAGTGCTAAAAAAGCTTAAAAACCCATAAAATCGTAACTTAGCACGTATTTTCTAGCAAATGACTATGATTTTCAATTATAACCACTTAAAGATAATAATATATACCAAAAAGTGTTGTGTGCCAAGTTTCCTACAAAATAAACCATGTTTGAGCTACTTTATGCGCGAAAGTGCCAAAAAAGCTTAAAACAACCTAAAAGCGCAACTTACGAAATAATATTAAGAATATGACTATAATTTACATTTCTAACCACTTCAACACAAGAATTTATTCCAAATAGGGTTGTGTGCCATGCTTCGTGTAAAACAAACCAAGTTTGAGATACTTTATGCGCGAAAGTGCCAAAAAAGCTTAAAAGACCCTTAAAGCGCAACTTACGAAGTAATATTAAGAATATGACTAAGATTTATATTTCTAACAACTTCAACACAATAATATTTACCAAATAGTGTTGTGTGCCATGTTTCGTGCAATACAAAAAAAGTTTGAGCTACTTTATGCGCGAAAGTGCCAAAAAAGCTTAAAAACCTATAAAATTGCAACTTAGCACGTAATTTCAAGCATATGACTATTATTTTAATTTATAACCACTTCAACTTAATAATATATACCAAATAGTATTGTGTACCAAGTGTCATGCAAAACGAACCAAGTTTGAGCTTCTTTATGCGCGAAAGTGCAAAAAAAGCATGAAAACTCATAAAATCGCAACTTAACACGTCATTTCTAGCATATAAATATTATTTTAAATTATAACTACTTCAACACAATATTATATAACAAATAGTGTTGTGTGTCAAGTTTCGTACAAAAGAAACCAAGCTTGAGGTACTTGATGCTGGAAAGTGCCGAAAAAGCTTAAAAACCCATAAAATCTCAACTTAACACGTTATTTCTTGCATATGACTATGATTTTAAATTCTAACCACTTCAACACAATAATATATACCAACTAGTTTTATGTGCCAAGTTTCGTGCAAAAAACCAAGTTTGAGCTATTTTATGCGCGAAAGTGCCAAAAATGCCAAAAACCCATAAAATCGTAACAAAACACGTAATTTCTATCATAGGACTATTACATTCTATTCTAACCACTTCAAAACAATAATATATTCTAAATAGTGTTGTGTGCCAAGTTTCGTGCAAAACAAACCAATTTTGAGCTACTTTATCCGCGAAAGTGCTTAAAAAGCTTAAAAACCCTTAAAATCGTAACTTAGCATGTAATTTCTAGCATATGACTATGATTTTCAATTATAACCACCTAAAGACAATAATATATACCAAAAAGTTTTGTGTGCCAAGTTTCGTGCAAAATAAACAATGTTTAAGCTACTTTATGCGCGAAAGTACCAAAAAAGCTTAAAAGAACCTTAAAGCGCAACTTAAGAAGTAATATTAAAAATATGACTATGATTTACAATTCTAACCACTTCAACACAATAATTTATACTAAATAGTGTTGTGTGCCATGTTTCGTGCATAACAAACCAAGTTTGAGGTACGTTATGCGCGAATGTGTCAAAAAAGCTTAAACACCCATAAAATCGAAACTTAGCACGTAATTTCTATCATAGGACTATTAATTTCAATTATAACCACTTCAACACAATAATATATACCAAATAGTATTGAGTGTCAAGTTTCGTGCAAAATAAACCATGTTTGAGCTTCTTTATGCGCGAAAGTGTCAAAAAACGTTTAAAAGAACCTTAAAGCGCAACTTATGAACTAATATTAAGAATATGACTATAATTTACAATTCTAACCACTTCAACAAAATAATTTATACCAAATAGTGTTGTCTGCAATGTTTCGTGCAAAACAAACCAAGTTTGAGCTACTTTATGCGCGAAAGTGCCGAAAAAGCTTACAAAACCATAACATCGCAACTTAGCATGTAATTTCAAGTATTTGACTATTATTTTCAATTATAACCACTTCAACACATTAATATATACCAAATAGTATTGTGTGCCAAGTGTCGTGCAATACAAACAAGGTTTGAGCTTCTTTATGCGCGAAAGTGCAAAAAAAAGCATAAAAATTCATAAAATCGCAACTTAACACATCATTTCTAGCATATGACTATTATTTTAAATTATAACTACTTCAACACAATATTATTTAACAAATAGTGTTGTGTGCCATGTTTCATACAAAAGAAACCAAGCTTGAGCTACTTCATGCTCGAAAGTGCCAAAAAAGTTTAAAAACCCATAAAATCGCAACTTAACACGTTATTTCTTGTATATGACTATGATTTTAAATTCTAACCAATTCAACACAACAACATATACCAACTAGTGTTGTGCGTCAAGTTTCGTGCAAAACAAACGAAGTTTGAGCTACTTTATGCGCGAAAGTGCCAAAAATGTTAAAAACCCACAAAATCGCAAAAAAACATGTACTTTCTATCATAGGACTATTACATTCTATTCTAACCACTTCAAAACAATAATATATACCAAATAGTGTTGTGTGCCAAGTTTCGTCTAAAACAAACAAAGTTTGAGCTACTTTATCCGCGAAAGTGCCAAAAAAGCTTAAAAACCCATAAAATCGTAACTTAGCACGTAATTTTTAGCATATGACTATGATTTTCAATTATAACTACTTAAAGACAATTATATATACCAAAAGGTGTTGTGTGCCAAGTTTCGCGCAAAATAAACCATGTTTGAGCTACTTTATGCGCGAAAGTGCCAAAAAAGCTTAAAAGAACCTTAAACTGCAACTTACGAAATAATATTAAGAATATCACTATGATTTAGATTTCTAAACACTTCAACACAATAATTTATTCCAAATAGGGTTGTGTGCCATGTTTCGTGCAAAACACACCATGTTTGAGATACTTTATGCGCAAAAGTACTAAAAAAGCTTAAAAGAACCTCAAAGCGCAACTTACGAAGTAATATTAAGAATATGACTATGATTTACATTTCTAAACACTTCAACCAAATAATTTATACCAAATAGTGTTGTGTTCCATGTATCGTGCAAAACAAACCAATTTGAGCTTCTTTATGCGCGAAAGTGATAAAAAAGCATAAAGACCCATGAAATCGCAACAAAACACGTAATTTCTATCATAGGACTATTACATTCTATTCTAACCACTTCAACACAATAATATATACCAAATAGTGTTGTGTGCCATGTTTCGTGCATAACAAACCAAGTTTGAGCTACTTTATGCGCGAAAGTGCCAAAAAAGCTTAAAAACCCAAAAATTCGCCTCTTAGCATGTAATTTCTATCATATGACTATGATTTCAAATTCTAACTACTTCTAAAAAATAATTTATACCAAATAGTGTTGTGTGCCATGTTTCATGCAAAACAAACCAAGTTTGAGCTACTTTATGCGCTAAAGTGCCAAAAAAGCTTAAATACCCATAAAATCGTAAATTAATACGTAATTTCAAGAATATGACTATCATTTTAAATTCTAGCCTCTTTAACTCAGTAATATATAGCAAATAGTGTTGTGTGCCAAGTTTCGTGCAAAATAAACCAAGTTTGAGCTACTTTATGCGCGAAAGTGCCAATAAAGCATAAAAACCCATAAAATCTCAACAAAACACGTAATTACTATCATAGGACTATTACATTCTATTCTAACCACTTCAACACAATAATACATACCAAATAGTGTTGTGTGCCAAGTTTCGTGCAAAACAAACTAAGTTTAAGCTACTTTATGCGCGAAAGTGCCAAAAAAGTTTAAAAACCCATAAAATCACAAGTTAGCACGTAATTTCAAGCATACGACTACTATTTTCAATTATAACCACGTCAACAAAATAACATATACCAAAGAGTATTGTATGCCAAGTTTCGTGCAAAATAAACCAATTTGAGCTACTTTATGCGCGAAAGAGTTAAAAAAGTTTAAAAAAACCTTAAAGCGCAACTTACGTAGTAATATTAAGAATATGAATTTGATTTACAATTCTAAAACTTCAACACAATAATATATACCAAATAGTGTTGTGTGCCATATTTCGTGAAAAAGAAACCAAGTTTGAGCTACTTTATGCGCGAAAGTGCCAAAAAAGCACAAAAACCCATAAAATCTCAACAAAACACGTAATTTCTATCATAGGACTATTACATTCTATTCTAACCACTTCAACACAATAATATATACCAAATAGTGTTGTGTGCCAAGTTTCGTGCAAAACAAACCAAGTTTGAGCTACTTTATCCACGAAAGTGCCAAAAAAGCTTAAAAACAAATAAAATCGCAACTTAGCACGTAATTTCAAGCGTACGACTATTATTTTAAATTATAACCACTTCAACAAAATAACATATGCCAAATAGTATTGTGTGCCAAGTTTCGTGCAAAACAAACCAAGTTTGAGCGAGCTACTTTATGCTCGAAAGTGCAAAAAAAGCTTGAAAGATCCTTAAAGCCCAACTTACGAAGTAATATTAAGAATATGACTATGATTTACAATTCTAACCACTTCAACACAATAATTTATACCAAACAGTGTTGTCTGCCATGTTTCGTGTAAAACAAACCAAGTTTCAGCTACCTTATGCGCGAAAGTGCCAAAAAAGCATAAAACCCATAAAAAGGTAACCTAATACGTAATTTCTAGAATATTACTATTATTTTAAACTCTAACCACTTCAACAATATAACATATACCAAACAGTGTTGTGTGCCAAGCTTCGTGCAAAATAAACTAAGTTTGAGATACTTTATGCGCGAAAGTGCCAAAAAAGTTTAAAAACACATAAAATCGTAACTTAACACATAATTTCTAGTATATGACAATTATTTTCAATTCTAACTCTTCAACACAATAATATATACCAAATAGTGTTGTGGGCCAAGTTTCGTGCAAAACAAACCAAGTTTGAGCTACTTTATGCGCGAAATTGTCAAAAAATCTTGAAAACCAATAAAATCGCAACTTAACAAGTAATTTCTTGCATATGCCTATTATTTTCTATTCTAACTACTTCAACACAATAATATATACCAAATATTGTTATGTGCCAAGTTTCGTGCAAAACAAACCAAGTTTGAGCTACTTTATGCGCGAAAGTGCCAAAAAAGCTTAAAAACCCATGAAATCGTGACTTAACACGTAATTTCCAGGAAAAGACTATTATTTTCAATTCTAACCACTTCAACACAATAATATATACCAAATAGTGTTGTGTGCCAAGTTTCGTGCAAAACAAAACAAGGTTGAGCTACTTTATGCGCGAAAGTGCCAAGAAAGCTTAAAAGAACCTTAAAGCGCAGCTTACGAAGTAATATTAAGAATATGACTATGATTTACAATTCTATCCACTTCAACAAAATAATTTATACCAATTAGTGTTGTCTGCCATGTTTCGCGTAAAAAGAACCAAGTTTGAGCTATTTTATGCGCGAAAGTGCTAAAAAAGCATAAAACCCATAAAAAGGAAACTTAATACGTAATTTCTAGAATATGACTATTATTTTAAGCTCTAACCACTTCAACAAAATAATATATACCATACAGTGTTGTGTGCCGAGTTTCGTGCAAAATAAACTAAGTTTGAGCTACTTTACGCGCGAAAGTGCCAAAAAAGTTTAAAAACACATAAAATCGTAACTTACACGTAACTTCTAGTATATGACAATTATTTTCAATTCTAACACTTCAACACAATAATATATACCAAATAGTGTTGTGTGCAACGTTTCGTGCAAAACAAAACAAGTTTGATCTACTTCATGCGCGAAATTGTCAAAAAATCTTAAAAACCAATAAAATCGAAACTTAACACGTAATTTCTTGCATATGCGTATTATTTTCTATTCGAACCACTTCAACACAATAATATATACCAAATATTGTTATGTGCCAAGTTTCGTGCAAAACAAACCAAGTTTGAGCTACTTTATGCGCAGAAGTGCCAAAATAGCTTAAAAACCCATGAAATCGTGACTTAACACGTAATTTCCAGCAAAAGACTATTATTTTCAATTCTAACCACTTCAACACAATAATATATACCAAATAGTGTTATGTGCCATGTTTCGTGCAAAAAAAAACCAAGTTTGAGCTACTTTATGCGCGAAAGTGCCAATAAAGCTTAAAAGAACCTTAAAGCGTAACTTACGAAGTAATATTAAGAATATGACTATGATTTACAATTCTAACCACTTCAACACAATAATTTATACTAAATGTTGTTTGTGCCATGATTCGTGCATAATAAACCAAGTTTGAGCTACTTTATGCGCGAATGTGCCAAAAAAGCTTAAACACCCATAAAATCGGAACTTAGCACGTAATTTCTATCATAGGACTATTAATTTCATTTATAACCACTTCAACACAATAATATATACTAAATAGTATTAAATGTCAAGTTTCGTGCAAATTAAATCAAGTTTGAGCTTCTTTATGCGCGAAAGTGCAAATAAAGCTTAAAAGAACCTTAAAGCGCAACTTACGAGGTAATATTAAGAATATGAATATAATTTTCCATTCTAACCACTGCAACAAAATTGTTTATACCAAATAGTGTTGTCTGCCATGTTTTGTGTAAAACAAACCAAGTTTGAGCAACTTTATGCGCGAAAGTGCCAAAAAAGCATAAAACCCATAAAAGGTAACTTATTACGTAATTTTTAGAATATGACTATTATTTTAAACTCTAACCACTTCAACAAAATAGTATATACCAAATAGTGTTGTGTGCAAAGTTTCGTGCAAAATAAACTAAGTTTGAGCTAGTTTATACGCGAAAGTGCCAAAAAAGTTTAAAAAGACATAAAATCGTAACTTAACACGTAATTTCTAGTATATGACAATTATTTTCAATTCTAACACTTCAACACAATAATATATACCAAATAGTGTTGTGTGCCAAGTTTCGTGCAAATCAAACCAAGTTTGAGCTACTTTATGCGCGAAATCGTCAAAAAATCTTAAAAACCAATAAAATTGCAACTTAACACGTAATTTCTTGCATATGCCTATTATTTTCTATTCTAACCACTTCAACACAATAATATATACCAAATATTGTTATGTGCCAAGTTTCGTGCAAAACAAACCAAGTTTGAGCTTCTTTATGCGCGAAAGTGCCAAAAAAGCATTAAAAACCATGAAATCGTGACTTATCACGTAATTTCTAGCAAAACACTATTATTTTCAATTCTAACCACTTCAACACAATAATATATACCAAATAGTGTTGTGTGCCAAGTTTCGTGCAAAACAAACCAAGTTTGAGCTACTTTATGCGCGAAAGTGCCAA
>NC_080053.1:13098846-13159564 GCF_026212465.1 Amaranthus tricolor
TAAAAACCCATTAAATCGCAACATAGCAAATTCAAGCATATGACTATGATTTTCAATTCTAACCACTTCAACACAATACAATATACCAAATAGTGTTGTGTGCCAAGTTTCGTGCAAAACAAACCAAGTTTGAGCTATTTTATGCACGAAAGTGCCAAAAAAGCTTACAAACCCATAAAATCGCAACAAAACACGTAATTTCTATCATAGGACTATTAGTTTCTATTCTAACCTCTTCAACACAATAATGTATACAAAATAGTGTTGTGTGCCAAGTTTCGTGCAAAACAACCAAGTTTGAGCTATTTTATGCGCGAAAGTGCTAAGAAAGCTTAAAAACCTATAAAATCGCAACTTAACACGTAATTTCAAGCATATTACAATGATTTTCTTTTCTTATTACTTCAACACAATAATATATACCAAATAGTGTTGTGTGCTTAGTTTCGTGCAAAACGAACCAAGTTTGAGCTACTTTATGCGCGAAAGCGCCAAAAAAACTTAAAAACCCATAAAATCGCAACTTAGCACGTAATTTCAAGCTTATGACTATGATTTACAATTCTAACCACGTCAATACACTAATATGTACCAAATAGTGTTGTGTGCTTAGTTTCGTGCGAAACCAACCAAGTTTGAGCTACTTTATGCGCGTAAGTGCCAAAAAAGCATAAAAACCCATAAAATCGCTACTTAGCACGTAATTTCTAGCATATAACTATGACTTTAAATTATAACCACTTCAACACAATAATATATACCAAATAGTGTTGTGTGCCAAGTTTCGTGCAAAATAAACCAAGCTTGAGCTACTTTATGCGCGAAAGTGCCAAAAAAGATTAAAAGAACCTTAAAGCGCAACTTACGAACTAATAATAAGAATATGACTATTAATTACAATTCTAACCACTTCAATAAAATAATTTATACCAAATAGTATTGTGTGCCATGTTTCGTGCAAAACAAACTAAGTTAGAACTATTTTATGCGCGAAAGTGCCATAAAAGCTTGAAAACCCATAAAACCCTAACTTAACACGTAATTTCTAGAATATGACTATTATTTTAAATTCTAACCACTACAACACAAGAATACATACCTAATAGTGTTGTATGCCATGTTTCGTGCAAAATAAACCAAGTTTGAGCTACTCTATGCGCGAATGTGGGAAAAAAGCTTAAAAGAACCTTAAAGCGCAACTTACGATGTAATATTAAAAATATGAGTATAATATACAATTCTAACCACTTCAACAAAAAAATTTATACCAAATAGTGTTGTGTGCCTTGTTTCGTGCAAAACAAACCAAGTTTGAGCTACAATATGCGCGAAAGTGCCAAAAAAGCTTAAAAACCAACAAAATCGTAACTTGACAAGTAATTTCTAGTGTAGGACTATTATTTCCAATTCTGACCACTTCAAGACAATAATATATAGCAAATAGTATAATGTGCCAAGTTTCGTGCAAAACAAAAAAAGTTTGAGCTACTTTATGAGCGATAGTGCCAAAATAGCTTAATAACCCATAAAATCGCAACTTAGCACATAATTTCAAGCATATAACTATGATTGTTAATTCTTACCACTTCAACACAATAATATTTACCAAATAGTGTTGCGTGCCAAGTTTCGTGTAAAACACACCAAGTTTGAGCTACTTTATGCACAAAAGAGCCAACGGAATTTAATAAAACCATAAAATCGTAATCTACCATTTGATATTAAGAACATGACTATGATTTACAATTCTAACAACTTCAACACAATAATATAAACCAAATAGTGTTGTGTGCCAAGTTTCGTGCAAAACATTTCAATTTTAAGCTACTTTATGCGCGAAAGAACCAAAAAACCTTTAAAACCCATAAAATCGTAATTTAACACGTTATTTCTCGCATATGACTATGATTTTCAATTCTATCAACTTTAACATAATAATATTTACCAATTAGTGTTGTCTGCCAAGTTTCGTGCAAAACAAACCAAGTATGAGCTACTTTATGCGCGAAAGTGCCAAAAAAGTTTCAAAACCCTTAAAATCGCAACAAAACACGTAATTTCTATCATAGGACTATTATTTTCTATTCTAACCACTTCAACCCAATAATATATAACAAATATTGTTGTGTGCCAAGTTTCGTGTAAAGCAAACCAAGTTTGAGCTACTTTATGCGCGAAAGTGCTAAGAAAGCTTAAATATCCATAAAATCGCAACATAGCACGTAATTTTAAGCATATGATTATGATTTTCAATTCTAACAACTTCAACACAATGATATATACCAATTAGTGTTGTCTGCCAAGTTTCGTGCAAAACAAACCTAGTTTGAGCTATTTTATGCACGAAAGTGCTAAAAAAGCATACAAACCCATAAATCGCAACAAAACACGTAATTTATATCATAGGACTATTAGTCTCTATTCAAACCACTTCAACACAATAATGTATACAAAATAGTGTAGTGTGCCATGTTTCGTGCAAAACATATTAAGTTTGAGCAATTTTATGCGCGAAAGTGCCAAAAAACCTTAAAAACCCATAAAATTGCAACTTAGCACGTAATTTCAAGCATATGACTATGATGTACAATTCTAGCCACTTCAACACAAAAATTTATACTAAATAGTGTTGTGTGCCAGGTGTCGTGCAAAACAAACCAAGTTTGATCTACATTATGCGCGAAAGTGCGAAAAAAGCTTAAAAACACCTAAAATCGTAACTTGACAAGTATTTTCTAGTATAGGACTATTATTTCCAATTCTAACCACTTCAAGACAATAACATATAGCAAATAGTATTATGTGCCAAGTTTCGTGCAAAACAAACACAGTTTGAGCTACTTTATGCACGAAAGTGCCAAAATAGCTTAAAAACGCATAAAATCGAAACTTAGCACATAATTTCAAGCATATAACTATGATTTTAAATTCTTACCACTTCAACAAAATAACATTCACCAAATAGTGTTGCGTGCCAAATTTCGTCCAAAACAAACCAAGTTTGAGCTACTCTTTATGCACGAAAGAGCCAAAAGAGCTTAAAAAACCATAGAATCGCAATCTACCAATTGATACTAAGAACATGACTATGATTTACAAATATAACAACTTCAACAAAATAATATAAACACAATAGTGTTGCGTGCCAAGTTTCGTGCAAAACAAAACAAGTTTGAGCTACTTTATGCGCGAAAATGCCAAAAAAGATTCAAAACCCATAAATCGCAACAAAACACGTAATTTCTATCATAGGACTATTATTTTCTATTCTAACCACTTGAACACAATAATATATACCAAATAGTGTTGTGTGCCATGTTTCGTGCAAAACAAACCAAGTTTGAGCTACTTTATGTGCGAAAGTGCTAAGAAAGCTTAAAAACCCATAAAATCGCAACATAGCACAAAATTTCAAGCATATGACTATGATTTTTAATTCTAACCACTTCAACACAATAAAATATACAAAGTAGTGTTGTGTGCCAAGTTTCGTGCAAAACAAACCAAGTATGAGCTATTTTATGCACGAAAGTGCCAAAAAAGCTTACAAACCCATAAAATCGCAACAACACACGTAATTTATATCATAGGACTACTAGTTTCTATTCTAACCTCTTCAACACAATAATGTATACCAAATAGTGCTGTGTGCCAAATTTCGTGCAAAACAAACCAAGTTTGAGCTATTTTATGCGCGAAAGTGCTAAGAAAGCTTAAAAACATATAAAATCGCAACTTAACACGTAATTTCAAGCATATTACAATGATTTTCAATTCTTATTACTTCAACACAATAATATATACCAAATAGTGTTATGTGCTTAGTTTCGTGCAAAACGAACCCAGTTTGAGCTACTTTATGCGCGAAAGCGCCAAAAAACATAAAAACCCATAAAATCGCAACTTAGCACGTAATTTCAAGCTGATGACTATGATTTTCAATTCTAACCACTTCAACACAATAATATATACCAAATAGAGTTGTGTGCTTAGTTTCGTGCGAAATCAACCAAGTTTAAGCTACTTTATGCGCGAAAGTGCCAAGAAAGCATAAAAACCCATAAAATCGCAACTTAGCACGTAATTTCTAGCATATAACTATGATTTTAAATTATAACCACTTCAAAACAATAATATATACCAAATAGTGTTGTGTTCCAAGTTTCGTGCAAAATAAACCAAGCTTGAGCTACTTTATGCGCGAAAGTGCCAAAAAAGCTTAAAAGAACCTTAAAGCGCAACTAATAATAAGAATATGACTATTAATTACAATTCTAACAACTTTAACAAAATAATTTATACAATATAGTATTGTGTGCCATGTTTCGTGCAAAACAAACTAAGTTTGAGTTATTTTATGCGCGAAAGTGCCATAAAAGCTTAAAAAGCCATAAAACCGTAACTTAACACGTAATTTCTAGAATATGACTATTATTTTAAATTCTAACCACTACAACACAAGAATATATACCTAATAGTGTTGTATGCCATGTTTCGTGCAAAATAAACCAAGTTTGAGCTACTTTATGCGCGAAAGTGGGAAAAAAGCATAAAAGAACCTTAAACCGCAACTTACGAAGTAATCTTAAAAATATGAGTATGATATACAGTTCTAACCACTTCAACAAAAAAAATTATACCAAATAGTGTTGTGTGCCTTGTTTCGTGCAAAACAAACCAAGTTTGAGCTACAATATGCGCGAAAGTGCCAAAAAAGCTTTAAAACCCACAAAATCGTAACTTGACAAGTAATTTCTAGTGTAGGACTATTATTTCCAATTCTAACCACTTAAAGACAATAATATATAGCAAATAGTATTGTGTGCCAAGTTTCGTGCAAAACAAACAAAGTTTGAGCTACTTTATGCGCGATAGTGCCAGAATAGCTTAATAACCCATAAAATCGCAACTTAGCACATAATTTCAACCATATAACTATGATTGTTAATTCTTACCACTTCAACACAATAATATTTACCAAATAGTGTTGCGTACCAAGTTTCGTGTAAACACACCAAGTTTGAGCTACTTTATGCACAAAAGAGCTAAAGGAATTTAATAAAACCATAAAATCGTAATCTACCAATTGATATTAAGAACATGACTATGATTTACAATTCTAACAACTTCACACAATAATATAAACCAAATAGTGTTGTGTGCCAAGTTTCGTGCAAAACATTTCAAGTTTAAGCTACTTTATGCGCGAAAGAACCAAAAAACCTTTAAAACCCATAAAATCGTAATTTAACACGTTATTTCTCGCATATGACTATGATTTTCAATTCTATCAACTTTAACATAATAATATTTACCAATTAGTGTTGTCTGCCAAGTTTCGTGCAAAACAAACCAAGTATGAGCTACTTTATGCGCGAAAGTGCCAAAAAAGTTTCAAAACCCTTAAAATCGCAACAAAACACGTAATTTCTATCATAGGACTATTATTTTCTATTCTAACCACTTCAACCCAATAATATATAACAAATATTGTTGTGTGCCAAGTTTCGTGTAAAGCAAACCAAGTTTGAGCTACTTTATGCGCGAAAGTGCTAAGAAAGCTTAAATATCCATAAAATCGCAACATAGCACGTAATTTTAAGCATATGACTATGATTTTCAATTCTAACAACTTCAACACAATAATATATACCAATTAGTGTTGTCTGCCAAGTTTCGTGCAAAACAAACCTAGTTTGAGCTATTTTATGCACGAAAGTGCTAAAAAAGCATACAAACCCATAAATCGCAACAAAACACGTAATTTATATCATAGGACTATTAGTCTCTATTCAAACCACTTCAACACAATAATGTATACAAAATAGTGTAGTGTGCCATGTTTCGTGCAAAACATATTAAGTTTGAGCAATTTTATGCGCGAAAGTGCCAAAAAACCTTAAAAACCCATAAAATTGCAACTTAGCACGTAATTTCAAGCATATGACTATGATGTACAATTCTAGCCACTTCAACACAAAAATTTATACTAAATAGTGTTGTGTGCCAGGTGTCGTGCAAAACAAACCAAGTTTGATCTACATTATGCGCGAAAGTGCGAAAAAAGCTTAAAAACACCTAAAATCGTAACTTGACAAGTATTTTCTAGTATAGGACTATTATTTCCAATTCTAACCACTTCAAGACAATAACATATAGCAAATAGTATTATGTGCCAAGTTTCGTGCAAAACAAACACAGTTTGAGCTACTTTATGCACGAAAGTGCCAAAATAGCTTAAAAACGCATAAAATCGAAACTTAGCACATAATTTCAAGCATATAACTATGATTTTAAATTCTTACCACTTCAACAAAATAACATTCACCAAATAGTGTTGCGTGCCAAATTTCGTCCAAAACAAACCAAGTTTGAGCTACTCTTTATGCACGAAAGAGCCAAAAGAGCTTAAAAAACCATAGAATCGCAATCTACCAATTGATACTAAGAACATGACTATGATTTACAAATATAACAACTTCAACAAAATAATATAAACACAATAGTGTTGCGTGCCAAGTTTCGTGCAAAACAAAACAAGTTTGAGCTACTTTATGCGCGAAAATGCCAAAAAAGATTCAAAACCCATAAAATCGCAACAAAACACGTAATTTCTATCATAGGACTATTATTTTCTATTCTAACCACTTGAACACAATAATATATACCAAATAGTGTTGTGTGCCATGTTTCGTGCAAAACAAACCAAGTTTGAGCTACTTTATGTGCGAAAGTGCTAAGAAAGCTTAAAAACCCATAAAATCGCAACATAGCACAAAATTTCAAGCATATGACTATGATTTTTAATTCTAACCACTTCAACACAATAAAATATACAAAGTAGTGTTGTGTGCCAAGTTTCGTGCAAAACAAACCAAGTATGAGCTATTTTATGCACGAAAGTGCCAAAAAAGCTTACAAACCCATAAAATCGCAACAACACACGTAATTTATATCATAGGACTACTAGTTTCTATTCTAACCTCTTCAACACAATAATGTATACCAAATAGTGCTGTGTGCCAAATTTCGTGCAAAACAAACCAAGTTTGAGCTATTTTATGCGCGAAAGTGCTAAGAAAGCTTAAAAACATATAAAATCGCAACTTAACACGTAATTTCAAGCATATTACAATGATTTTCAATTCTTATTACTTCAACACAATAATATATACCAAATAGTGTTATGTGCTTAGTTTCGTGCAAAACGAACCCAGTTTGAGCTACTTTATGCGCGAAAGCGCCAAAAAAACATAAAAACCCATAAAATCGCAACTTAGCACGTAATTTCAAGCTGATGACTATGATTTTCAATTCTAACCACTTCAACACAATAATATATACCAAATAGAGTTGTGTGCTTAGTTTCGTGCGAAATCAACCAAGTTTAAGCTACTTTATGCGCGAAAGTGCCAAGAAAGCATAAAAACCCATAAAATCGCAACTTAGCACGTAATTTCTAGCATATAACTATGATTTTAAATTATAACCACTTCAAAACAATAATATATACCAAATAGTGTTGTGTTCCAAGTTTCGTGCAAAATAAACCAAGCTTGAGCTACTTTATGCGCGAAAGTGCCAAAAAAGCTTAAAAGAACCTTAAAGCGCAACTAATAATAAGAATATGACTATTAATTACAATTCTAACCACTTTAACAAAATAATTTATACAATATAGTATTGTGTGCCATGTTTCGTGCAAAACAAACTAAGTTTGAGTTATTTTATGCGCGAAAGTGCCATAAAAGCTTAAAAAGCCATAAAACCGTAACTTAACACGTAATTTCTAGAATATGACTATTATTTTAAATTCTAACCACTACAACACAAGAATATATACCTAATAGTGTTGTATGCCATGTTTCGTGCAAAATAAACCAAGTTTGAGCTACTTTATGCGCGAAAGTGGGAAAAAAGCATAAAAGAACCTTAAACCGCAACTTACGAAGTAATCTTAAAAATATGAGTATGATATACAGTTCTAACCACTTCAACAAAAAAAATTATACCAAATAGTGTTGTGTGCCTTGTTTCGTGCAAAACAAACCAAGTTTGAGCTACAATATGCGCGAAAGTGCCAAAAAAGCTTTAAAACCCACAAAATCGTAACTTGACAAGTAATTTCTAGTGTAGGACTATTATTTCCAATTCTAACCACTTAAAGACAATAATATATAGCAAATAGTATTGTGTGCCAAGTTTCGTGCAAAACAAACAAAGTTTGAGCTACTTTATGCGCGATAGTGCCAGAATAGCTTAATAACCCATAAAATCGCAACTTAGCACATAATTTTAACCATATAACTATGATTGTTAATTCTTACCACTTCAACACAATAATATTTACCAAATAGTGTTGCGTACCAAGTTTCGTGTAAAACACACCAAGTTTGAGCTACTTTATGCACAAAAGAGCTAAAGGAATTTAATAAAACCATAAAATCGTAATCTACCAATTGATATTAAGAACATGACTATGATTTACAATTCTAACAACTTCAACACAATAATATAAACCAAATAGTGTTGTGTGCCAAGTTTCGTGCAAAACATTTCAAGTTTAAGCTACTTTATGCGCGAAAGAGCCAAAAAACTTTAAAACCCATAAAATCGTAATTTCGCACGTTATTTCTCGCATATGACTATGATTTTCAATTCTATCCACTTCAACATAATAATATTTACCAATTAGTGTTGTCTTCCAACTTTCGTGCAATACAAACCAAGTATGAGCTACTTTATGCGCGAAAGTGCCAAAAAAGTTTCAAAACCCTAAAAATCGCAACACAACACGTAATTTCTATCATAGGACTATTATTTTCTATTCTAACCACTTCAATGCAATAATATATAACAAATAGTGTTGTGTGCCAAGTTTCGTGCAACGCAAACCAAGTTTGAGCTACTTTATGCGCGATAGTGCTAAGAAAGCTTAAATACCCATTAAATCGCAACATAGCACGTAACTTTAAGCATATGACTATGATTTTCAATTCTAACAACTTCAACACAATGATATATACCAAATAGTGTTTTGTGCCATGTTTCGTGCAAAACAAACCCAGTTTGAGCTATTTTATGCACGAAAGTGCCAAAAAAGCATACAAACCCATAAATCGCAACAAAACACGTAATTTATATCATAGGACTATTAGTCTCTATTCAAACCACTTCAACACAATAATGTATACAAAATAGTGTAGTTTACCATGTTTCGTGCAAAACATATTAAGTTTGAGCAATTTTATGCGCGAAAGTGCCAAAAAACCTTAAAAACCCATAAAATCGCAACTTAGCACGTAATTTCAAGCATATGACTATGATTTAAAATTCTAGCCACTTCGACACAAAAATATACACCAAATAGTGTTGTGTGCCATGTTTCGTTCAAAACAAACCAAGTTTGATCTACCTTATGCGCGAAAGTGCCAAAAAAGCTTAAAAACCCATAAAATCGTAACTTGACAAGTAATTTCTATTATAGGACTATTATTTCCAATTCTAACCACTTCAAGTCAATAATATATAGCAAATAGTATTGTGTGCCAAGTTTCGTGCTAAAACAAACAAAGTTTGAGCTACTTTATGCGCGAAAGTGCCAAAATAGCTTAAAAACCCATAAAATCGCAACTTAGTACATAATTTCAAGCATATAACATTGATTTTAAATTCTTACCACTTCAACACAATAATATTTACCAAATAGTGTTGCGTGCCATGTTTCGTGTAAAACACACCAAGTTTGAGCTACTTTATGCACAAAAGAGCCAAAAGATATTAAAAAAACCATAAAATCGTAATCTACCAATTGATATTAAGAACATGAATATGATTTAAAATTCTAACAAATTCAACACAATAATATAAACCAAATAGTGTTGTGTGCCAAATCTCGTGCAAAACAAACCAAGTTTAAGCTACTTTATGCGCGAAAGTGCCAAAAAAACATAAAAACCCTTCAAATCGCAATTTAACACGTTATTTCTTGCATATGACTATGATTTTCAATTCTATCCACTTCAACATAATAATATATACCAATTAGTGTTGTGTGCCAAGTTTTGTGCAAAACATAGTAAGTTTAAGCTACTTTATGCGCGAAAGTGCCAAAAAAGTTTCAAAAGACAAAAAATCGGAACAAAACACGTAATTTCTATCATAGGACTATTATTTTCTATTCTAACCACATCAACACAATAATATATAACAAATAGTGTTGTGTGCCATGTTGCGTGCAAAACAAACCAAGTTTGAGCAATTTTATGCGCGAAAGTGCTAAGAAAGCTTAAAAACCCATAAAATCGCAACTTAACACGTAATTTCAAGCATATGACTATGATTTTCAATTCTAACTACTTCAACACAATAATATATACCGAATAGTGTTGTGTGCTTAGTTTCGTGCAAAACGAACAAGGTTTGAGCGACTTTATGCGCGAAAGTGCCAAAAAACCTTAAAAACCCATAAAATCGCAACTTAGCACGTAATTTCAAGCATATCACTATGATTTACAATTATAACCACTTCAACACAAAAATTCATACCAAATAGTGTTGTGTGCCAGGTGTCGTGCAAAACAAACCAAGTTTGATCTACATTATGCGCGAAAATGCAAAAGAAGCTTAAAAACGCATAAAATCGTAACTTGACAAGTATTTGCTAGTATAGGACTATTATTTCCAATTCTAACCACTTCAAGACAATAACATATAGCAAATAGTATTATGTGCCAAGTTTCGTGCAAAACAAACAAAGTTTGAGCTACTTTATGCGCGAAAGTGCCAAAATAGCTTAAAACCCATAAAATCGCGACTTAGCACATAATTTCATGCATATAACTATGATTTTAAATTCTTACCGCTTCAACACAATAACATTTACCAAATAGTGTTGCGTGCCAAGTTTCGTCCAAAACAAACCAAGTTTGAGCTACTCTTTATGCACGAAAGAGCCAAAAGAGCTTAAAAAACCATAAAATCGCAATCTGCCTAATGATACTAAGAACATGACTATGATTTACAAATATAACAACTTCAACAAAATAATATAAACCAAATAGTGTTGCGGGCCAAGTTTCGTGCAAAACAAACCAAGTTTGAGCTACTTTATGCGCGAAAGTGCCAAAAAAGATTCAAAACCCATAAAATCTCAACAAAACACGTAATTTCTATCATAAGACTATTTATTTCTATTCTAACCACTTGAACACAATAATATATACCAAATAGTGTTGTGTGCCAAGTTTCGTGCAAAACAAACCAAGTTTGAGCTACTTTATGCGCGAAAGTGCTAAGAAAGCATAAAAACCCATAAAATCGCAACATAGTACATAATTTCAAGCATATCACTATGATTTTCAATTCTAACCACTTCAACACAATAAAATATACCAAATAGTGTTGTGTGCCAAGCTTCGTGCAAAACAAACCAAGTTTGAGCTATTTTATGCACGAAAGTGCCAAAAAAGCTTACAAACCCATAAAATTGCAACAAAACACGTAATTTCTATCATAGGACTATTAGTTTCTATTCTAACCTCTTCAACACAATAATGTATACCAAATAGTGTTGTGTGCCAAGTTTCGTGCAAAACAAACCAAATTTGAGCTATTTTATGCACGAAAGTGCTAAGAAAGCTTAAAAAACCCATAAAATAGCAACTTAACACATAATTTCAAGCATATGACTATGGTTTTCATTTCTAACCACTTCAACACAATAATATATACCAAATAATGTTGTGTGCTTAGTTTCGTGCAAAACGAATCAAGTTTGAGTTACTTTATGCGCGAAAGTGCCAAAAAAGCTTAAAAACCCATAAAATTGCAACTTAGCACGTAATTTCTAGCATATGACTATGATTTTCTATTCTTACCACTTCAACACAATAATATATACGAAATAGTGTTGTGTGCCATGTTTCGTGCAAAACAAACCAAGTTTGTGCTACTTTATGCGCGAAATTGCTAAAAAAGCTTAGAAACCCATAAAATCGCAACTTAGCACGTAATTTAAGGCATATGACTATGATTTTCAATTATAACTACTTCAACACAATAATATATGCCAAATAGTTTTGTGTGCCAAGTTTCGTGCAAAACAAACCATGTTTTAGCTACTTTAAGCGCGAAAATGCCAAAAAAGCTAAAAAACCCATAAAATCGCAAAAAAACACGTAATTTCTATCATAGGACTATTACATTCTATTCTAACCACTTCAACACAATAATATGTACCAAATAGTGTTGTGTGCCAAGTTTCGTGCAAAACAAACCATGTTTGAGCTACTTTATGCGAGAAAGTGCCAAAAAAGTTTAAAAACCCATAAAATCGCAACTTAGCACGTAATTTCTATCAGAGGACTATTATTTTCAATTATAATCACTTCAACACAATAATATATACCAAATATTATTGTGTGCTTAAAGTTAATACGAGGTTGAATACTCTCTAGGGGTGGGGGGCGGGAGTGAATAGAGAGTTTGGGCTATTTAAAATTTTGTCTGGAAACTTATCTCAAGAGTTTGGGCTATTACAATTGTAAGAGTTAGATGAACTAAGAATTACAACTCTTTAAACACTTAGATAATTTCTAAAGAGAGAAAATTATAAGAAGAGGTGCATAGAGATGTATCCTTAATTCTGAAATGAAGCCTCAACACATTTACAAAAACCAGAAGACTCATTTCCGTTATTTTCTGTTGAACTGGTCATTCTGCGCCTGTCCTCAAGATCTTGAGCTTAACTTCAAACTGACGTGTACGGACAGCTAAAATAATTTCGTCATTGTACTTGTAATTTGTCTTTAATATCCAATGCTATGCTGCCACGTTAGTACTCATGCAAGATATTGAAAACTAAACACAAACCAGATTTATCAACGTTTAAATAATCATTCAAATTAATTCCTATTTTTAGTATTAATTCAAATAGTCATTTTCTATTTTTAGTGTTAATTCAAATATCATCTTATTAATAGAAAACTCAATAATTTGCATAACAACTAATTTAACATCAAATATAGACGTGTACTATAATTAACAAAACATGTTTACCTTGTACTATATTTAATCATCAAATTAATTTAAGCACATATTTAAATTCAAGTTTAAATATACAAAATTTGAACTAATAATAAGAAATGTGTAATAAAATATTCAAACTTAATTTCAAATAATATCAAAGCTAATTTTAATGAACCTTGACCTATTAAAATATTTCAAATATAATTACGAAATTAACCTGATTATAAGCGTAATTATCTTCAAGACTTTGAAGCGTATTTCAAGACTTATAAAATCAACTTTAAGATAAACTTAAATTCTTTAAGAATATTCCAATATCTTCGAACTTTAATATATATATTACTTATCAAATGTATATCAAATATGATTTTAGACTTACTTAAACAACTAAATGTAATTACTTAATTTATTTGTTTAATCAATATGTGTTTTGAATTATCATCATTTAAGAAAATTGAGTCTTTAATTTCCCCTTATCATTATTTAAGAGAGTTGAGTCTTCAATCTCCCCCTTGATGAAAGTCAAAACCATATTTTCCTAAATCATATTTCTAAGTTAATATGAATTGAAAATATGATAAGAATAAACAATATATCTTTAAACAGAATATTTTAAGACTTTATCATCAATCAGAATGTTCTTCAAGATTTTGAAAACAGTTTCAAATAAGAACAATATAAAAACAGAATAGTATAAATCAATGAATTTTCAATTTTCATTATCATGCAAACAAATATCCAATCACAATACATGCAAATGTAATAATCAATATTGTAATGTAGCATCATATCAGTGCTTTAATATTAAAAACATGATTATCAAACATTATGACATTATGAACATTAACAATAATCAATAATCAGCAACTATCAAATTTTATATCTATATTTTCACAAATTTTCCTACGAAAATTTTCATATCTCCCCCAAGCATGAATGTTGAATGAATGCATTTAGCAATAAACAAAACAATTCAACGATAAATCAGAGCAAGCAAACTCTCCATTCATTAATAAATCACTAAATCAGAGCATCTAAAAATAAATATAAATCTCTAGCTAAATATTTACATATTATCTCCCCCTTTTTGACTTTCATCAAAAAGTAAACAAGGAGAGGAAAATGTTGGGATTGTTAATAAAAACATTGTTTGCCGAAATAAAAAATTGTTTATCATCCATCAACAATTAAGATTACTTCCTAGACCTTGTCTTCCTTTTCTTGGAAGGTTTTGGTTTACCAGGTGAAGTGATTTCATCAACGGTTGGAGGAATGGTTTGGATTGGGGTGGTATCAACAGCAATGGGAATTTCCATTTCCTTGTCTGTTTGTTCCTCATCAGCTTTCTTCTCTTTTTCTTCTTTCTTCTCCTTTGTCTCCTCCATGACAACATCATCTTGTGGCATAGCAGCAACACCCTCATCAACTTCTTCTTCCACCACCACATCTTCAACTACCATACCTTTCATTTCTTTCATAAATGTGTCTAACATAAAAGTCAGTAGACACCTTATCATGCAAATCAAGTAAGGAAGATTTCATTTCACCAACTTCAAAGTCAAGAGACTGGAGTCGAGAAAAAGTGGTGTGTTCTTTAATGTGAGGTTCAAGACGTGAAAGCCGCTTACCATGAATCTTTTGTAGATCCTCTTTGTCAGTTGAAGACAAATGTGAGTATAACTCATACTTGCCATGGATTTTAAAAATACCAAGAGGAGGGAGAATTTCACTTGACAGAGATAGAGGACCAGAGTAATCCACTTCCTCTGAATTAGAGAGTAGATTAAAATGATTGAAGATCAATGTCAATAGGTTAGCATAAGGAAGAGAACAATTGCGAGTATGAGAACTGCAAAATCACATTGTAGAGAAAATAATAGAAACAAAATTAATATTCTTAAAAGAGGCAATTTTCCACATCAATATTTGATGGGCATCTGTAACTAATTCACATGAAGAGTTTCGTGAGAAGAAAGTTCTAACAAGAATATAATGTAGTAATTTACCACATAAATTCAAGGCATTGAGGGTTAGTTGTTTAGAAATCAGAATAGGATTCAAGAATAAACATGTCCTTAGCATTTTGTTAAGCCAGAATGTTAGGGGTTTTATCATCAGCATCATGTGAGAATTTTAACAGATCATTCATTAGGGTTTTAGAAATAATAATCTCTTGTCCTTTGACAAAAACTTCTTAAGGCCTGATTTCCATCAATCATAGTAAAGGATAAGTTTGAATAAAAGACTTTCACAAGAGCATTATAAGTAGTAGAACCAGGGTTCAACAACATACCAAGAGTTGATTGAATAAAAGCAGAGATAATCTCAAGATCTTCAAATAAGAAGAAATTGTAATCAAGAATATCAACATAAGAAAGTGAGCGTTGTATGAAAATATCAATACATCTCCCATACGCTGTATGATTCTCAAACCACTGCTTTGGAACGTCTAAAGAGTTCAAAGGTGAGTGAATGATAGGGGTTTTGGATGATTCACCTTTTTCGGATTTTGTACCAGATTTGTTCATCTTTCTTTTGGGTGCCATTGAAAAGGATTTTGAAGACTTGAAAAGGAAGGTGAAAGAGACGGTTTGAAAAACAAATCAGAAAGTGTAGTGGTGAGTGAATGAAAAATGCGTTTCACTCGCTATTAAAAGAGTATAGTACAATGCATTTGTACTTCCATAAATGTTGATTTGACAATACAGGGAATGCAAAAGGTGTGTAAATTGACCGGTTGTTCAATAACGTGAATAGGTGTTTGATTTGGAAATGCAATTATGAGATTAATTGGATTTGAACCAAAGTCATGAACAAGATCTTAATGCATGGATGACGTCCATAAGTAATTTAAACAAAAAATTTTTGTTTTAAAATAATAAAATATCCTTTATTGATTAAAGGTATTCAATTATAAATCCCATTTTTATAGAACAAATAATTTTTAAGAAATTGAAATTAAATTTTCAATTCTCAAACTCATGCATAAACATACACATATATTGACAATCAAACATGCAAATACAAATGCTCCCCCTTAATACATACTTAGTATTAAGTAACATTTAATGTTTAATATTTAACCCTTTTACTCTTTGTTATTACTCCCCCTTAATTCATGCAACATCATTTAGCATGCCAATTTCCATACGTATATAAGCAAAACGATCAGCACCTAAAGGTTTTATAAATATATCCGCTAACTGATTTTCAGTAGATATAAAGGATAAAGAAATATTACCTTTTTCAATATGATCTCTTATAAAATGGTGACGTACCTCAATGTGTTTTGTACGTGAATGTTGTACAGGATTCCTAGTAATACAAATCGCACTTGTATTATCACACTTTATTGGTATACCTTTGAAATCAATTCCAAGATCTCGAAGTTGTTGAGCAATCCATAAAATTTGAGAGCAACATGCACCTGTAGCTATGTATTCAGCTTCAGCTGTAGATAAAGCAACTGAATTTTGCTTTTTAGAATACCATGAGATTAATGAATTTCCTAAGAATTGACACGATCCTGAGGTGCTTTTTCTATCAACCTTGTATCCAGCATAATCAGCATCTGAAAAACCAATCAAACTAAAATTTCCACAACAAGGGTACCATAGACCAAAGTCTTTAGTCCCATATAAATATCTAAAGATTCTCTTAACTGCTGTTAAGTTAGATTCTTTTGGGTTAGCTTGAAAACGAGCACATAAGCAAACACTAAACATGATATCATGACGAATAGCAGTTAAATACAATAAAGAACCAATTATACCTCTATAAGTCTTTTGATTAACACTCTTACCATTTATATCTTGGTCTAGACTTAGTGTTGCACTCATAGGCGTATTAACATCTTTACATTGATCCATATTGTACTTCTTTAACAAATCTCTAACATATTTACTTTGACAAATAAATATGCCATCTTTCTTTTGCTTTATTTGTAGTCCAAGAAAGAATGTTAAGTCTCCCATCATGCTCATTTCAAATTCCTTGCACATAATCTCAGAAAATTCCTTGCACAAAGAATCACTAGTAGCTCCAAACAATATATCATCAACATATACTTGAACAACTAGAATATCTTTTCCTTTAGTTTTAATGAAAAGTTTTTTATCAATTTTACCTCATTGAAATTCATTTTCAAGTAGATGTGAGCTAAATCTGTCATACCAAGCTCTTGGAGCTTGTTTCAAGCCATATAGCGCTTTATTTAGTTTGAACACATGATTAGGTAGATCAGAATTTTCAAAGCTGGGTGGTTGTTTAAGATATACTTCTTCTTGCAAATATCCATTTAAGAAATCACATTTAACATCCATTTGATATAGTTTAATATTCATGTATGAAGCAAAAGCAAGCATAATACGAATAGATTCTAGCCTTGCAACAGGTGCGAAAGTTTCATCATAATCTATACCTTCTTCTTGATTATATCCTTGAGCTACCAGCCTTGTTTTATTCCTTACAATGTCTCCATCCTCATTGAGTTTATTACGAAAGACCCATCTAGTTCCAATGATAGTACGATCTGGAGGTCTTTCAACTAGATCCCAAACTTTGTTCCTTTCGAATTCATTCAATTCATTTTGCATTGCAATGATCCACTATGGTTCTTGTAATGCTTCTTTAACATCCTTTGGTTCTACAAGAGAAACAAAAGCAGAAAATGCACATAGATTCTTAAGAGAGGATCGAGTTTGCGTACCTTTCTTTAGATCACTTATAATGTTTTCTAGAGGATGTTGAGATGACATTCTAATTCTTCTTCGTAGTATGGATGGTGTGTTTTCATTCAAAGAACTTGTACTTACTTCATTTGAGAAGTTTCTAATTGGTGTATCGAAAGCAGTATGTTTAGGAACTATCTCAAGTTCTTGAGATAGGGTCTCAAGATCAGACTGTGAGTCTTTAATGTTTACAATCTGTTTTCCTTCATCATCAATATTTTGTATGGTATCCTGCATGTTATTCATTTTAACTGCACTAATATCATTAACATCCAATTCTTCATCACTCAAATCATTAAAGTGTTTATTAAGGTTTAACTCTTTAAATCCTTCATTTAATGTTCCATTGTCGGATTCATCAAAAACAACATGTATACTTTCTTCAACTATATTTGTACGCTTGTTCAACACTCTATAAGCTTTATTATTTAGTGAGTATCCAAGAAATATACCTTCATCACTTCTAGCATCAAATTTACCTAAATTATCTTTACCATTATTATGAATTACATTTGCAACCAAATGGTCTAAGGTATGCTATATTCGGTTTTCTTCCTTTGAATAACTCATAGGGAGTTTTCTTAAGTATGGGTCTTATAAGGCATCTATTTAAAACATAATTAGTTGTGTTAACAGCCTCAGCCCAATAGTGTTTAGCTAATCCATTTTCAATAAGCATTGTCGTAGCCATTTCTTCTAAGGTTCGATTTTTCCTTTCAACCACACCGTTTTGTTGGGGTGTCCTAGGAGCTGAAAAGTTATGGGATATTCCATATTTTTCACAAAAGGAGTCAAAGCCTAGTTGATAAAACTCTCTCCCATGGTCACTTCTAATCGAGACTATTGGAAGGTTTAGTTGAGTTTGCATCTCTTTACGACGTCTTGAGAACGGTTTCAAGGCTTCACTTTTATCCTTCAAAAAATCAACCCACGTAAATCTAGAATAATCATCAACTGTAACTAAGATGTAAGATTTACCTCTTATGCTCCATACACGCGTTGGTCCACATAAATCAATATGTAAGAGTTCACATGGTCTTGATGTACTTACCATTTTCTTCGGTTTGAATGAACTTCTTACTTGTTTACCTTTAATGCATGTGTCACAAATAGGACTTTGTTTATAGTCAAGAGCTGGAAGTCCCTTAACTAGATCTTTACTTACCAACTTTTGCATGGTGTGAGTATTGATGTGACCAAGACGTCTATGCCATAGTTTGGGATTATCTGTAATAGCTTTCAAGCACCTGAAGTTCTGAGCTGCAATTTCGTTAGTATGCAAGGCATAAACATTATCATTTCTAAGGGAAGTAATGAAAGTATCTCCGGTATTAGGATTTTTAACAACACATTTTTGTTTATCAAATATTACTTCATTACCTTTATCACATAGTTGAGACACACTTACCAAATTAAATTTTAGACCTTCAACTAAATAAACATTGTCAATAGTTTTAGATGGATTCTTACCAATTTTACCAACGCCTAAAATTTGCATTTACCTTTATCTCCTAGGATGATTGAGCCATTGCATCTTTCCTTAATTTCAGAAAATAAAGAGATTTTACCACTCATATGCCTCGAGCATCCACTATCTAGAATCCACTTTTGTTTATCCTACAAAACAAAAAATAATCTTTCTCAACCTTACTTGGCTATCCATGTGACAAATTTGGAACCATATTTGGGATAGACCATGTTGGGTGATCTTGTCCCTTTAGGAACCCATATTTGCTTTATCTGTCCACGCAATTCAAGAGGAAAGGAATTCTTGATAATATAATTTTCCTTACGTCTGTATGGACATGCAAGTCTAATATGTCCTTTGCAACAAAAGGTGCAAGTAGGTGTACGTTTATATTTATATACACTTTTCAGAAATGTGGTTTTACTCTTATAGTTATGTGTAACATTATTATGACCATTACCACGTTTATCACTAGATGGTTTTTGATGTGTAAGCATTTTAGTGAATTTTGATTCAAATTCATTTAGCTTGGTTAATGCTTGTAGATTTTTATTAGACTCATGTTTCAAGGATTTGAGCCTGGCTTCAAGATCATTATTCTCATTCTTAAGGTCAATAAGCTGTTTAGTCTGGCTGAGATTCTATTCTTTCAAGATCTTGACAGTCTTTTCAAGTTTAATTGTTTCAGCTTTTAGCAAGTCATTTTAATTTAAGATTTCTTCATAACCTTCAGCATAATGACGTATTCTATCCTGTAAGGTATCTTTCTCATCTTTTAAAATCTTTTCAATTTGAAACATATTAAGGAGAGTTGTAACTAATTCATCTTTTGTGCAGGTGTTAAGATAGTCACGTACCTCCTTATGGTTTTGATCTATGTCATCATCATTATTAGCCATAAGACATACATGAGCTTGTCCATCTTCACTTTCAGATTCGGATGATCCTTCAGAATCACTCCAAGTTGCAACCATAGCTTGTTTCTTCTCGTTCTTTTTGTAGGATTCCCTTTTCTTCTTAGGACAGTCCTTTACAATATAATCTGTAGATCCACACTCAAAACACGCAAGTTTGTTAGTCTTAAAGTTTGAATTAAAGTTACAAGACTTACCTTTATTTCTGGATTTAAATTTCTTAAATCTTTTTCGCATCTTCATAATTCCTTCAAGACCTTTTGTAATCAATGCAAATGGATCTTCTTCATCATTGCTTTCTTCATCATCACTTGAAGATTCATGACGTTTCTTAGCTTTTAAAGCAAGATTTTTCATGGAAGGTATTACATCATTTTCTCCATCATCATGTAGGGTAAGTTCATGAGTTGTGAGTTTTCCAAGGAGATCGTCAAGTGATAGAACTCTCAAGTCTTAAGCTTCCTCAATGGCGGTGACTTTTGGACCCCATTTGGATCTTGGAAGACACCTCAAGACTTTCTGGACTTTTTCTGCATTAGTAAAAGTTTTGCCAAGAGAATTCAAATTGTTACTAATCAAAGTAAAACGAGTAAACATTTCATTTATATTCTCATCCTTTTTCATCTTAAACATTTCGTATTGATGCATAAGGATGTTGATCTTTGTTTCATTTACTCGACTTGTTCCTTCGTATGTCACAACCAACTTGTCCCATATTTCTTTAGCACTTGTACATGAAGAAACTCGATTAAACTCTGTACCATTTAGTTTTTTGGAAACTCACATTGCCCTATAGTTTTTTGGAAACCCATTCCAAATCAGTTTGTGAATATTTGGACTCGGACTTTAGTACAACATTTCCTTGAGTGTCCTTTTTCATGGGTATCTTAGGTCCTTTAGTTATGATCTCCTAACGTTCCATATCTTGATCAATCACGAACATTTTCATCAAAGTTTTCCAATGAATAAGGAATTACTATTCTCATTAACAGCATTTAACCAGCCAGGCAACCATATACTTCGACCGGCATTGAATGCCGGGCCGCTTGTTGCGGATAAAAGTACGTCGAACCCATACGAAGTTTTACCATGAGCGGATTGTATCCATTAAGCAAATATAGGTTCGATCAAAATTTGTTTTTCTGGAGTACCAAAAGCAAGCATGACATCATTATGAACATAAATACCCAAAGTATGGAGACCTAAAAAGAGACTGGCCCAACTTAAATGGGATATGATAGCTTCTTTATGGTCTAACATTCTTGCCAATACATTATCTTTATTCTGTTTCGGATTGTAATCTCTAATGAAAATATAGCTCCATGAGCAAAATCTCCTGTCATAATGAACCCTGCAATGTATTGATGATACGTATATAACGCAGCTTGAGTCGTAAAGTCTTGAGCAATGAACGCATAAGCAGGTAAAGAATACATGTGTTGGGCTACCACGGAAGTTATAACACCTAAAGAGGCTAAGGCAAGTCCTAATTGAAAATGAATCGAATTGTTGATTGTATCATAAAGACCCTTATGCCCGCGTCCTAATCGTCCCCCTGGAGAAGTATGTGCTTCTAAAAGATCTCTCATACTGTGCCCAATCCCAAAGTTCGTTCTATACATATGACCAGCAACAAGAAACATAAATGCAATAGCTAAATTATGAAGAGCAATATCAGTTAGCCATAAACTTTGCGTTTGTGGATGAAATCCCCCAAGAAGGGTTAGAATGGCAGTTCCCGATCCTTGGGAGGTACCAAATAAATAATTTCTTGAATCGGGGTTTTGAGCATAAACATTTCACTAATCGGTAAAAAGTGGACCTAATCCTTGCGGATGTGGTAATACGTCTAAGAAATTATTCCATCGGACGGACTCTCCCTTGGCTCCAGGAATAGCAACATGAACTAAATGCCCTGTCCAAGCCAAGGAACTTACTATGAAGAGTCCTGACAAGTGATGGTTGAGACGGGATTCGGCATTTTTGAACCACGAAAAGCGTGGTTTCCATTTCGGTTGTAGGTGTAACCAACCCCCTAGTAAAGATATAACAGAAAGAAATAATAGAAAAAGAGCTCCAGTATAAAGATCTTCTATAGTGCGTAAACCGATTGTATGCCACCACTGATAAACACTGGAATAAGCGATATTCACTGGACGAAGAGCACCCCCCTGAGTAAAAGCTTCCACAGCTGATTGACCATAATGAGGATCCCAAATTGCATGAGCAATGGGTCTTATGTGTAAAGGGTTTTGTACCCATGACTCAAAATTTCCTTGCCACGCTACATGAAACAGATTTCTGGAAGTCCATAGAAAAATGATTGCTAATTGTCCAAAGTGAGAAGCAAAAATATTCTCATAAAGACGTTCTTTAGTAATATCATCATGACTTTCGATGTCATGTGCGGTAGCAATACCAAACCAAATACGACAAGTAGTGGGGTCCTGAGCTAAGGCTTGGCTAAAACCTTGAAATCTTAATGCAATAATGCCTTTCAAATCCACCTAGCGATTATCCTACCGTAATAATTCTTGCTAAGAAGAATACCCATGTTGTGGCAATTCCACCCTGAAGGTAATGGGTTACTCCTACAGCGCGTCCTTGTACAATGCTCAAGGCTCTAGGCTGAGTAGTAGGAGCAACTTTTAATTTATTATGAGCCCAAACGATGGATTTAATAAGTTCTTGCCAATAACCCTGACCGCTAAATAAAAACATTAAACTAAACGCCCATACAAAATGAGCACCTAGGAAAAAGAGACCATATGTAGATAATGAAGAACCATAAGATTGAATTACCTGAGATGCCTGTGCCCATAAGAAATCCCGGAGCCACCCATTAATAGTAATAGAACTTTGCGCAAAGTTTCCTCCAGTGATATGAGTTACCACCGCTTGATCACTTATACTACCCCAAACATCTGACTGCATTTTCCAGCTGAAATGGAATATTACTAAGATTTGCTTTATCTGGTATTAAACGAGAGCTACGAGCAAATAAAACGCCTTTTAGAAGAATTAGTACCGTCACATGAATTGTAAAAGCATGAATGTGGTGGACCAAAAAATTTGCAGTTCTTAACGGAATGGGTAACAAAGCTACTTTGCCACCTACCGCTACTAAATCGCTACCCCCCAAGTCAAACTGGTACTTGTTGTTGCACCCGGAGCCGTTGTACTAGGCACTAAAGCATGGGTGTTTTGTATCCATTGAGCGAAGACGGGTTGTAATTGTATAGCATTATCTGAAAACATATCTTGAGGATGCCCTAAAGGGCTCATGGTATCATTATGAATATACAAACCAAAACTGTGAAATCCTAGAAATATACATGCCTAGTTGAAATGTGATATGATTGCATCGCGATGTCTAAGAACACGATCTAATAGGTCGTTGTATCGAGTAGTTGGATCATAGTCTCTTACCATAAAAATGGCCGCATGCGCAGCAACACCAACTATAAGAAATCCACCAATCCACATGTGATGTGTAAACAATGAAAGTTGGGTACCATAGTCAGTAGCTAGATATGGATAAGGGGGCATTGAATACATATGGTGAGCTACAACAATAGTTAAAGAGCCTAACACAGCTAGGTTAAGAGATAATTGAGCATGCCATGACGTTGTTAAAATCTCATATATGCCTTTATGCCCCTGGCTTGTAAATGGACCTTTATGAGCCTCTAAAATATCTTTTAGACCATGACCAATACCCTAGTTCGTTCTATACATGTGACCCGCTATCAGGCAAAGAATTGCAATAGCTAAATGATGGTGTGCAATATCGGTCAGCTATAGACCCCTAGTTACTGGATCTAATCCTCCGTGAAAAGTAAGAAAGTCTGCATATTTTGACCAATTCAAAGTGAAAAATGGAGTTGCTCCTTCGGAAAAACTCGGATAAAGTTGAGCCAAAAGATCCAGATTAAAGATAAATTCATGAGGAAGCGGTATCTCTTTAGGATCTACCCCAGCATTTAGAAATTCATTAATTAGTAAAGATACATGGACTTGATGCCACGCCCAAGAAAGAGATCCAAGCCCTAGTAGTCCTGCTAAATGGTGATTGAACATAGATTCCACATCTTGGAACCAAGCCAATTTTGGAGCAGCTTTGTGATAATGGAACCAACCAGCAAAAAGCATTGATGCTGCAAAGACGAATGCGCCAATTGCGGTACAATAAAGTTGTAATTCACTAGTTATTCCAGATGCTCGCCAAAGCTGAAAAAACCCGGAGGTTATTTGTATTCCTCGGAAACCTCCCCCTACATCACCATACAATATTTCTTGGCCCACTATTGGCCAAACTACTTGGGCACTAGGTCCAATGTGAGTAGGATCGCTTAGCCATGCTTCATAATTCGAAAAACGAGCACCTTGGAAATACATACCCCTCTGCCAAAGAAAGATTATGAAGAGTTGACCAAAATGGGCACTGAAAATTTTTCGGGAGATCTCCTCCAAATCACTAGTATGGCTATCGAAATCGTGAGCATTAGCATGTAGGTTCCAGATCCATGTAGTAGTTTCAGGGCCCTCACTATTGCTCTTGAAAGATGACCAGGTCTGGCCCATTCTTCAAACGAAGTTTTTACGAGATCCCTATCTACAAAAATTCTTACTTTCGGTTCCGGCGAACGAATAATCATTGAGTCCTCCTCTTTCCGGACAAGACATACAAAGAGACCTGCCAACATTCAAATAATTGGTGAACCGCTGAGATATATTTCGAAATTTTTTCTTTCACTTCTATCTCCCATCTCTCTTTTTTTTTTAGTTATTTACTAGAGAAATTATGATCTGAAAGTCGATCTAGGGCAAGTGTTCGGATCTATTATGGCATAGACGCGCGACGCTCAACGGACCTTTTTTGAGATTCGAAAACCTTTTTGGTTTTTTTATTAAGGTAAAAACGATTTTTTTGTCCAATTTAGACTATTCTTATCTGAATTACAAAGATAGAGCTACTTAATGTTTTACATAGAATAATTAATTATTCTAGATAATTCATAATTCATTATTTTTTATTAATATTAATCTTTTTTGTTTTGAAATTTAGAATTCTTTTTTTATTTTATTATTTAATATATATAGTGGATATATTCAAATTGGATTTTTTTTTAAAATATCATAAAAGAAAATAGATATTTTCTTTTTTGATATTTAAAATAGTAATTTATTTGTATTTGTATGTATTTGTATTGTATTAATAGCCAATAGACGAAAATAAATAAATCGATTTTGTACTCTATATATGTATTCTTTATCCCTACGAAATACCAAACAAACTAGAACGATCCGAAAAAGAATATAATGAAATTCTTTGATTGGTTCTTCCTCGAAGAATGTTATTTGACTAATGGACCAAGATGAATTCAAACAAAGGAGAAAAAAATTTAAACAAATAAAAATAAAATTTTCTTCTTTTATTCGAAACGCCCCATGATCTTTAACCAATTATGCGCTTCAATATAATTTCCAAGAATAAGTGTTATAGCCTGTTTGCAATACTCAACGGCTTAATCGAACCAAGCCTCCACAATTTCAGAATCCCCTTGTTGAATGGCCTGTTCTCCCCGGTCGGAATAGGAATATGTGGGTCGATTCCTTCCCTTAGAACCGTACTTGAGAGTTTCCTACCTCATACGGCTCCGCAGTGAATTCTTTTGGTGTCTAAACTGAATGAGATTTATTATAGATCTATATACCACTGTTCAGGGGAACCAAAAGAGGTTAATCACATGAGTTTCAAACTTTCCTTTTGATTTAATTAACAATCATTTTCAGTTTTATCTTTTCTCCTACCTACAGAAAAAAGCATAGGTATTTACTTCTAGCCGTCGTATTTTCCGCAAGGTAACTATCTCGGTTTCATATTGAAAGTTCTATAGAATCTTTGAAAAAGACTTTACTTCATAAACATAAGTAATAAAGAAAAGACAAACTGTCTGTGGGATTTGATCCTACACTGCCGCTTAATACCTTAGTCTTAGTGAATAGACTCTATTACAGAAGTTAATTCCTAACTTTTCTCTATTTTATATGTAGACATAAGTAAGCAGTTCTTTTCTTAATGTATTGGCAAAAACCTCATTAATTGATCTTTACGGTGCTTCCTCTCTATTAATTAGATCCTTTTTTATCCTTAGACATAGAAAAAAGTATCTAGGCATGTTTTGACTTCTATCAATATGATAGTATGAAGTTTCTTTCTTTGCTACAGCTCAAAGAAATCATCGTTTCGACGATGCATTTGTAGCGAGCCTTGTTTTTGTATTTACTAGAAGATTTTGTTTTTGTCTTCCCTTTTCTTTCTATAGAGGAGATATCCACACGTAATGATACATCACTGCCATATTATTAAAAGCTTGTGGTAAGAATGGGTTTCGTTCAAGTACCCTAAAATAATATTCTAAAGCTTTCGTATGTTCTCCATTACTTGTGTGAATAAGGCCTATATTATAGAGTATAAAACTTCGATCGTAGGGATCGATTTCTAGTCGCATAGCTTCGTAATAATTCTGTAAAGCTTCCGCATAATTTCATTCGGATTGAGCTGACATCCGTTACGGTCGTTATTCGATTCAAATCAAAGAATCTCCGTTCCAGAACCGTACATGAGATTTTCACCTCATATGGCTCCTCCCTTAATATACATAATGAAAATAAAAAATACATGCAATAATCAAAAAAGGTTAAAAATTCTCATTATGAACTCAGCGGGGCTAGTGTTTTTACAAAAATCTCTAGCCAACCTTCTTGCGCAAGAGCTTTTACTAGAATCGCGTGTCGTCGTACTAAGTAGAAAGGATAACTCCAACAATTCCTTTGTCCTCAACGCCTGCTAATTTCCGGGAAATAGTCATTTCAACAGTCTTCGATGGTTCTATGGGTATCCAAAGTACAACGAGATGGATGTTTGTTGTCCCAACCATTCTTGTTAGTCCCAATCCAGATAAGATACGAAAAGAAAGGGAGTAGGTAAGTAATTTTTAACAAAGCTTTCGTGTTGTTGATTGCTAAGTGTAGTGTTTCTTCCCCTATGCCGCCTATTGGTACTATATTACTAGGAAGTAGGATTGACCTGTAATACAAAACACAAAGGTTACGCCTTTCGCTCAATACTAAAATCGATAACTGAAACATAGTATCTGAGGTTGCATCAATCGGGGATACACGTCAGAAGGGATTGTTCTATTTCGAAAATTCGCCTTCAACAAACATAGGTTTATTTTATTTCAATAATATGGAAATAAGAATTTTTGTTCTTTCTATCTCTGTAATAAGTAAATGCCTCTTTTTCTCCTGAAGTTGTCGAAATTATTCGTAATAAGATATTGGCCACAATTGAAAAAGTCTTATCAATAAAATTTCCATTTATCCTCGATCTAGGCATAGGTATCAATCCATTCTAAAATTCTTCTCGTACCCCCTTATAGGAAAATGATTACACAAACAAAGGGTTTGTACAGTACAAAATAACATAAAGAAGGTTTCATTTCCGAAAATTTCAATAAAGATATATATTTTCTACTACGACTTATACAACTATTTCTTATTTATTGGATTCGTTCACAAGAAAAGACTTGCGAGAAAAACAATTTTTAGAAAAAATTGTCTATTACTATATCGTTATACTATTAACTATTAGTTTATAGTATTGGTGGGTTGGTCGTAGTCGTACCTAGCCAAACCAAAATCGAATAGTAGAGAATAGTAGATATAGTAATAGAAATATGAACATAGGCAAGGCTAGCAATTTCTTTCAGTTTCTGAGTCATAATCAGTGTGTAGGAGAGATGGACGAGTGGTTGAAGGTGTAGCATTAGAACGGCTATGTAGGCTTTTGTTTACCGAGGGTTCGAATCCCTCTCTTTCCATATTTTCACCTAAAACCTAATTAAATTTGCCAACATTCCTAACTGTAACAAAAAAAAACAACAAGAAATACTCTTATTAGAAGATAAGAGTTAGATCCTTCCTTCTATTTCTATTTTTTATATATTTCTTCGATTTCGAATTGCTGTGGTACGTAAAATACTGTCAAGAATGGACTATGATACATCAATAAGAAAGTACACGATGGGATAGAATATATGATTGGGAGAAATATGTATGAAACCTCCGACTTTAAACCTTAAGTCATTTTACTTTGTCGGAAGAAAGGAGCCAAATTGTCCAAACCCCTTGCTTCGGATTTTTTTAGGGCTAGGTCTGACGAGATTAATATTCTACCACTAGTAATTCATTTATTTTCAAACCCACCCACTTATTATCTATTATTTGATTGACTAATCCTTTATACGGGAATGGTTGAAGAGTCAAATGTTTGGGCAATTCCTCCCGGGGGGATGAATTAAGAAAATTTTGAATTAGAACTCTGGATTTTTCTTCATCCTTGGACTTAATAGTATCTTGAGTTTTGCAACGATAACTTGGTATATCTACTATACGGCCATTAACTAAAATATGTCTATGGTTAACTAATTGGCGGGCTGAAGGAATAGTTGGAGTCATACCCAATCGAACAAGTATGTTATCTAAACGCATTTCAAGTAATTGTAGTAAAACATGACTTGTTGACCCTTTGGCTTTTCTGGCGATACAGATATATTTAAGTACGTGTCTTTCTGTAATACCATAATGAAAATGCAATTTTTGTTTTTCTACTTTATGCGCGAAAGTGCCAAAATAGCTTAAAAACCCATAAAATCGCAACTTAGCACGTAATTTCAAGCATATGACTATGATTTTAAATTCTAACCACTTCAACACAATAATATTTACAAAATAGTGTTGTGTGCCAAGTTTGGTGCAAAACAAACCAAGTCTGAGCAACTTTATGCGCGAAAGTGGATAAAAAGCTTAAAAACCCATTAAATTGCAACATAGCACGTAATTTCTAGCATATGACTATGATATTCAATTCTAACCACTTCAAAACAATAATATATACCAAATAGTATTGTGTCCCAAGTTTCGTGCAAAACAAAACCAAGTTTGAGATACTTTATGCGCGAAAGTGCCAAAAAAGCATAAAAACCTAAAAAATCGCAACTTAACACGTAATTTCTAGCATATGACTATTATTTTAAATTCTAACCACTTCAACACAATAATATATACCAAATAGTGTTGTGTGCCAAGTTTCGTGCAAAACAAACCAAGTTTGAGCTACATTATGCGCGAAAGTCCCAAAAAAGCATAAAAACCCATAAAATCGTAACTTAACAAGTAATTTCTATCATATGACTATTATTTTCAATTCTAACACTTCAACACAAAAATATATACCAAATAATGTTGTGTGCCAAGTTTCGTGGAAAACTAACCAAGTTTGAACTACTTTATGCTCGAAAATGCCAAAAAATCATAAAAACCAATAAAGTCGCAAATTAAGAAGTAATTTCTAGCATATGACTATTTTTATCAATTTTAACCACTTCAACACAATAATATATACCAAATAGTATTGTGTGCCATGTTTCGTGCAAAACAAACCAAGTTTGACCAACTTTAAGTGCGAAAGTGCCAAAAAAGCTTAAAAACCCATAAAATCGCAACTTAGCACGTAATTTCAAGCATATGACTATGATTTTCAATTCTAACCACTTCAACACAATAATATATACCAAATCGTGTTGTGTGCCAAGTTTCGTGCAAAACAAACCAAGTTTGAGGTACTTTATGCGCGAAAGTGCCATAAAAGCATAAAAACCCATCAAATCGAAACTTAGCATGTAATTTCTAGCATATGACTATGATTTTCAATTCTAACAATTTCAACGCAATAATATATACCAAATAGTGTTGTCTGCCAAGTTTCGTGTGAAACAAACCAACTTTGATCTACTGTCTGCATGCAAGTGCAAAAAAAGCTTAAAAACCCAAAAAATCACAACTTAACACGTAATTTCAAACATATGACTATGATTTTAAATGCAAAACACTTAAACACAATAATATATACAAAATAGTGTTGTGTTCCAAGCTTCGTGCAAAACAAACCAAGTTTGTGCGACTTTATGCTCGAAAGTTCCAAAAAAGCTTAAAAACCCACGAAATCGCAACTTAGCACAAAATTACTAGCATATAACTATGATTTTAAATTCTAACCAATTCAGCACAATAATATATGCCAAACACTGTTGTGTGCCAAGTTTCGTGCAAAACAAACCAAGTTTGAGATGCTTTACGCACGAAAGTGCCAAAAAAGCATAAAAACTCATAAAATCGCAACTTAACAAGTAATTTCTATCATATGACTATTATTTTCAATTCTAACACTTTAACACACTAAAATATACCAAATAATGTTGTATGCCAAGTTTCGTGGAAAACATACCAAGTTTGAACTACTTTATGCTCTAAAGTGCCAAAAAAGCTTAAAAACCCATAAAGTCGTAACTTAGCACATAATTTCAAGCATATGACTATGATATTCAATTCTAACCACTTCAAAACAATAATATATTCCAAATAGTGTTGTGTGCCAAGTTTCTTGCAAAACAAAACCAAGTTTGAGATTCTTTATGCGCGAAAGTGCCAAAAAAGATTAAAAGCCCATAAAAACGCAACTTAACACGTAATTTCTAACGCATGTCTATTATTTGCAATTCTAACCATTTAAACACAATAATATATACCAAATAGTGTTGTGTGCCAAGTTTTGTGTAAAACAAACCAAGTTTGAGCTACGTTATGCGTTAAAGTCCCAAAAAAGCATAAAAACCCATAAAATCGAAACTTAACAATTAATTTCTAGCATATGACTATTATTTTAATTCTAACACTTCAACACAATAATATATAGCAAATAATGTTGTGTGCCAAGTTTCGTGGAAAACTTAACAAATTGAAATACTTTATGCTCGAAAGTGCAAAAGAAGCTTAAAAACCCATAATGTCGCAACTAAACACGTAATTTCCAGTATATGACTATTTTTTCAACTCTAACCACTTCAATAAAATAATATATACTAAATAGTATTGTGTGCCAAGTTTCGTGCAAAACAAACCAAGTTTGAGCATCTTTATGCGCGAAAGTGCCAAAAAAGCTTAAAAACCCATAAAATCGAAACTTAACACGTAATTTCTAGCATATGACTATGATTTTCAATTTTAAAAATCTCAACACAATAATATGTACCAAGTAGTGTTGTCTGCCTAGTTTCGTGCAAAACAAACCAAGTTTGATCTACTTATGCGCGAAAGTGCAAAAAAAGCTTAAAAACCCATAAAATCACAACTTAGCACGTGATTTCAAGCATATGACTATGATTTTCAATTCTAACCACTCAAACACAATATTATATCCAAAATAGTGTTGTGTTCCAAGTTTCGTGCAAAATAAACCAAATTTGAGATACTTTATGCTCGAAAGTTCCAAAAAAGCTTAAAAACCCATGAAATCGCAACTTAGCACATAATTTCTAGCATATAACTATGATTTTCAATTATAACCACTTCAACACAATAATATATACCAAATAGTGTTGTGTGCCAAGTTTCGTGCAAAACAAACCAGTTTGAGCTACTTTATGCACGAAATTGCCAAAAAAGCATAAAAACCCATAAAATCGCGAATTAACAAGTAATTGCTAGCTTATGACTATTATTTTCAATTCAAACACTTCAACATAATAATATATACCAAATAATGTTGTGTGCCAAATTTAGAGGAAAAAAAAACCAAGTTTGAACTACTTTATGCTCGAAAGTGCCAAAAAAGTTTAAAAACCCATAAAGTTGTAACTTAACACGTAATTTATAGTATATGACTATATTATTCAATTCTAACCACTTCAACACAATAATATATACCAAATAGTATCGTGTGCCAAGTTTCGTGCAAAACAAACCAAGTTTGAGCAACTTTATGCGCTAAAGTGCCAAAAAAGCTTAAAAACCCATAAAATCGAAACTTAGGATGTAATTTCAAGCATAGGACTATGATTTTCAACACTGACCAAATAAACACAATAATATATACAAATTAGTGTTATGTTCCAAGTTTCGTGCAAAACAAACCAAGTTTGAGCTACTTTATGCGCTAAAGTGCCAAAAAAGCTTAAACATCCATGAAATCGAAACTTAGCACGTAATTTCAAGCATAGGACTATGATTTTCAACACTGACCAAATAAACACAATAATATATACAAAATAGTGTTATGTTCCAAGTTTCGTGCAAAACAAACCAAGTTTGAGCTACTTTATGCTCGAAAGTTCCAAAAAAGCTTAAACATCCATGAAATCGAGCTACTTTATGCTCGAAAGTTCCAAAAAAGCTTAAACATCCATGAAATCGCAACTTAACACATAATTTCTAGCATATACCTATTATTTTCATTTCTAACCACTTCAGCACAATAATATATACCAAATAACTGTTGTGTGCTAAATTTCGTGCAACACAAACCAAGTTTGAGATAGTTTGTGCACGAAAGTGCCAGAAAAGTTTAAAAACCCAAAAAATCGCAACATAACAAGTAATTTCTAGCATATAACTATTATATTCAATTCTAACACTTCAACACAATAACATATACCAAATAATGTTGTGTGCCAAGTTTCGTGGAAAACAAACCATGTTTGAACTTATTTATGCTCGAAAGTGCCAAAAAAGCTTAAAAACCCTTAAAGTCGTAACTTAACACGTAATTTTTAGTATATGACTAGTTTTTTTCAATTCTAACCACTTCAACACAATAGTATATACGAAATAGTATTGTGTGCCAAATTTCGTGCAAAACAAACCAAGTTTGAGCAACTTTATGCGCGAAAGTGCCAAAAAAGCTTTAAAACCCATAAAATTGCAACTTAGCACATAATTTCAAGCATATGACAATGATTTTAAATTCTAACCACTTCAACACAATAATATATACGAAATAGGGTTGTGTGCCAAGTTTTGTGCAAAAAAAAAAACCAAGTTTGAACTACTTTATGCACGAAAGAGCCAGAAAAGCATAAAAACCCATAAAATCGCAACCAAGTAATTTCTAGCATATGACTATTATTTTGAATTATAAAAGTTCAATACACTAAAATATACCAAATAATGTTGTGTGCCAAGATTCGTAGAAAACAAACCAAGTTTGAACTACTTTATGCTCGTAAGTGCCAAAAAAACGTAAAAACCTATAGAGTCGAAACTTAACACGTATTTTTTACTATATGACTATTTTTTTCAATTCTAACCACTTCAACACAATAATATATATCAAATAGAATTGTGTGCCACGTTTCGTGCAAAACAAACCAAGTTTGAACTACTTTATGCGCGAAAGTGCAATAAAAGTTTAAAAACCCATAAAATTGCAACTTAGCAAGTAATTTCAAGCATATGGCTATGATTTTCAATTCTAAACACTTCAACACAATAATATATACCAAATAGTATTGTGTGTCGAAAAACCAAGTTTGAGCTACTTCATGCGCAAAAGTGCCAAAAAAGATCAAAAACCCATAAAATCGTAACTTAACAAATAATATTGTGCTCCAAGTTTCGTGGAAAACATACCAAGTTTGAACTACTTTATGCTCGAAAGTGCCCAAAAAGCATAAAAACCCATAAAATCGCAACTTAGCATGTTAATTCAAGCATATGACTATGATTTTCAATTCTAACCACTTCAACACAATAATATATACCAAATAGTGTTTTGTGCCAAAAAACCAAGTTTGCTACTTCATGCGCAAAAGTGCCAAAAAAGCTTTAAAAAGATTGAAATCGTGACTTTACACGTAATTTCTGGTATATGACTTTTATTTTAAATTCTAACCACTTCAACACAATAATATATAACAAAAAGTGTCGTGTGCCAAGTTTCGTGCAAAACAAACCAAGTTTGAGCTACTTTATGTACGAAAGTGCCCAAAAAGCTTAAAAACCAATAAAATCTTAACTTAACACATAATTTCTAGTATATGACTATGATTTTAAATTCTAACCACTTCAACACAATAATATATACCAAATAGTATTTTTGTGTCGTGTTTCGTGCAAAACAAACCCAGTTTGAGCTACTTTGTGCACGAAAGTGCCAAAAAAGCTTAAAAACCCATAAAGTCGTAACTTAACACGTAATTTCTAGTATATGACTATTTTTTTCAATTATAACTACTTTAACACAATAATATATACCAAATAGTATTGTTTGCCATGTTTCGTGCAAAAAAAAAACAAGTTTGAGCAACTTTGTGCGCCAAAGTGCCAAAAAAGCTGAAAAACCCATAAAATCGCAACTTAGCACGTAATTTCAAGCATATGAGTATGATTTTCAATTCTAACCACTTCAACACAATAATATATACCAAATAGTATTGTGTGTCGTGTTTCATGCAAAACAAACCCAGTTTGAGCTACTTTATGCGCGAAAGTGTCAAAAAAGCTTAAAATCCCATAAAGTCGTATCTTAACACTTAATTTCTAGTATATACCAAATAGTATTGTGTGCCAAGTTTCGTGCATAAAAAAACAAGTTTGAGCAACTTTATGTGCGAAAGTGCCAAAAAAGCTTAAAAACCCATAAAATCGCAACTTAGCACAAAATTTCAAGCATATGACTATGATTTTCAATTCTAACCACTTCAACACAATATTATATACCAAATAGTGTTTTGTGCCGAGTTTCGTGCAAAACAAACCAAGATTTAGCTATTTTATGCGCGAAAGTGCCAAAAAAAGATTAAAGACCAACATAAGCGAAACTTAGCACGTAAATTCAAGTAGATGACTATGATTTTCAATTATAACTACTTCAACACAATAATATATACCAAACAGCGTAGTGTTCGAAGTTTCGAGCAAAACAAACCAAGTTTGACCTATTTTCTATACGAAAGTGCAAAAAAAGCTTAAAAACCCATAAGATCAAAACTTTGCACGTAATTTCAAGCATATTACTATAATTTTAAACTCTAACCACTTCAACACAATTTTAAACCCAAATAGTTTTGTGTGCCAAGTTTCGTGCAAATCAAACAAAGTTTGAGCTACTTTATGCGCGAAAGTGCCAAAAAATCTTTAAAACCCACAAAATCGCAACTTAACACGTAAATTCTAGCATATGACTATTATTTTTAATTCTAACCACTTCAACACAATAATAAATATTAGATAGTGTTGTGAGCCAAGTTTCGTGCAAAAGAAACCAAGTTTGAGCTACTTTATGTGCAAAAGTGCAAAAAAATCTTAAAAACCCATAAAATCACAACTTAGCACACAATGTCAAGCATATGACTATTATTTTTAATTCTAACCACTTCAACGCAATAATGTATACCAAATATGGTTGTGTACCAAGTTTCGCGCAAAACTAAACAAGTTTGAACTTATTCATCCTCGAAAGTGCCAAAAAAGTATAAAAACCCATAAAATCGCAACTTAACACATCATTTCTAGCATATGACTATTATTTTAAATTTTAAGCACTTAAACACAATAATATATACCAAATAATGTTATGTGCCAAGTTTCGTGAAAAAAAAACCAAGTTTAAGCTACTTTATGTGTGAAAGTGCCAAAAAAGCATAAAAACCCATAAAATCTTAACTTAACACATAATTTCTTGTATATGACTATGATTTTCAATTCTAAGCACTTCAGCACAATAATATATACCAAATAGTATTGTTTGTCGTGTTTCGTGCAAAACAAACCCAGTTTGAGCTACTTTATGTGCGAAAGTGCCAAAAAAGCTTACAAACCCATAAAGTCGTAACTTAACATGTAATTTCTAGTATATGACCATTTTTTTAAATTCTAATCACTTTAACACAATCATATATACCAAATAGTATTGTGTACCAAGTTTCGTGAAAAAAAAAAAAACAAGTTTGAGCAACTTTATGCGCGAAAGTGCCACAAAAGCACCTATAAAATCGCAACTTAGCACGTAATTTCAAGCATATGAATATGATTTTCAATCCTAACTACTTCAACACAATAATATATATCAAATAGTGTTTTGTGCCAAGTTTCGTGCAAAAAATACCAAGTTTGAGCTATTTTATGCGCGAAAGTGCCAAAAAAGATTAAAAACCAAGAAAAGCGAAACTTAGCACGTAATTTCAAGCAGATGACTATGATTTTCATTTATAACCACTTCAACACAATAATATATACCAAATGGTGTAGTGTTCGAAGTTTCGAGAAAAAAAAACCAAGTATGACTTACTTTATACACGAAAGTGCCAAAAAAGCTTAAAAACCCATAAAATAAAATAGTGTTGTTCGGCAAGTTTTCGTGCAAAACAAACCAAGTTTGATTTACTTTATGCGCGAAAGTGCAAAAAAAAGTTAAAAAAACCATAAAATCACAACTTAGCACTTAATTTCAAGCATATGACTATGATTTTCAATTCTAACAACTTCAACACAATAATATATACCAAATAGTGTTGTGTGCTAAATTTCGTGCAAAACAAACAAAGTTTGAGCTACTTTATGCGCGAAAGTGCTAAAAAATTTTAAAAACCCACAAAATCGCAACTTAACATGTAAATTCTAGCATATGACTATTATTTATAATTCTAACCACTAGAACACAATAATAAATACTAGATAGTGCTGTGTATCAAGTTTCGTACAAAACAAACCAAGTTTGAGCTACTTTATGTGCGAAAGTGCAAAAAGATCTTAAAAACCCATAAAATCACAACTTAGCACACAATGTCAAGCATATGACTATTATTTTTAATTCTAACCACTTCAACGCAATAATATATACCAAATATGGTTGTGTACGAAGTTTCGTGCAAAACTAACAAAGTTTGAACTTATTCATGCTCGAAAGTGCCAAAAAAGTAAAAAAACCCATAAAATTGCAACTTAACACTTCATTTCTACATATGACTATTATTTTAAATTTTAAGCACTTAAACACAATAATATATACCAATTAGTGTTATGTGCCTAGTTTCATGAAAAAAAACCAAGTTTGAGCTACTTTATGTGTGAAAGTGGCAAAAAAGCATAAAAACCCATAAAATCTTAACTTAACACATAATTTCTAGTATATGACTATGATTTTCAATTCTAACCACTTCAACACAATAATATATAGCAAATAGTATTGTGTGTCGTGTTTCGTGCAAAACAAACCCAGTTTGAACTACTTTATGCGCGAAAGTGCCAAAAAAGCTTACAAACCCATAAAGTCGTAACTTAACACGTAAGTTCTAGTATATGACTATTTTTTTCAATTCTAACCACTTTAACACAATTATATATACCAAATAGTATTGTGTGCCAAGTTTCCTGCAAAAAAAGTCAAGTTTGAGCAACTTTATGCGCGAAAGTGCCAAAAAAGCACCCATAAAATCGCAACTTAGCACGTAATTTCAAGCATATGAATATGAATTTCAATCCTAACTACTTCAACACAATAATATATATCAAATAGTGTTTTGTGCCATGTTTCGTGCAAAACAAACCAAGTTTGAGCTATTTTATGCGCGAAAGTGCCAAAAAAGATTAAAAACCAAGAAAAGCGAAACTTAGCGCGTAATTTCAAGCAGATGACTATGATTTTCATTTAGAAGCACTTCAACACAATAATATATACCAAATTGTGTAGTGTTCGAAGTTTTGAGCAAAACAAACCAAGTTTGACCTACTTTATACACGAAAGTGCCAAAAAAGCTTAAAAACCCATAAAATCAAAACTTAGCAAGTAATTTCAAGCATATGACTATAATTTTAAACTCTAACCACTTGAACACAATTACATATACTAAATAGTGTTGTGTGCCAAATTTCGTGCAAAACCAATCCTGTTTGATGTACTTTACGCTCGAAAGTGCAAAGAAAGCTAAAAAATTCATAAAATTGCAACTTAGCACGTATCTTGCAAAACAAACAAAGTTTGAGCTACTTTATGTGCGAAAGTGCCAAAAAAGCTTTAAATCCCATAAAATCGAAACTTAGCACGTAATTTCAAGCAGATGACTATGATTTTCATTTATAACCACTTCAACACAATAATATATACCAAATGGTGTAGTGTTCGAAGTTTCGAGCAAAACAAACCAAGTATGACTTACTTTATACACGAAAGTGCCAAAAAAGCTTAAAAACCCATAAAATAAAATAGTGTTATTCGGCAAGTTTTCGTGCAAAACAAACCAAGTTTGATCTACTTTATGCGCGAAAGTGCAAAAAAAGTTAAAAAAACCATAAAATCACAACTTAGCACGTAATTTCAAGCATATGACTATGATTTTCAATTCTAACAACTTCAACACAATAATATATACCAAATAGTGTTGTGTGCCAAGTTTCGTGCAAAACAAACAAAGTTTGAGCTACTTTATGCGCGAAAGTGCCAAAAAATTTTAAAAACCCACAAAATCGCAACTTAACATGTAAATTCTAGCATATGACTATTATTTATAATTCTAACCACTTGAACACAATAATAAATACTAGATAGTGCTGTGTATCAAGTTTCGTACAAAACAAACCAAGTTTGAGCTACTTTATGTGCGAAAGTGCAAAAAGATCTTAAAAACCCATAAAATCACAACTTAGCACACAATGTCAAGCATATGACTATTATTTTTAATTCTAACCACTTCAACGCAATAATATATATCAAATATGGTTGTGTACGAAGTTTCGTGCAAAACTAACAAAGTTTGAACTTATTCATGCTCGAAAGTGCCAAAAAAGTAAAAAAAACCCATAAAATTGCAACATAACACTTCATTTCTACATATGACTATTATTTTAAATTTTAAGCACTTAAACACAATAATATATACCAATTAGTGTTATGTGCCAAGTTTCGTGAAAAAAAACCAAGTTTGAGCTACTTTATGTGTGAAAGTGGCAAAAAAGCATAAAACCCCATAAAATCTTAACTTAACACATAATTTCTAGTATATGACTATGATTTTCAATTCTAACCACTTTAACACAATAATATATAGCAAATAGTATTGTGTGTCGTGTTTCGTGCAAAACAAACCCAGTTTGAGCTACTTTATGCGCGAAAGTGCCAAAAAAGCTTGCAAACCCATAAAGTCGTAACTTAACACGTAATTTCTAGTATATGACTATTTTTTTCAATTCTAACCACTTTAACACAATAATATATACCAAATAGTATTGTGTGCCAAGTTTCGTGCAAAAAAATCAAGTTTGAGCAACTTTATGCGCGAAAGTGCCAAAAAAGCACCCATAAAATCGCAACTTAGCACGTAATTTCAAGCATATGAATATGATTTTCAATCTTAACAACTTCAACACAATAATATATATCAAATAGTGTTTTGTGCCAAGTTTCGTGCAAAACAAACCAAGTTTGAGCTATTTTATGCGCGAAAGTGCCAAAAAAGATTAAAAACCAAGAAAAGCGAAACTTAGCACGTAATTTCAAGCAGATGACTATGATTTTCATTTATAACCACTTCAACACAATAATATATACCAAATGGTGTAGTGTTCGAAGTTTCGAGCTAAACAAACCAAGTTTGACTTACTTTATACACGAAAGTGCCAAAAAAGCTTAAAAACCCATAAAATAAAATAGTGTTGTTTGCCAAGTTTTCGTGCAAAACAAACCAAGTTTGATCTACTTTATGCGCGAAAGTGCAAAAAAAGTTAAAAAAACCATAAAATCACAACTTAGCACGTAATTTCAAGCATATGACTATGATTTTCAATTCTAACAACTTCAACACAATAATATATACCAAATAGTTTTGTGTGCCAAGTATCGTGCAAAACAAACAAAGTTTGAGCTACTTTATGCGCGAAAGTGCCAAAAAATCTTAAAAACCCACAAAATCGCAACTTAACATGTAAGATCTAGCATATGACTATTATTTATAATTCTAACCACTTGAACACAATAATAAATACTAGATAGTGCTGTGTATCAAGTTTCGTACAAAACAAACCAAGTTTGAGCTACTTTATGTGCGAAAGTGCAAAAAGATCTTAAAAACCCATAAAATCACAACTTAGCACACAATGTCAAGCATATGACTATTATTTTTAATTCTAACCACTTCAACGCAATAATATATACCAAATATGGTTGTGTACGAAGTTTCGTGCAAAACTAACAAAGTTTGAACTTATTCATGCTCGAAAGTGCCAAAAAAGTAAAAAAACCCATAAAATTGCAACATAACACTTCATTTCTACATATGACTATTATTTTAAATTTTAAGCACTTAAACACAATAATATATACCAATTAGTGTTATGTGCCAAGTTTCGTGAAAAAAAACCAAGTTTGAGCTACTTTATGTGTGAAAGTGGCAAAAAAGCATAAAAACCCATAAAATCTTAACTTAACACATAATTTCTAGTATATGACTATGATTTTCAATTCTAACCACTTCAATACAATAATATATAGCAAATAGTATTGTGTGTCGTGTTTCGTGCAAAACAAACCCAGTTTGAGCTACTTTATGCGCGAAAGTGCCAAAGAAGCTTACAAACCCATAAAGTCGTAACATAACACGTAATTTCTAGTATATGACTATTTTTTTCAATTCTAACCACTTTAACACAATAATATATACCAAATAGTATTGTGTGCCAAGTTTCGTGCAAAAAAAATCAAGTTTGAGCAACTTTATGCGCGAAAGTGCCAAAAAAGCACCCATAAAATCGCAACTTAGCACGTAATTTCAAGCATATGAATATGATTTTCAATCCTAACAACTTCAACACAATAATATATATCAAATAGTGTTTTGTGCCAAGTTTCGTGCAAAACAAACCAAGTTTGAGCTATTTTATGCGCGAAAGTGCCAAAAAAGATTAAAAACCAAGAAAAGCGAAACTTAGCGCGTAATTTCAAGCAGATGACTATGATTTTCATTTATAACCACTTCAACACAATAATATATACCAAATGGTGTAGTGTTCGAAGTTTCGAGCTGAACAAACCAAGTTTGACTTACTTTATACACGAAAGTGCCAAAAAAAGCTTAAAAACCCATAAAATAAAATAGTGTTGTTTGCCAAGTTTTCGTGCAAAACAAACCAAGTTTGATCTACTTTATGCGCGAAAGTGCAAAAAAAGTTAAAAAAAACCATAAAATCACAACTTAGCACGTAATTTCAAGCATATGACTATGATTTTCAATTCTAACAACTTCAACACAATAATATATACCAAATAGTGTTGTGTGCCAAGTATCGTGCAAAACAAACAAAGTTTGAGCTACTTTATGCGCGAAAGTGCCAAAAAATCTTAAAAACCCACAAAATCGCAACTTAACATGTAAATTCTAGCATATGACTATTATTTATAATTCTAACCACTTGAACACAATAATAAATACTAGATAGTGCTGTGTGCCATGTTTCGTACAAAACAAACCAAGTTAGAGCTACTTTATGTGCGAAAGTGCAAAAAGATCTTAAAAACCCATAAAATCACAACTTAGCACACAATGTCAAGCATATGACTATTATTTTTAATTCTAACCACTTCAACGCAATAATATATACCAAATATGGTTGTGTACGAAGTTTCGTGCAAAACTAACAAAGTTTGAACTTATTCATGCTCGAAAGTGCCAAAAAAGTAAAAAAACCCATAAAATTGCAACATAACACTTCATTTCTACATATGACTATTATTTTAAATTTTAAGCACTTAAACACAATAATATATACGAATTAGTGTTATGTGCCAAGTTTCGTGAAAAAAAACCAAGTTTGAGCTACTTTATGTGTGAAAGTGGCAAAAAAGCAAAAAACCCATAAAATCTTAACTTAACACATAATTTCTAGTATATGACTATGATTTTAAATTCTAACCAGTTCAACACAATAATATATAGCAAATAGTATTGTATGTCGTGTTTCGTGCAAAACAAACCCAGTTTGAGCTAATTTATGCGCGAAAGTGCCAAAAAAGCTTACAAACCCATAAAGTCGTAACTTAACACGTAAGTTCTAGTATATGACTATTTTTTTCAATTCTAACCACTTTAACACATTAATATATACCAAATAGTATTGTGTGCCAAGTTTCGTGCAAAAAAAATCAAGTTTGAGCAACTTTATGCGCGAAAGTGCCAAAAAAGCACCCATAAAATCGCAACTTAGCACGTAATTTCAAGCATATGAATTTGATTTTCAATCCTAAATACTTCAACACAATAATATATATCAAATAGTGTTTTGTGCCAAGTTTCGTGCAAAACAAACCAATTTTGAGCTATTTTATGCGCGAAAGTGCGAAAAAAGATTAAAAACCAAATAAAGCGAAACTTAGCTCGTAATTTGAAGCAGATGACTATGATTTTCATTTATAACCACTTCAACACAATAATCTATACCAAATAGTGTAGTGTTCGAAGTTTTGAGAAAAACAAACCAAGTTTGACCTACTTTATACACGAAAGTGCCAAAAAAGCTTAAAAACCCATAAAATCAAAACTTAGCAAGTAATTTCAAGCATATGACTATAATTTTAAACTCTAACCACTTGAACACAATTACATATACTAAATAGTGTTGTGTGCCAAATTTCGTGCAAAACTAATCCTGTTTGATGTACTTTACGCTCGACAGTGCAAAGAAAGCTAAAAAATTCATAAAATTGCAACTTAGCACGTATCTTGCAAAACAAACAAAGTTTGAGCTACTATATGTGCGAAAGTGCCAAAAAAGCTTTAAATCCCATAAAATCGAAACTTAGCACGTAATTTCTAGCATATGACTATGATTTTCAATTCTAACAATTTCAGCACACTAATATATACCAAATAGTGTTGTTTGCCAAGTTTCGTGCAAAACAAACCAAGTTTGATCTACTTTATGCGCGAAAGTGCAAAAAAAGTTAAAAAAACCATAAAATCACAACTTAACACGTAATTTCAAACATATGATTATGATTTTCAATTCTAACAAGTTCAACACAACAATATATACCAAATAGTGTTGTGTGCCAAGTTTCGTGCAAAACAAACAAAGTTTGAGCTACGTTATGCGCGAAAGTGCCAAAAAATCTTAAAAACCCACAAAATCGCAACTTAATACGTAAATTCTAGCATATGACTATTATTTATAATTCTAACCACTTCAACACAATAATAAATACTAAATAGTGCTGTGTGCCAAGTTTCGTACAAAACAAACCAAGTTTCGTACAAAACAAACAATATCAAGCATATTACTATTATTTTTAATTCTAACCACTTCAACGCAATAATATATACCAAATATGGTTGTGTACCAAGTTTCGTGCAAAACTAACAAAATTTGAACTTATTCATGCTCGAAAGTGCCAAAAAAGTATAAAAACCCATAAAATCGCAACTTAACATATCATTTCTAGCATATGACTATTATTTAAAATTTTAAGCACTTAAACTCAATAATATATACCAAATAGTGTTATGTGCCAAGTTTCATGAAAAAAAAACCAAGTTTGAGCTACTTTATGTGTGAAAGTGCCAAAAAAGCATAAAAACCCATAAAATCTTAACTTAACACATAATTTCTAGTATATGACTATGATTTTGAATTCTAACCACTTCAACACAATAATATATACAAAATAGTATTGTGTGTCGTGTTTCGTGCAAAACAAACCCAGTTTGAGCTACTTTATTCGCGAAAGTGCCAAAAAAGCTTACAAACCCATAAAGTCGTAACTTAACACGTAATTTCTAGTATATGACTATTTTTTTCAATTCTAACCACTTTAACACAATAATATATACCAAATAGTATTGTGTGCCAAGTTTCGTGCAAAAAAAAAAAAACCAGTTTGAGCAACTTTATGCGCGAAAGTGCCAAAAAAGCTTAAAACCCCATAAAATCGCAACTTAGCACGTAATTTCAAGCATATGAGTATGATTTTCAATTCTAACCACTTCAACACAATAATATATACCAAATATTGTTTTGTGCCAAGTTTCGTGAAAAACAAACCAAGTTTGAGCTAGTTTATGCGCGAAAGTGCCAAAAAAGACTAAAAACCAAGAAAACGAAACTTAGCACATAATTTCAAGCAGATGACTATGATTTTCATTTATAACCACTTTAACACAATAGTATATACCAAATAGTGTAGTGATCGAACTTTCGAGAAAAACAAACCAAATTTGACCTATTGTACACACGAAATTGCCAAAAAAGCTTAAAAACCTATAAAATCAAAACTTAGCACGTAATTTCAAGCATATGACTATAATTTTAAACTCTAACCACTTCAACACAATTATATATACTAAATAGTGTTGTGTGCCACGTTTCGTGCAAAACAAATCCAGTTTGATGTACTTTACGCGAGAAAGTGCAAATAAAGCTTAAAAATTCATAAAATTGCAACTTAGCACGTATCTTGCAAAAGAAACCAAGTTTGAGCTACTTTACGCGTGAAAGTACCAAAAAAGCTTAAAAACCCACAAAATCGAAACATAACACGTAAGTTCTAGCATATGACTATGATTTTCAATTCTAACCACTTCAACACAATAATATATACCAAATGGTATTGTGTGCCAGGTTTCGTGCAAAACAAACCCAATTTGAATACTTTATGCACAAAAGTGCCAAAAAAGTTTTAAAACCCATAAAATCGCAAAAACACACGTAATTTCAATCATAGGACTATTACATCTATTCAAACCACTTCAACACAATAATATATACGAAATAGTGTTGTGTACCAAGTTTCATGCAAAACATACCATGTTTGAGCTACTTTATGCGTGAAAGTGCCTAAAATGCTTAAAAACCCGTAAAAATGTAACTTAACACGTAATTTCTAGAATATGACTTTTATTTTAAATTCTAGCCACTCCAACACAATAATATATACCAAATAGTGTTGTGTGCCAAGTTTCGTGAAAAATGAACGAAGTTTGAGTTATTTTATGTGCGAAAGTGCCAAAAAAGCTTAAAAACCCATAAAATCGTAACTTAACCCGTCATTTCTAGCATCTGACTATTATTTTAAATTATAACTACTTTAACACAATATAATATACCAAATATTGTTATGTGCCGAGTATCGTGCAAAACAAACCAAGTTTGTGCTAAATTATGCGCGAAAGTGCCAAGAAAGCTTAAAAACCCATAAAATCGCAACTTAACACATAATTTTTTTGCATATCACTATTATTTTAAATTTTAACAAAGCTTGAGCTAGTTTGTGCGCGAAAGTGTCAAAAAAGCTTAAAAACATATAAAATCGCAACTTAACACGTTATTTCTTTCATATGACTACGATTTTCAATTTAACCACTTCAACACAATAATATATACCAATTAGTGTTGTGTGCCAAGTTTCATGCAAATTAACCAAGTTTGAGCTACGTTATGCGCGAAAGTGGCAAAAAAGCTTAAAAGAACCTTAAAGCGCAACTTACGAAATAATATTACGAATATGACTATGATTTATAATTCTAACCACTTCAACAAAATAACTTATACAAAATAGTGTTGTGTGCCATGTTTCGTGTTAAACAAACCAAGTTTGAGTTATTTTGTGCGCGAAAGTGCCAAAAAAGTTTTAAAACCCATAAAATCGCAAAAAAAACACGTATTTTCTATCATTGGACAATTACATTCTATTCTAAAATAGTGTTGTGTGCCAACTTTGGTGCAAAACAAACCAAGTTTGAGCTTTTTCATGCGTTAAATTGCCAAAAAATCTTAAAAACCCGTAAAATCGCTACTTAGCACGTAATTTCTAGCATAGGACTATAACCACTTCAACATAATAATATATACCAAATAGTATTGTGTGCCAACTTTCGTGCACAATAAACCAAGTTTGAGCTGCTTTATCCACGAAAGTGCCAAAAAAGCATAAAAGAACCTTAAAGCGCAACTTACGAAGTAATAATAGTTATATGACTTCAACAAATTAATTGATACCAAATAGTATTATGTGCCATGTTTCGTGCAAAATAAACCAAGTTTGTGCAACTTTATGCGAGAAAGTGGCAAAAAGCTTAAAAGAACCTTAAATCGCAACTTACGAAGAAATATTACGAATTTGACTATGATTGATAATTCTAACCACTTGAACACAATAATTTATACCAAATAGTGTTGTGTGCCATGTTTCGTGTTAAACAAACAATGTTTGAGCTATTTTATGCACGAAAGTGCCAAAAAAGTTTAAAAACCTATAAAATCTCAAAAAAACACGTAGTTTCTATCATAGGAATATTACATTCTATTCTAACCCCTTCAACACAATAATATATACCAAATAGTGTTGTGTGCCAAGTTTCGTGCAAAACAAACGAAGTTTGAGCTTCTTCATGCGTTAAAGTGCCAAAAAATCTTAAAAACCCATAAAATTGCAACTTAGCACGTAATTTCTATCATAGGACTATTATTTTCCATTATTACCACTTCAACACAAAAATATATACCAAATAGTATTGTGTGACAACTTTCGTGCACAATAAACCAAGTTTAAGCTATTATATCCGCGAAAGTGCCAAAAAACAATAAAGAACCTTAAAGCGCAACTTACGAAGTAAGAATAAGAATATGACTATGATTTATAATGCTAATCACATCAACAAATTAATTTATACCAAATAGTGTTGTGTGCCATTTTTCGTGCTAAAAAAAAACAAGTTTATTTTGTGCGCGAAAGTGCCAAATAAGCTTCAAAACCCATAAAATCGTAACCTAACACGTAATTTCTAGCGTATGACTATTATTTTAAATTCTAGCTACTTCATCACAATAATATATACCAAATAGTGTTGTGTGCCAAGTTTCGTGCAAAACAAACGAAGTTTGAGCTTCTTCATGCGTTAAAGTGCCAAAAAATCTTAAAAACCCGTAAAATCGCAACTTAGCACTTAATTTCTATCATAGGACTATTAATTTCAATTATAACCACTTCAACACAAAAATATATACCAAATAGTATTGTGTGCCAACTTTCGTGCACAATAAACCAAGTTTAAGCTACTATATCTGCGAAAGTGCCAAAAAAGAATAAAAGAAGCTTAAAGCGCAACTTACGAAGTATGATTAAGAAAGTGCCAAAAAAGCTTAAAAACCCATAAAATCGTAACCTAACATGTAATTTCTAGCGTATGACTATTATTTTAAATTCTAGCTACTTCAACACAATAATATATACCAAATACGGTTGTGTGCCAAGTTTTGTGCAAAATAAACCAAGTTTAAGCAACTTTATGCGCGAAAGTGGCAAAAAAGCTTCAAAACCCATAAAATCGTAACTTAACACGTAATTTCAAGTATATGACTATTATTTTCTATTATAACCACTTCAACTCCACAATATATTCCAAATAGTATTGTTTGCCAAGTTTCACGCAAAATAAACCAAGTTAGAGCTCCTTTAAGCGCGAAAGTGCCAAAAAAGCTTAAAAACCCATAAAATCGTAACTTAACACGTAATTTCAAATATAGGACTATTATTTTCAATTCTAACCACTTCAAGACAATTATATATACCAAATAGTATTGTGTGCCAAGTTTCGTGCAAAACAAACTAAGTTTGTGCTACTTTATGCACGAAAGTGCCAAAATAACTTAAAAACCCATAAAATCGCAACTTAGCATGTAATATAGAGCATATAACTATGATTTTAAATTCTAACCACTTCAACACAATAATATTTACCAAATAGTTTTGGGTGCCAAGTTTCATGCAAAACAAACCAAGTTTGAGCTACTTTATGCGTGAAAGAACCAAAAAAGCTTACAAACCCATAAAATTGCAACATAACACGTTATTTCTTGCATATGACTATGATTTTAAATTTTAACCACTTCAACACAATTATATATACCAATTAGTATTATGTGCCATGTTTCGTGCAAAACAAACCAATTTTAAGCTACCTTATGCGCGAAAGTGCCAAAAAAGCTTAAAACCCATAAAATCGAAACTTAACACGTAATTTTTAGCATTTGACTATTATTTTTTATTTTAACCACTTCAACACAATAATATATAACAAGTAGTGTTGTGTGCCATGTTTCGTGCAAGAGAAACCAAGCTTGAGCTACTTTGTGCGCGAAAGTGCCAAAAAAGTTTAAAAACCCATTAAATCGCAACTTAACACGTTATTTCTTGAATATGACTATGATTTTCAATTCTAACCACTTCAACACAATAATATATACTAATTAGTGTTGTGTGCCACGTTTCGTGCAAAATAAACCAAGTTTGAGCTGCTTTATGCGTGAAAGTGCCAAAAAAGCTTAAAAACCCATAAATTGTAACTTAATACGTAATTTTGGCTATATGACTATTATTTTCAATTCTAACCACTTCAACTCTACAATATATATCAAATAGTATTGTGTGTAAAGTTTCGTGCATAACAAACCAAGTTTGAGCTACTTTATGCGCTAAAGTGCCAAACAAGCTAAAAAACCCATAAAATCGCAACAAAACACGCAATTCCTATCATAGGACAATTACATTGTATTCTAACCAGTTCAACATAATAATATATACCAAATAGTGTTGTGTGCCAAGTTTCGTGCAAAACAAACCGTTTGAGCTACTTTATGCGCGAAAGCGCCAAAAAAGCATAAAGACCCATAAAATCGCAACGTAGGACGTAATTTCTATCATAGGACTTTTGTTTTCAATTACAACCACTTCAACAAAATAATATATACCAAATAGTATTGTGTGCCAAGTTTCGTGCAAAATAAACCAAGTTTGAGCTAATTTATGCGCGAAAGTGCCTAAAAAGGATAAAAGAACCTTAAAGTGCAACTTACGAAGTAATATTAAGAATATAACTATGATTTACACTTCTAACCACTTAAACAAAATAATTTATACCAAATAGTATTCTGTGCCATGTTTCGTCCAAAACAAACCTAGTTTAAGCTACATTATGCGCGAAAGTGCCAAAAAAGCTTAGATATCCCTAAAATCGTAACTTAACACGTAATTTCTAGTATAGGACTATTATTTTCAATTCTAACCACTTCAAAACAATAATATATACCAAATATTTTTGTGGGTCAAGTTTCGTGCAAAACAAACTAAGTTTGTGCTACTTTATGCGCGAAAGTAACAAAATAGCTTAAAAACCCATAAAATCGCAACTTAGCACGTAATTTCAAGCATATAACTATGATTTTAAATTCTAACCACTTCAACACAATAGTATTTACCAAATAGTGTTGTGTGCCAAGTTTCATGCAAAACAAACCAAGTTTGAGCTACTTTATGCGGGAAAGAGCCAAAAAAGCTTAAAAACCAATAAAATCGCAACTTCACAAGTTATTTCTTGCATATAACTATGACTTTCAATTTGAACCATTTCAAAACAATAATATAACAATTAGTGTTGTGTGCCAAGTTTAGTGCAACACAAACCAAGTTTAAGTTACTTCATGCGCGAAAGTGCCAAAAAAACTCTAAAACCCATAAAATCGCAACAAAACACGTAATTTCTATCATAGGACAATTATTTTCAATTCTAACCACTTCAACACAATAATATATACCAAATAGTGTTGTGTGCCAAGTTTCGTGATAAACAAACCAAGTTTGAGCTACTTTATGCGCGAAAGTGCCAAAAAAGCTTAAAAACTCATAAAATCGTAACAAAACAAGTAATTTCTATCATAGGACTATTATTTTCTATTCTAACCACTTCAATATAAATATATATACCAAATAGTTTTGTGTGCGATGTTTCGTGCAAAACAAACCAAGTTTTAGCTACTTTGTGCGCGAAAGTGCTAAGAAAGCTTAAAAACCCATAAAATCGTAACTTAACACGTAATTTCTAGTATATGACTATTATTTTCAATTCTAACCACTTCAACTCCACAATATATACCAAATAGTATTGTGTGCCAAGTTTCATGTAAAATAAAACAACTTTGAGCTACTTTATGCGCAAAAGTGCCAAAAAAGGTTTAAAACTCATAAAATCGTAACTTAACACGTAATTTCAAGTATATGACTATTATTTTTAATTCTAACCATATCAACTCAACAATATAGACCAAATAGCATTATGTGCCAAGTTTCTTGCAAAACAAACCAAGTTTGAGCTGGTTTGTGCGCGAAAGTGCCAAAAAAGCTTAAAAGCACATAAAATCACGACTTTTCACGTCATTTCTAGTATATGACTATTTTTTTAAATTATAACTACTTCAACATAATATAATATACCAAATATTGTTATGTGCCAAGTTTCATGCAAAACAAACCAAGTGTGTGCTAAATTATGCGCGAAAGTGCTAAAAAAACTTAAAACCCATAAAATCGCAACTTAAAACGTAATTTTAAGCATATGACTATTATTTTTTATTTTAACCACTTCAACACAATAATATATAACAATTAGTGCTGTATGCCAAATTTCGTGCAAAAGAAACCAAGCTCGAGCTACTTTTTGCGCGAAAGTGCCAAAAAAGCTTAAAAACCCATTAAATCGCAACTTAACACGTTATTTCTTGCATATGACTATGATTTTCAATTCTAACCACTTCAATACAATAATATATACCAATTAGTGTTGTGTGACAAGTTTCGTGCAAAATAAACCAAGTTTGAGCTGCTCTATGCGCGAAAGTACCAAAAAAGCTTAAAAACACATAAATTTGTAACTTTTCACGTAACTTCTGGTATATGACTATTATTTTCAATTCTAACAACTTCAACTCAACAATATATATCAAATAGTATTGTGCGCAAATTTTCGTGCATAAGAAACCAAGTTTGAGCTACTTTATGCGCGAAAGTGCCAAAAACGCTAAAAAATCCATAAAATCGCAACTTACCACGTAATTGCTATCATAGGACTTTTATTTTCAATTATAACCACTTCAACACAATAATATATATGAAATAGTATTGTATGCCAAGTTTCGTGCAAAATAAACAATTTTGAGCTTCTTTATGCGCGAAAGTGCCTAAAAAAACATAAAAGAACCTAAAAGCGCAACTTACGAAGTAATATTAAGAATATAACTATGATTTACAATTCTAACCACTTCAACAAAATAATTTATACCAAATAGTATTGTGTGCCATGTTTCGTACAACAAAAACCAAGTTTAAGCTACTTCATGCGCGAAAGTGCCAAAAAAGGTTAAAAACCCATAAAATCGCAACAAAACACGTAATTTCTATCATAGGAATATTTTCTATTCTTACCACTTCAACAAAACCAAGTTTGAGCTACTTTATGCGCGAAAATGCTAAGCAACCTTAAAAACCAAAAAAATCGCAACTTAGCACGTAATTTGAAGCATATGACTATATGATTTTCAATTCTAACCACTTCAACACAGTAATATATACCAAATAGTGTTGTGTGCCAAGTTTCGTGCAAAACAAACCAAGTTTGAGCTACTTTATGCGCGAAAGTACCAAAAAAACTTGAAAACCCATAAAATCGCATGAAAACACGTAATTTCTATCATAGGACTATTATTCTCAATTATAACCATTTCAACACAATAATATATACCAAATAGTATTGTGTGCCAAGTTTCGTGCAAAATAAACCAAGTTTGAGCTAATTTATGCGCAAAAGTGCCAAAAAAGCTTAAAAAAACCTTAAAATCGCAACTTACCTAGAAATATTAAGAATGTGACTTTGATATACAATTCTAACCACTTCAACAAAATAATATATACACCAAATAGTGTTGTGTGCTAAGTTTCATGGAAAACAAACCAATTTTGAGCTACATTTTGCGCGAAAGTGCAAAAATAGCTTAAAAACCCATAAAATCGCAACTTAACACATAATTTCAAGCATATAACTATGATTTTAAATTCTAACCACTTCAACACTATAATATTTACCAAATAGTGTTGTGTGCCAAGTTTCATGAAAAAAAACCAAGTTTAAGCTACTTAATGCGCGAAAGTGGTAAAAACGCTTAAAAACCCATAAAATTGCAACTTAAAACGATATTTCTTGCTTATGACTATGATTTTCAATTCGAACCACTTCAACAAAATAATATACCAATTAGTGTTGTGTGCCAAGTTTCGTGCAAAACAAACCAAGTTTAAGCTACTTATTGCGCGAAAGTGCCAAAAAAGCTTAAAAACCCATAAAATCGCAACAAAACACGTAATTTCTATCATAGGACTATTATTTTCTATTCTTACCACTTTAACACAATAATATATACCAAATAGTGTTGTGCGCCAAGTTTCGTGCATAATAAACCAAGTTTGAGCTACTTTATGCGCGAAAGTGCTAAGCAAGCTTAAAAACCAATAAAATAGCAACTTAGCACGTAATTTCAAGCATATGAATATGATTTTCTTTTCTAACCACTTCATCACAATAATATATAGCAAATAGTGTTGTGTGCCAAGTTTCGTGCAAAACAAACAAAGTTTGAGCTACTTTATGCGCGAAAGAGCCAAAAAAGCTTAAAAACCCATAAAATCGCAACTTAACACGTTATTTCATGCATATGACTATGATTTTCAATTCTAACCACTTCAACACAATAATATACCAATTAATGTTGTGTGCCAAGTTTCGTGCAAAACAAACTAAGTTTAAACTACTTAATGCGCGGAAGTGCCAAAATAGCTTAAAAACCCAATAAATCGCAACTTAGCACGTAATTTAAAGAATATAACTATGATTTTAAATTTTAAGCACATCAACACAATAATATTTACCACATACTGTTGTGTGCCAAGTTTTATGCAAAACAAACCAAGTTTAAGCTACTTTGTGCGCGAAAGAGCCAAAAAAGCTTAAAAACCCATAAAATCGCAACTTAACACGTATTTCTTGCATATGACTATGATTTTCAGTTCTAACCACTTCAACACAATAATATACCAATTAGTGTTGTGTGCCAAATTTCGTGCAAAACAAACCAAGTTTACGCTACTTAATGCGCGAAAGTGCCAAAAAAGCTTAAAAACCCATAAAATCGCCACAAAACACGCAATTTCTATCATTGGACTATTATTTTCTATTCTTACCACTTCAACACAATAATATATACCAAATAGTGATGTGCGCTAAGTTTCGTGCAAACAAACCAAGTTTGAGCTACTTTATACGCGAAAGTGCTAAGCAAGCTTAAAAACCAATAAAATCGCAACTTAGCACGTAATTTCAAGCATATGACTATGATTTTCAATTCTAACCACTTCAACACAGTTATATATACCAAATAGTGTTGTGTGCCAAGTTTCGTGCAAAACAAACCAAGTTTGAGCTACTTTATGCGCGAAAGTGCCAAAAAAGCTTGAAAACCCATAAAATCGAAAGTAAACACGTAATTTCTTTCATAGGACTATTATTCTCATTTATAACCATTTCAACACAATAATATATACCAAATAGTATTGTGTGCCAAGTTTCGTGCAAAATAAACCAAGTTTGAGCTAATTTTGGCGCGAAAGTGCCAAAAAAGCTTAAAAAAACCTTAAAATCGCAACTTACCTAGAAATATTAAGAATATGAGTTTGATATACAATTCTAACCACTTCAACAAAATAATATACACCAAATAGTGTTGTGTCCTAAGTTTCATGGAAAACAAACCAATTTTGAGCTACATTTTGCACGAAAGTGCCAAAATAGCTTTAAAACCCATAAAATCGCAACTTAACACGTAGATTCAAGCATATAACTATGATTTTAAATTCTAACCACTTCAACTCTATAATATTTACCAAATAGTGTTGTGTGCCATGTTTCAAGCAAAAAAACCAAGTTTAAGCTACTTTATGCGCGAAAGTGCTAAAAACGCTTAAAAACCCATAAAATTACAACTTAAAACGTTATTTCTAGCATATGACTATGATTTTCAATTCGAACCACTTCAACACAATAATATACCAATTAGTGTTGTGTGCCAAGTTTCGTGCAAAACAAACCAAGTTTAAGCTACTTAATGCGCGATAGTGCCAAAAAAGCTTAAAAACCCATAAAATCGCAACAAAACATGTAATTTCTATCATAGGACTATTTTTTTCTATTCTTACCACTTTAACACAATAATATATACCAAATAGTGTTGTGCGCCAAGGTTCGTGCATAATAAACCAAGTTTGAGCTACTTTATGCGCGAAAGTGCTAAGCAAGCTTAAAAACCAATAAAATAGCAACTTAGTACGTAATTTCAAGCATATGAATATGATTTTCAATTTTAACCACTTCATCACAATAATATATACCAAGTAGTGTTGTGTGCCAAGTTTCGTGCAAAACAAACCAAGTTTGTACTACTTAATGCGCGAAAGTGCAAAAAAGCTTAAAAACCCAAAAAATCGTAACTTAACACGTAATTTCTAGTATAGCAATATTATTTTCAATTCTAACCACTTCAAGACAATAATATATACCAAATAGTATTGTGTGTCAAGTTTCGTGCAAAACAAACTAAATTTGTGTTACTTTATGCGCGAAAGTGCCAAAATAGCTTAAAAACCCATAAAATCGCAACTTAGCACGTAATTTAAAGAATATAACTATGATTTTAAATTTTAAGCACTTCAACACAATAATATTTACCACATACTGTTGTGTGCCAAGTTTCATGGAAAACAAACCAAGTTTAAGCTACTTTGTGCGCGAAAGAGCCAAAAAAGCTTAAAAACCCATAAAATCGCAACTTAACACGTTATTTCTTGCATATGACTATGATTTTCACTTCTAACCACTTCAATACAATAATATACCAATTAGTGTTGTGTGCCAAGTTTCGTGCAAAACAAATCAAGTTTAAGCTACTTAATGCGCGAAAGTGCCAAAAAAGCTTAAAAACCCATAAAATCGCAAAAAAACACGCAATTTCTATCATTGGACTATTATTTTCTATTCTTACCACTTCAACACAATAATATATACCAAATAGTGTTGTGCGCTATGTTTCGTGCAAAACAAACCAAGTTTGAGCTACTTTATACGCGAAAGTGCTAAGCGAGCTTAAAAACCAATAAAATCGCAACTTGGCACGTAATTTCAAGCATATGAATATGATTTTCAATTCTAACCACTTCAACACAATAATATATACCAAATAGTGTTGTGCGCCAAGTTTCGTGCAAAATAAACCAAGTTTGAGCTACTTTATGCGTGAAAGTGCTAAGCAAGCTTAAAAACCAATAAAATCGCAACTTAGCACGTAATTTCAAGCATATGAATACGATTTTCAATTCTAACCACTCCAACACAATAATATATACCAAATAATGTTTTGTGCCAAGTTTCGTGAAAAACAAACCAAGTTTGTACTACTTTATGCGCGAAACTGCCAAAAAAGCTTAAAAACCAAAAAACTCATAACTTAAAAAGTAATTTCTAGTATAGCCCTTTTATTTTCAATTCTAACCCCTTCAAGAAAATAATATATATAGCAAATAGTATTGTGTGTCTTGTTTCGTGCAATACAAATTAAGTTTTGTGCTACTTTATGCGCGAAAGTGGCGAATTAGCTTAAAAACTCATAAAATCGCAACTTAGCACGTAATTTCAAGAATATAACTATGATTTTAAATTCTAAGCACTTCAACAAATTAATATTTACCAAATATTGTTGTGTGCCAATTTTCATGCAAAACAAACCAAGTTTAAGCTACTTTATGCGCGAAAGAGCCAAAAAAGCTTAAAAACCCATAAAATCGCAACAAAAGACGCAATTTCTATCATTGGACTATTATTTTCTATTCTTACCACTTCAACACAATAATATATACCAAATAGTGTTGTGCGCTAAGTTTCGTGCAAAACAAACCAAGTTTGAGTTACTTTATACGCGAAAGTGCTAAGCAATCTTAAAGACCAATAAAATCGCAACTTAGCACGTAATTTCAAGCATATGAATATAATTTTCAATTCTAACCACTTCAACACAATAATATAAACCAAATAGTGTTGTGCGCCAAAGTCGTGCAAAATAAACCAAGTTTGAGCTACTTTATGCGTGAAAGTGCTAAGCTAGCTTAAAAACCAATAAAATCGCAACTTAGCACGTAATTTCAAGCATATGAATATGATTTTCAATTCTAACCACTTCAACACAATAATATACACCAAATAGTGTTTTGTGCCAAGTTTCGTGCAAAACAAACCAAGTTTGTACTACTTTATGCGCGAAAGTGCCAAAAAAGCTTAAAAACCAAAAAATCGTAACTTAAAAAGTAATTTCTAGTATAGCCCTATTATTTTCCATTCTAACCCCTTCAAGACAATAATATATACCAAATAGTATTGTGTGTCATGTTTCGTGCAAAACAAACTAAGTTTGTGCTACTTTATGCGCGAAAGTGCCAAAGTAGCTTAAAAACCCATAAAATCGCAACTTAACACGTAATTTCAAGAATATAACTATGATTTTAAATTCTAAGCACTTCAAAAAAATAATATTTACCAAATAGTGTTGTATGCCAAGTTTCATGCAAAACAAACCAAGTTTAAGCTACTTTATGCGCGAAAGAGCCAAAAAAGCTTAAAAACCCATAAAATCGCAACTTAATACGTTATTTCATGCATATGACTATGATTTTCAATTCTAACCACTTCAACACAATAATATACCAATTAGTGTTTTGTGCCATGTTTCGTGCAAAACAAACCAAGTTTAAGCTACTTAATGCGCGGAAGTGCCAAAATAGCTTCAAAACCCATAAAATCGCAACTTAGCACGTAATTTAAAGAATATAACTATGATTTTAAATTTTAAGCACTTCAACACAATAATATTTACCACATACTTTTGTGTGCCACGTTTCATGCAAAACAAACCAAGTTTAAGCTACTTTGTGCGCGAAAGAGCCAAAAAAGCTCAAAAACCCATAAAATCGCAACTTAACACGTTATTTCTTACATATGACTATGATTTTCAATTCTAACCACTTCAACACAATAATATACCAATTAGTGTTCTGTGCCAAGTTTCGTGTAAAACAAACCAAGTTTAAGCTACTTAATGCGAGAAAGTGCCAAAAAAGCTTAAAAACCCATAAAATCTCAACAAAACACGCAATTTCTATTATTGGACTATTATTTTCTATTCTTACCACTTCAACACAATAATATATAGCAAATAGTGTTGTGCGCTAAGTTTCGTGCAAAACAAACCAAGTTTGAGCTACTTTATACGCGAAAGTGCTAAGCAAGCTAAAAAACAAATAAAATCGAAACTTGGCACATAATTTCAAGCATATGAATATGATTTTCAATTCTAACCACTTCAACACAATAATATATAACAAATAGAGTTGTGCGCCAAGTTTCGTGCAAAATAAACCAAGTTTGAGCTACTTTGTGCGTGAAAGTGCTAAGCAAGCTTAAAAACCAATAAAATCGCAACTTAGCAAGTAATTTCAAGCATATGAATATGATTTTCAATTCTAACCACTTCTACACAATAACGTACACCAAATAGTGTTTTGTGCCAAGTTTCGTGCAAAACAAACCAAGTTTGTACTACTTTATGCGCGAAAGTGCCAAAAAAGCTTAAAAACCAAAAAAATCGTAACTTAAAAAGTAATTTCTAGTATAGCCCTATTATTTTCCATTCTAACCCCTTCAAGACAATAATATATACCAAATAGTATTGTGTGTCATGTTTCGTGCAAAACAAACTAAGTTTGTGTGCTACTTTATGCGCGAAAGTGCCAAAATAGCTTAAAAACCCATAAAATCGCAACTTAACACGTAATTTCAAGAATATAACTATGATTTTAAATTCTAAGCACTTCAAAAAAATAATATATACCAAATAGTGTTGTATGCCAAGTTTCATGCAAAACAAAACAAGTTTAAGCTACTTTATGCGTGAAAGAGCCAAAAAAGCTTTAAAACCCATAAAATCGCAACTTAACACGTTATTTCATGCATATGACTATGATTTTCAATTATAACCACTTCAACACAATAATATACCAATTAGTGTTTTGTGCCATGTTTCGCGCAAAACAAACCAAGTTTAAGCTACTTAATGCGCGGAAGTGCCAAAATAGCTTCAAAACCCATAAAATCGCAACTTAGCACGTAATTTAATGAATATAACTATGATTTTAAATTTTAAGCACTTCAACACAATAATATTTACCACATACTGTGGTGTGCCAAGTTTCATGCAAAACAAACCAAGTTTAAACTACTTTGTGCGCGAAAGAACCAAAAAAGCTCAAAAACCCATAAAATCGCAACTTAACACGTTATTTCTTGCATATGACTATGATTTTCAATTCTAACCACTTCAACACAATAATATACCAATTAGTGTTGTGTGCCAAGTTTCATGCAAAACAAACCAAGTTTAAGCTACTTAATGCGCGAAAGTGCCAAAAAAGCTTAAAACCCATAAAATCTCAACAAAACACGCAATTTCTATCATTGGACTATTATTTTCTATTCTTACCACTTCAACACAATAATATATAGCAAATAGTGTTGTGCGCTAAGTTTCGTGCAAAACAAACCAAGTTTGAGCTACTTTATACGCGAAAGTGCTAAGCGAGCTTAAAAACCAATAAAATCGCAACTTAGCAATATAAGTTAGCCATAAACTTTGCGTTTGTGGATGAAATCCCCCAAGAAGGGTTAGAATGGCAGTTCCCGATCCTTGGGAGGTACCAAATAAATAATTTCTTGAATCGGGGTTTTGAGCATAAACATTCCACTAATCGGTAAAAAGTGGACCTAATCCTTGCGGATGTGGTAATACGTCTAAGAAATTATTCCATCGGACGGACTCTCCCTTGGCTCCAGGAATAGCAACATGAACTAAATGCCCTGTCCAAGCCAAGGAACTTACTATGAAGAGTCTTGACAAGTGATGGTTGAGACGGGATTCGGCATTTTTGAACCACGAAAAGTGTGGTTTCCATTTCGGTTGTAGGTGTAACCAACCCCCTAGTAAAGATATAACAGAAAGAAATAATAGAAAAAGAGATCCAGTATAAAGATCTTCTATAGTGCGTAAACCGATTGTATGCCACCACAGATAAACACTGGAATAAGCGATATTCACTGGACGAAGAGCACCCCCCTGAGTAAAAGCTTCCACAACCGGTTGACCATAATGAGGATCCCAAATTGCATGAGCAATGGGTCTTATGTGTAAAGGGTCTTGTACCCATGACTCAAAATTTCCTTGCCACGCTACATGAAACAGATTTCCGGAAGTCCATAGAAAAATGATTGCTAATTGTCCAAAGTGAGAAGCAAAATTATTCTCATAAAGACGTTCTTCAGTAATATCATCATGACTTTCGATGTCATGTGCGGTAGCAATACCAAACCAAATACGACAAGTAGTGGGGTCCTGAGCTAAGCCTTCGCTAAAACCTTGAAATCTTAATGCAATAATGCCTTTCAAATCCTCCTAGCGATTATCCTACCGCAATAATTCTTGCTAAGAAGAATACCCATGTTGTGGCAATTCCACCCTGAAGGTAATGGGTTACTCCTACAGCGCGTCCTTGTACAATGCTCAAGGCTCTAGGCTGAGTAGTAGGAGCAACTTTTAATTTATTATGAGCCCAAACGATGGATTTAGTAAGTTCTTGCCAATAACCACGACCGCTAAATAAAAACATTAAACTAAACGCCCATACAAAATGAGCACCTAGGAAAAAGAGACCATATGTAGATAATGAAGAACCATAAGATTGAATTACCTGAGATGCCTGTGCCCATAAGAAATCCCGGAGCCACCCATTAATAGTAATAGAACTTTGCGCAAAGTTTCCTCCAGTGATATGAGTTACCACCGCTTGATCACTTATACTACCCCCAACATCTGACTGCATTTTCCAGCTGAAATGGAATATTACTAAGATTTTCTTTATCTGGTATTAAACGAGAGCTACGAGCAAATAAAACGCCTTTTAGAAGAATTAGTACCGTCACATGAATTGTAAAAGCATGAATGTGGTGGACCAAAAAATTTGCAGTTCTTAACGGAATGGGTAACAAAGTACTTTGCCACCTACCGCTACTAAATCGCTACCCCCCAAGTCAAACTGGTACTTGTTGTTGCACCCGGAGCCGTTGTACTAGGCACTAAAGCATGGATGTTTTGTATCCATTGAGCGAAGACGGGTTGTAATTGTATAGCATTATCTGAAAACATATCTTGAGGACGCCCTAAAGGGCTCATGGTATCATTATGAATATACAAACCAAAACTGTGAAATCCTAGAAATATACATGCCTAGTTGAAATGTGATATGATTGCATCGCGATGTCTAAGAACACGATCTAATAGGTCGTTGTATCGAGTAGTTGGATCATAGTCTCTTACCATAAAAATGGCCGCATGCGCAGAAACACCAACTATAAGAAATCCACCAATCCACATGTGATGTGTAAACAATGAAAGTTGGGTACCATAGTCAGTAGCTAGATATGGATAAGGGGGCATTGAATACATATGGTGAGCTACAACAATAGTTAAAGAGCCTAACATAGCTAGGTTAAGAGATAATTGAGCATGCCATGACGTTGTTAAAATCTCATATATGCCTTTATGCCCCTAGCTTGTAAATGGACCTTTATGAGCCTCTAAAATATCTTTTAGACCATGACCAATACCCCAGTTCGTTCTATACATGTGACCCGCTATCAGGCAAAGAATTGCAATAGCTAAAT
>NC_080053.1:13159664-13164664 GCF_026212465.1 Amaranthus tricolor
GAGCAAAACAACATCAGAAGCTGCAGGAAACAGAGCATTCGGCAATCAGAGGAATGAGACTAAAGCATCAGTAGGCCTGCATGCAATTGGAGATCATTATGATGGTTTACACCAGGAGTTTGAAGTTGAAGGTAAAGTAATTTCTGGAAAATTTCCTGTTGGTAATTTTACAGCAAATGTTTTGTTTGATTGTGGAGCGGATAGGTCTTTTATTTCCAGTACTTTTCTCCGCATATCTTCTATTTCTTTAAAACCTCAAAAATCCCAATTGTGTATCAACTTACCTGATGGTACACCTTACCTGTATGATCGTATCTTTTATGATTTTCCATTGGAGATTTGTGGGAATCTTTTACCAGCTGACTTAATTCAATTCGATTTGGGAACATTTGATATCATTTTGGGTATGGATTGGTTGGAGAAATATTCAGCGGAGATTTTGTGTAAGGAAAAGGTTGTTAGAATAAAAACTCCCGAGGGAACAAAGTGTATTCGGAAGAACTCAAGATCTCAGCTAGAGACAATTTCTGTAATTCAAGCATCACAAATGATAAGACAAGGAGATGAAGGGTTCTTATGTTATGTTACTACTGAAGAAGTAAAACCTAAACCTAGTTTGCAAGAAACCCCGATCGTGCAAGAATATTCTGATGTGTTTCCTGAAGAATTACCCGGTATACCTCCAAGAAGAGAAGTAGACTTCCATATTGACCTTATTCCTGATATCACCCCTATTTCTAAAACTCCTTACCGTTTTGCTCCAGCTGAATTGGCTGAGCTGAAAAAGCAGCTAGATGAATTGCTGGAAAAAGGTTTCATTCGACCTAGCGTTTCACCATGGGGAGCTCCGGTCCTCTTTGTCAGAAAGAAAGATGGGAGTATGAGGCTATGCATTGATTATCGGGAGATCAATAAGATTACCATCAAGAATCGTTATCCTTTGCCAAGGATAGACGACCTTTTTGATCAGTTAGGGGAGCAAGGGTCTTTTCGAAGATAGATTTGAGGTCTGGTTATCATCAATTGAGGATTGCTGAAGAAGATATTCCTAAGACTGCATTCAGAACCAGATATGGGCACTATGAGTTTCTAGTAATGTCATTTGGTCTAACGAATGCTCCAGCAGCATTTATGGACCTCATGCAAAGATATTTCAACCCTTACCTGGATAAGTTTGTGGTTGTGTTTATTGATGATATATTGGTGTATTCGAAGAATGAAGAGCAACATGAGCAGCACTTAAGGATAGTTTTAGAGAAGTTGAGAAAGGAGAAACTTTATGGCAAGTTTAGTAAATGTGAATTTTGGTTAGAGAACATATCTTTCTTAGGGCACGTTGTTTCGAAAGATGGAATTTCTGTTGACCCTGAAAAGATTAGAGCAGTGATGGAATGGCCGAATCCAAAGAGTGTTACTGAAGTAAGAAGTTTCTTAGGCTTGGCAGGCTATTACAGGAAGTTTGTGGAAAATTTTTCTAAAATTGCCCGACCGTTGTTTGAGTTGCTTAAAAAGGGAGTTTGGTTTCAGTGGGGCGAGAAGCAGAGTAAATCATTAGAAGAGCTTAAAAGGAGACTTACGACGGCACCTGTGTTGATCATGCCCGACTGTGGGAAAGCATTTGAGGTATATTGTGATGCATCGAAGGAAGGTTTGGGATGTGTGCTAATGCAAGAAGGCAAAGTAGTAGCTTATGCGTCAAGGCAATTAAGGCCACACGAGTTGAATTATCCAGTACACGACATTGAACTAGCAGCTGTAATTTTTGCTCTGAAGTTATGGAGACATTATCTCTATGGAGTACCATGCAAGATCTTCACTGATCATAAAAATTTGAAATATGTCTTCACTCAGAAGGAGCTGAATATGCGACAAAGGCGGTGGCTGGAAATCATTAAAGACTTTGAAGTTGACATAAATTATCATCCCGGAAAAGCAAACAAAGTGGCAGATGCATTGAGCAGAAGGCCGAGGATATCTGTAAATGCTATAATGACGGTACCTTGGGAATTATACCGAGAAATCCAGAAGTTAGATCTAGAAATTGTTCATCACTATCAAGTTGTTGAATATTTGGGAGCAATGACTATACAACCGACTTTGTTCGAAAGAATTATAGAAGCACAACAAGAAGATCCCGAAATAATCGAGTTAATCATTCGAGTTCAAAGAAAAGAGACAGAAGCGTTCGAAGTGGGTGAGAAAGGTGAACTAAGAATGAACGGGAGATTGTGTATACCAGACAACACAGAGTTGAAAAAATAGATTTTGAAGGAAGGACACCAAGGAATGTTTCACTTACACCCTGGTAGAGATAAAATGATTGAAGAATTAAGGAAATTATTTTGGTGGAAAGGTATGAGGAAAGATGTAGCTGATTTTGTATCTCGATGCTTGATATGCCAGAAGGTGAAATTTGAAAGGCAGAAGAGTTCTGGACTACTTCAACCACTAGAAATTGCTGAGTGGAAATGGGATTCCGTATCCATGGATTTTGTAGTTGGATTACCAAGAACGCAACGAGGAAATGACACAATTTGGGTAATAGTTGGCAGATTGACCAAAGTTGCAAGGTTCCTGCCAATAAAGGGAACATGGTCAGTAAAACAATTGGCTGATGCTTATGTTCGAGAAATTGTAAGATTACATGGAGTACCGAGAACAATTGTGTCTGACAGAGACCCGAAATTTTTGTCTCGATTTTGGGAAAAGTTGCAAGAAGCATTCGGATCGAAGCTATGTTTAAGTACTGCATTTCATCCGGCTACTGATGGCCAAACCGAAAGAACCATCCAGACATTAGAGGATCTTTTGAGATGTTGTATTCTTGAATTTGGTGGTTCATGGGAACAGAAATTGCCTTTGATAGAGTTTTCATACAACAACAGCTATCAAACCAGCATCAAGATGGCACCAAACGAAGCCTTATACGGGAGAAAATGTCGAGTGCCGTTATGTTGGGATCAGATGGACCGAAATGTGCCAGAAGGACCAGATCTTATCCAAGACTCTATTGATAGCTTGAGGGTAGTGCAAGAGAATATGAAGGCAGCACAAAGTAGACAGAAGAGTTATGCAGACAACCGTCGCAGAGCTTTGCAATTTGCTGAAGGTGACAAAGTATTTCTAAAGATTTCACCAACGAAAGGAGTCCAACGCTTTGGGATAAAAGGGAAATTAAGCCCTAAATTTATTGGACCTTTTGAAATTTTGAAAAGAGTAGGGGAGGTGGCATACGAACTAGCTTTACCCCCGGGTTTAGCTAGAGTTCATAATGTATTCCATGTTTCTCAATTGAGAAAGTATATCCACGATAAATCCCATATGTTAGTTCACGAACCCCTCCAAATTGATGAAAACCTAGCTTATGAAGAAAGACCAATTAGAATTTTGGATCGTCAAGTGAAAGAATTGAGGAATAAAAGAATACCTCAAGTTAAAGTGCTATGGTCGAACCATCATATCGAAGAAGCAACTTGGAAAAGTGAAACTGATATGAGAGAACGCTATCCCCAGTTGTTCATTTAGGTTCAAGTTTCGGGACGAAACTATGTTAAGGGGGGAAGAGTTGTAACAGACCGTTTTTCTTAATCTTAAATATTTTGACAAATTCAATAATCGTTTCGTTTTATTATTTTCTTTTTAATGCCGTTTCGAATTTTTATTCCAATCGTTTTTAAGCTCTCGATTTTCTTTTATGTATAATTTATTTCTCTTAAAATAAATTACCTAAATATTAAGTCTAGCTAAATTACCTACAATAACTTAATCTTTTTATTTCCTATATTAATTTATGATTAAAAATAAAAATATATATAATAATATAAAAAAAAAAAAAAAAAAGTAAAAAGTAAAAATCTAAAAAGTGGGCGGCAAGACTAAGTAAACTAGGTGCCAAAGTAATTAATTTAGTCTTATCCATTACATAAAACCAAGAATAAAGATCTTGGATTTTTTGTATTTCTTGCTCATGAAGTAAAATTTAATAATAGATAATTTTGCAATCAATAGCCTATAAATTAACCAAGTGTGCCGTGGGAAAAATGGGAGAGGAAAAAAACAAAAAATCAAAAAATCAGAAAATTTATTCCTAAAAGCAAATTTCTAAAGAAAAATTCTAAAAAAACCCTAGAAAAATTCCTAAAAATTCTCAAAAATTTTCTAATAATAGTATTTAGTGTTAATTATAGAAATTCAAGGAGAGAAAGCTAATTTTGTGGCTAGAAATTCTACAACAAAGGGAATTAATTAATAGTGATATTATTAAAGGTATAAATTCTTACATATATTTATTTACATGAAATTATGCCCATAAATTTTTATATGTGTTTATTATATTTAAATTTCATTTTCTGCAAATTTTGGTGAATTAATTCGTTGTAATTTAATTTATATGATTTATTCTTTGAATTGCCAAAAACCGCAAAATCTGAAATAATTTAAATTAAAATAGTAAATATTAATATTTTTAAACGAAATTTTTTCTGTACATATATATATATGAGATATAGATTGTGTATTAATTTCGTGAAATATTATTGAGTATAAATATTATTATTAATTTTTTTTCTAAAAAAACAAACCGCAAAATCTGAAATAATTTTAATTAAAATAGTAAACATTAATATTTTTAAACGAAAAGTTTTCTGTACATATATACATATGAAATATAAGTTGTGTATTAATTTCGTGAATTATAGTTGAGTATAAATATTATTATAAATTTTTGCTTAAAAAACGCATAAAATAAGAAAATTCATAAATTGGTTAAAAATAAATAATTCTGGAAAAAAAAATAATTTATTTTTAGTGTTACTGTATTTTCATTTCATTTAAATTATTTTTTTTTTTTTTTGTAAAATTTTTTGATATTTAAATTTTAAAGAAATAAATTAATAATCTAAATTGTTATTGTAGGCAAAAAGAAAGAAAAGTGAAATAATAATTAAAATTAATTTATTTTGGTGAATAAAAATATATACCAACTTATTTAATAAAAATTT
>NC_080053.1:13169664-13177455 GCF_026212465.1 Amaranthus tricolor
ATATATATATATAGATATGTATATATATATATATATATATATATATATATATATATATATATATATATATATATATATATATATATATATATATATATATATATATATATATATGTATATATATATATATGTATATATATATATATATATATATATATATATATATATATATATATGTATATATATATATATATATATGTATATATATGTATATATATATATATATATATGTATATATATATATATATATATATATATATATATATATATATATATATATATATATATATATATATATATATATATATATACATATATACATATGTATGTATATATATATATATGTATATATATATATATATACATACGTATGTATATATATATATATGTATATATATATTTATATATGTATATATATATATATATATGTATATATATATATATATATATATATATATATATATATATATATATATATATATATATATATGTATATATATATATATGTATATATATATATATATATATATATATATATATATATATATATATATATATATATATATATATATATATATATATATACATATATATATATATACATATATATATATATATCTATACATATATATATATATATATATACATATATAAATATATATATACATATATACATATATAATTATATATATACATATATATATATACATACGTATGTATATATATATATATATATATATATATATATATATATATATATATATATATATATATATATATATATATATATATATATATATATATATATATATACATATATATATATATATATATATATATATATATATATATATATATACATATATATATATATATACATATATATATATATATACATATATATATATATATATACATATATATATATATATATATATATATATATATATATATATATATACATATATAAATATATATATACATATATATATATACATACGTATGTATATATATATATATATATATATATATATATATATATACATATATATATATATAATACTCCCCCTAAATTCATGCCAAGAATTAATTTAACAAATAACGTCTCAATCCTTTTATTTTTATTGTGTTATACCTTTATCATTATCTCCCCCTTAATTCATGCAACATCATTTAACATGCCAAGTTCCATACGTATATGAGCAAAACGATCAGCACTTAAAGGTTTTGTAAATATATCCGCTAATTGATTTTCAGTAGATATAAAAGATAAAGAAATGTTACCTTTTTCAACATGATCCCTTATAAAATGGTGACGTACCTCAATGTGTTTTGTTCGAGAATGTTGTACTGGATTCTTTGTAATACAAATAGCACTTGTATTATCGCATTTTATTGGTATGCCCTTGAGATCAATTCCAAGATCTCTAAGTTGTTGAGCAATCCATAGTATTTGAGAGCAACATGCACCAGCAGCTATATATTCAGCTTCAGCTGTAGATAAAGCAACTGAATTTTGCTTTTTAGAATACCAAGAGATCAATGAATTTCCTAAGAATTGACACGATCCTGAGGTGCTTTTTCTATCAACCTTGTATCCAGCATAATCCGCATCTGAAAAACCTACCAAACCAAAATTTCCACAACTAGGGTACCATAGACCAAAGTCTTTAGTCCCATGTAAATATCTAAAGATTCTCTTAACTGCTGTTAAGTGAGATTCTTTTGGGTTAGCTTGAAAACGAGCACATAAGCAAACACTAAACATGATATCAGGACGACTAGCAGTTAAATACAATAATGAACCAATCATACCTCTATATGTCTTTTGATCAACACTCTTACCAATTTTACCAACGCCTAAAATTTTGCATTTACCTTTATCTCCTAAGGTGATTGAGCCATTGCATTTTTCTTTAATTTCAGAAAATAAAGATATTTTACCACTCATATGCCTCGAGCATCCACTATCTAAAATCCATCTTTGCTTATCCTACAAAACAAAAGAAAATAACCTTTCTCAACCTTACTTGGCTATCCAAGTGACAAATTTGGAATCATATTCGGGATAGACCATGTTGGGTGGTCTTGTCCCTTTAGGAACCCATATTTGCTTAATCTGTCCTCGTAATTCAAATGGAAAGGAATTCTTGATTATGTGATTATCCTTACGTTTGTAAGGACATGCAAATCTCATATGTCCTCCTTTGCAACAAAAGGTGCAAGTAGGTGTACGTTTATGTTTATATGAACTTTTCACAAATGTGGTTTTACTCTTATAGTTAGGTGCAACATGATTATAACCAATACCACGTTTATCACTAGTAGGTTTTTGTAGTGTAAGCATTTTAGTGAATTTGGATTCAGATTCGTTAAGCTTGTTTAATGCTTGTAGATTTTTCTCAGACTCATTTTTCAAGGTTTTGATCCTGGCTTCAAGATCATTGTTCTCATTCTTAAGATCAATGAGCTGTTTAGTTTGGCTGAGATTCTGTTCTTTCAAGACCTTGACAGTCTTTTCAAGATTTGATTTTTCAGCCTTTAACGAATTATTTTTATTTATGATTTCTTCACAGCCTTTAGCATAATGTCGAATTCTATCTTCTAAGGTGTCCTTTTCATCTTTTAATATTTTCTCAATTTGAAACATATTAAGGAGTGTTGTAACTAATTCATCTTTAGTGCATGTGTAAAGATATTCACGTACCTCTTTGTGATTTTGATCTAAGTCATCATCATTATCATTAGCCATAAGACATACATGAGCTTGTCCATCTTCAGTTTCAGATTCGGATGTTTCTTCAGAATCACTCCAAGTTGCAACCATTGCTTGTTTGTTCTTTTTGTTCTTCTTGTAGGATTCCTTTTTCTTCTTTGGACAATCCTTTACGAGATGTTCTGTAGAACCACACTCAAAGCAAGCAAGTTTGTTAGTCTTAAAATTTGAACTAGAGTTAGAAGACTTACCTTTACTTCTTGATTTAAATTTCTTAAATCTTTTTCGCATTTTCATAATTCTTTCAAGACCTTTTGAGATCAATGCAAATGGATCTTCTTCATCGTCGCTTTCTTCATTTTCGCTTGAAGATTCATGATGTTTCTTTGCCTTTAGTGCAAGATTTTTCATGGAAGGTATTACATCATTTTCTCCATCATCATGTAGGGTAAGTTCATGAGTTGTGAGTTTTCCAAGGAGATCATCAAGCGATAGAACTCTCAAGTCTTGAGCTTCCTCTATGGCGGTTACCTTTGGTCCCCATTTAGATCTTGGAAGACATCTTAAGACCTTCTGGACTTTTTCTGCATTAGTAAAAGTTTTGCCAAGAGAATTCAAACTGTTAGTAATCAACGTAAAACGAGTAAACATTTCATTGATATTCTCATCCTTTTTCATTTTAAACATTTCGTATTGATGCATGAGGATGTTGATCTTCGTTTCCTTCACTTGACTTGTTCCTTCGTATGTCACAACCAACTTGTCCCATATTTCTTTAGCACTTGTACATGAAGAAACTCGATTGAACTCAGTACCATTAAGAGCACAACATAATTGATTCATTGCCCTATAATTTTTGGAAACCCATTCCAAATCTGTTTGTGAATACTCGGATTCAGATTTTATAACATCATTTCCATGAACATCCTTTTTCATGGGTATCTTAGGTCCTTTAGTTATGATTTCCCAAAGTTCCATATCTTGATCTATCACAAACATTTTCATCAAGGTTTTCTAATGTGAGAAATTTGTACCGCAAAACAATGGTGGTCTTGAACACGAACGACCTTGAGCAAACAACCCTTCACCTATTGGATCCATCACAAGATGTCAATCTTTTTATGTGAAACTTAGCTCTGATACCAATTGAAGGTTAATAGGTGGTTAAGAACTCTCTAGAGGGGGGGGTGAATAGAGAGTTTGGGCTTTTAAAATTTTCTGGTAGTTGTCTCAAGAGTTTGAGGAGTCTTGTCAAAACTGTTTTCTGAAACAGCTTTGAGTCTAATTCGTAAACAATAGCGTATGTGCGGAAAAAATAAACTTAAAGAATATAACACACGATATGTTAACGAGGTTCGGTTCTAACCAACCTACTCCCCGCCTATGGGTTCTCTATCAACCCGTAGGATTTCAACGCCTTTTATTAATCCGACTCGAATACAAAGAAGATCTCACTATCTCCTCTCACCAAGTTCTTCCCCTTGAAGAACCGTATTACAAGTCCCTTTAATAAAAGCAAAATCCCAAATCTCACAATAGAGATTTAATCTAATTGAACACTTTAAAAAGTATTCTTAAGTTTGGCGTATAAATCTAATTTTAACTCCTTTGAACTTTAAAGCCTATTACAAAATGCAGGAGTTAAATAAACTAAGAATGATCAAAATGGAAATTACAACACTTAGAACAAATCGCAAGAATAGAGAAAGCAAATGAAGCACAAGATGTATGTTGTAAGTGTATGTCGTGTATCTTCTTAGTTCTGAAAGGATGCCCTCTATTTATAGTGCTACGCCTCCACTTAGGTTTAAAAACAATAGGCTCCTTTCCGTTATAATCTTCGTTGACCTGGTCATACAGCGCCTTACTTCAAGACCTTGATGTTATCTTCAAAACTGACGTGTACTGACAGCTTGTAATAATTTCGTCAATGTATTTATAATTGTCCAATGCTGTGCTGCCACGTTAGTACTTACACAAGATAATGAATAATAAGTATAAACCAGATTTATCAACATTTAAATAACCATTTAAATTAGATCCTATTTTTTAGGATCGCTATTTACTATTTTTAGCATAAATTAAATCTCATCCATAAAATAGTAAATCTAGATCTTTGCTTAAATATAGCCGTGTACAATTAATAACAAAACATGTGTACCTTGTACTATATTTAATCACCAAATAATTTTAATCACATATTTAAATCCAAGTTTAAAATATAAAGTATTTAAACGTTAATTACCAACGTATATCAAAATATTCAAACTTTATTCAAATAATATCCAATGTTAATTTTAATGAACCTTGACCTATTAAAATATTTCAAATATAACTAAAGAAATATTTACTTGTAAAGATATTACAAACATAATTACAATATCAACTTTAATAAAACTCGTCAATTGCTTCAAGACTTTGAAACGACTTTCAAGATTAAAAAACAATCTTAAGATAAACTTAAGTTAATTAAGCCCATCCTAGCGTCTTTGAACTTAAACATATTATCAATCATCAAACATATCAAATATGATTTTAGTTTAACTTAAACAACTAAATGTAATTACTTAATTTATTTGTTTGACTAATATGTGTTTTGAATTATCATCATCAAAGAGAATTAAGTCTTCAACCTCCCCTTAATACTTAAGAGAGTTGAGTCTTCAATCTCCCCCTTGATGAAAGTCAAAACCATATTTACTTAAATCATATTTCTCAGCTTATATAGATTGTAAAACATGATAATAAGTTCTTAAGATTTTAATATCAATTTATATGTTCAACAGGATTTCAGTGAATACTACACTTCCAAACTATTATGATCATCATTCAAACATGCAAATAAGTATCCAATTAAGTTACATGCAAATATAATCAATCATCATTACTATAGTGAAACATCACATCAAAACTTTTCAGATTTCATTTATGATTAGCAAATATTATAATCATGAGAATATGACTAATCATCTAGCAATATGATAATCAGATCATCTATGCAAATAATCAAAAATCAGAACATGCAAAACATATACAATTATCTTTGACATAATACAGTAATAAGCAAATCAAGTATCAATGCATATTATATGCAAGGATGAACATGCAAACATGAACATGCAAATGCAAACGGTCATAACAACAGAAATATGCCAAAATAAATATTACACCTCTCCCCCTTTTTGACTTTTATCAAAAAGAAACAGGGAAAGTCCTAAAATAAAGAGATTAATTTGTTTTTACAAATAAAAATATCATAATTGCAATATATTGTTGATGTCCAATAATATTTTAAACAAATAATTTTGCTTTTAAAAATAATTAAATATCCCTTATTAATTAAAGGTATTTAATTATAAATCCCATTTCATATAACAAATAATTTTTTTTTTTTAAGAAATTGAAATTAATTTTCAATTCTTAAACACATGCATAAACACACACGTAAATCATCTATCGTTCATGCAAACATATAATACTCCCCCTAAATTCATGCCAAGAATTAATTTAACAAATAACGTCTCAATCCTTTTATTTTTATTGTGTTATACCTTTATCATTATCTCCCCCTTAATTCATGCAACATCATTTAACATGCCAAGTTCCATACGTATATGAGCAAAACGATCAGCACTTAAAGGTTTTGTAAATATATCCGCTAATTGATTTTCAGTAGATATAAAAGATAAAGAAATGTTACCTTTTTCAACATGATCCCTTATAAAATGGTGACGTACCTCAATGTGTTTTGTTCGAGAATGTTGTACTGGATTCTTTGTAATACAAATAGCACTTGTATTATCGCATTTTATTGGTATGCCCTTGAGATCAATTCCAAGATCTCTAAGTTGTTGAGCAATCCATAGTATTTGAGAGCAACATGCACCAGCAGCTATATATTCAGCTTCAGCTGTAGATAAAGCAACTGAATTTTGCTTTTTAGAATACCAAGAGATCAATGAATTTCCTAAGAATTGACACGATCCTGAGGTGCTTTTTCTATCAACCTTGTATCCAGCATAATCCGCATCTGAAAAACCTACCAAACCAAAATTTCCACAACTAGGGTACCATAGACCAAAGTCTTTAGTCCCATGTAAATATCTAAAGATTCTCTTAACTGCTGTTAAGTGAGATTCTTTTGGGTTAGCTTGAAAACGAGCACATAAGCAAACACTAAACATGATATCAGGACGACTAGCAGTTAAATACAATAATGAACCAATCATACCTCTATATGTCTTTTGATCAACACTCTTACCAATTTTACCAACGCCTAAAATTTTGCATTTACCTTTATCTCCTAAGGTGATTGAGCCATTGCATTTTTCTTTAATTTCAGAAAATAAAGATATTTTACCACTCATATGCCTCGAGCATCCACTATCTAAAATCCATCTTTGCTTATCCTACAAAACAAAAGAAAATAACCTTTCTCAACCTTACTTGGCTATCCAAGTGACAAATTTGGAATCATATTCGGGATAGACCATGTTGGGTGGTCTTGTCCCTTTAGGAACCCATATTTGCTTAATCTGTCCTCGTAATTCAAATGGAAAGGAATTCTTGATTATGTGATTATCCTTACGTTTGTAAGGACATGCAAATCTCATATGTCCTCCTTTGCAACAAAAGGTGCAAGTAGGTGTACGTTTATGTTTATATGAACTTTTCACAAATGTGGTTTTACTCTTATAGTTAGGTGCAACATGATTATAACCAATACCACGTTTATCACTAGTAGGTTTTTGTAGTGTAAGCATTTTAGTGAATTTGGATTCAGATTCGTTAAGCTTGTTTAATGCTTGTAGATTTTTCTCAGACTCATTTTTCAAGGTTTTGATCCTGGCTTCAAGATCATTGTTCTCATTCTTAAGATCAATGAGCTGTTTAGTTTGGCTGAGATTCTGTTCTTTCAAGACCTTGACAGTCTTTTCAAGATTTGATTTTTCAGCCTTTAACGAATTATTTTTATTTATGATTTCTTCACAGCCTTTAGCATAATGTCGAATTCTATCTTCTAAGGTGTCCTTTTCATCTTTTAATATTTTCTCAATTTGAAACATATTAAGGAG
>NC_080053.1:13195055-13207555 GCF_026212465.1 Amaranthus tricolor
GTACCTGGGATTCTGTTCTTTTTCAGCCATCGCATTGATTCATTTGCTATCAGGACGCCATCTAGGATTTGCCTATTCCTGACAAAGGCACTCTGTGATTCATCGATGAGGGGTGCTATGACTTCCTTGAGGCGGGATGCGAGGAGTTTTGCAATGATTTTGTATAGGGATCCAACCATACTGATTGGCCTGAAGTCTTCAATTGCTGTGGGGCTTTCAACCTTTGGGATCAATGAAACCCATGTGATGTTCAAATGTCGCAGCGAGCCCCCAAACCTAAAGAAGTTTGTGACTGTTTCAAAGATTTCCTCCTTTATTTCCTCCCACATTTCCCTAAAGAAATTGAAATTGAAGCCATCGAAACCTGGAGCCTTGTCTACTCCACAAGCCCACACTGCTTTCTTAATTTCCTCTCTCGACGGTATTATTTCAAGGTTGCGTGCCTGTGCTTCTGTGATTTTGGGGTGAGTGTAACGGATCGTTCTTTTCTAATGTAGGTTTATTATAAAATATAGTAAGTAATGCTAAGCGGAAGTCTATCGTACCGTGGTTATTGCGAAAAACAAATAAGACAAAACAGAATTTTCAATAAAAACAAAGAAAACTTAAATCATTAAAATATAATTTTACATATTACATCTTTCTTTAATACATAATTATCGTTTTTACATACCCGTAATATAAACTACATATATACTAACATCACACAGACAATACTATAGCTTCTTAATAACTTCATGTAAAGTTACCTGCAGCATCTGCTCCTGAAATATGGGAACAGCCGATGGAAATCGGTCAGCTTTAAAAAAAACCGAGTATAAAAACTTACCGCAACTATACAAGTATGGATAGTATATGCACGACAATTAAGTAATAAGCAAAAATAAGTGCATTGCAATAAATAATATGCAAGGTATCTTATGTATTATAGGGAATTCATTTTTATATTAGATTCATTTATATATATATATAACTTCTGGTCCTTCTGCTTGAGTACCAGGGCGTGATTTACTAACACTTCTGCTTGAGTGTTAGGGCGTGGAATCCGATTACTTATTTAATGAATGCAACACATATGATCTTTGTTTGATATATGTAAGGGCCTGTTAGGGTGAGGTAAACCAAAACCCCTAACTTAGTGGGAGTCGTCATTCCTCCAGTACAATGTTGCTCGAGCCACAGATCAGGTTAAACAACCTTACTGTGTTCGCCGTATTTTACGTGCCGGAAAACACGTCCCACGTTTTTTACATGCCGGAAGCATGGTTCGGCATTTCCTTACTATCAAGCCTTTTTATTATCATGTTACTGTTTTCATATAAATGCAACATTACAATAACATACAATAGAAATAAATTCATTACGACTTACATACAAATAATCATTTATTATTATTAAAATCAAAACTAAATGGGTCTTTAGTATTTATTTATAAATAAATTTCAATTATGCTTCATTATTTTCTTAATAACTTATTTTTAGATTTAGTACATGAATAATTAATTTTGTTAAGATCAAAATCTACACGAAATATTTTAAAATAAATAAATTTTTATTAAATAAGTTGGTATATATTTTTATTCACCAAAATAAATTAATTTTAATTATTATTTCACTTTTCTTTCTTTTTGCCTACAATAACAATTTAGATTATTAATTTATTTCTTTAAAATTTAAATATCACAAAATTTTACAAAAAAAAAATAATTTAAATGAAATGAAAATACAGTAACACTAAAAATTTTTTTTCCAGAATTATTTATTTTTAACCAATTTATGAATTTTCTTATTTTATGCGTTTTTTTTAAGCAAAAATTAATAATAATATTTATACTCAACTATAATTCACGAAATTAATACACAACTTATATTTCATATGTATATATGTACAGAAAAATTTTCGTTTAAAAATATTAATGTTTACTATTTTAATTAAAATTATTTCAGATTTTGCGGTTTGTTTTTTTAGAAAAAATTAATAATAATATTTATACTCAATAATATTTCACGAAATTAATACACAATCTATATCTCATATATATATATATGTACAGAAAAAATTTCGTTTAAAAATATTAATATTTACTATTTTAATTTAAATTATTTCAGATTTTGCGGTTTTTGGCAATTCAAAGAATAAATCATATAAATTAAATTACAACGAATTAATTCACCAAAATTTGCAGAAAATGAAATTTAAATATAATAAACACATATAAAAATTTATGGGCATAATTTCATGTAAATAAATATATGTAAGAATTTATACCTTCAATAATTTCACTATTAATTATTGTAGAATTTTTAGCCACAAAATTAGCTTCCTCCCCTTGAATTTCTATAATTAATACTAAATACTATTATTAGAAAATTTTTGAGAATTTTTAGGAATTTTTCTAGGGTTTTTAGAATTTTTCTTTAGGAATTTGCTTTTAGGAATTAATTTTTCTGATTTTTTTTTTCCTCCTCTTTTCATTTACCCACGGTTCTTTGGGTATAAATAGGCTAAGGATAGTAATTAATTTTTTTTTTTATTATTTTAATCTTCCTTCATGTGTAAGAAAATCAAAAATCCAAGATCTTATTCTTGGTTTTATGTAAAAGATAAGACTACATTAATTAATTTTTTTTTTGGCACCTAGCCACCTTGCCGCCAACTTTAAAGATTTTTACTTTTACTTTTTTTTTTTTTTTTTTATTTTTTTTTTTATTTTTTTATGTTATTATATATATTTTTATTTTTAATCATAAATTAATATAGGAAATAAAAAGATTAAGTTATTGTAGGTAATTTAGCTAGACTTAATATTTAGGTAATTTATTTTAAGAGAAATAAATTATACATAAAAGAAAATCGAGAGCTTAAAAACGATTGGAATAAAAATTCGAAACGGCATTAAAAAGAAAATAATAAAACGAAACGATTATTGAATTTGTCAAAATATTTAAGATTAAGAAAAACGGTCTGTTACAACTCTTCCCCCCTTAACATAGTTTCGTCCCGAAACTTGAACCTAAATGAACAACTGGGGATAGCGTTCTCTCATATCAGTTTCACTTTCCCAAGTTGCTTCTTCGATATGATGGTTCGACCATAGCACTTTAACTTGAGGTATTCTTTTATTCCTCAATTCTTTCACTTGACGATCCAAAATTCTAATTGGTCTTTCTTCATAAGCTAGGTTTTCATCAATTTGGAGGGGTTCGTGAACTAACACATGGGATGGATCGTGGATATACTTTCTCAATTGAGAAACATGGAATACATTATGAACTCTAGCTAAACCCGGGGGTAAAGCTAGTTCGTATGCCACCTCCCCTACTCTTTTCAAAATTTCAAAAGGTCCGATAAATTTAGGGCTTAATTTCCCTTTTATCCCAAAGCGTTGGACTCCTTTCGTTGGTGAAATCTTCAGAAATACTTTGTCACCTTCAGCAAATTGCAAAGCTCTGCGACGGTTGTCTGCATAACTCTTCTGTCTACTTTGTGCTGCCTTCATATTCTCTTGCACTACCCTCAAGCTATCAATAGAGTCTTGGATAAGATCTGGTCCTTCTGGCACATTTCGGTCCATCTGATCCCAACATAACGGCACTCGACATTTTCTCCCGTATAAGGCTTCGTTTGGTGCCATCTTGATGCTGGTTTGATAGCTGTTGTTGTATGAAAACTCTATCAAAGGCAATTTCTGTTCCCATGAACCACCAAATTCAAGAATACAACATCTCAAAAGATCCTCTAATGTCTGGATGGTTCTTTCGGTTTGGCCATCAGTAGCCGGATGAAATGCAGTACTTAAACATAGCTTCGATCCGAATGCTTCTTGCAACTTTTCCCAAAATCGAGACAAAAATTTTGGGTCTCTGTCAGACACAATTGTTCTCGGTACTCCATGTAATCTTACAATTTCTCGAACATAAGCATCAGCCAATTGTTTTACTGACCATGTTCCCTTCATTGGCAGGAACCTTGCAACTTTGGTCAATCTGTCAACTATTACCCAAATTGTGTCATTTCCTCGTTGCGTTCTTGGTAATCCAACTACAAAATCCATGGATACGGAATCCCATTTCCACTCAGGAATTTCTAGTGGTTGAAGTAGTCCAGAACTCTTCTGCCTTTCAAATTTCACCTTCTGGCATATCAAGCATCGAGATACAAAATCAGCTACATCTTTCCTCATATCTTTCCACCAAAATAATTTCCTTAATTCTTCAATCATTTTATCTCTACCAGGGTGTAAGTGAAACATTCCTTGGTGTCCTTCCTTCAAAATCTCTTTTTTCAACTCTGTGTTGTCTGGTATACACAATCTCCCGTTCATTCTTAGTTCACCTTTCTCACCCACTTCGAACGCTTCTGTCTCTTTTCTTTGAACTCGAATGATTAACTCGATTATTTCGGGATCTTCTTGTTGTGCTTCTATAATTCTTTCGAACAAAGTCGGTTGTATAGTCATTGCTCCCAAATATTCAACAACTTGATAGTGATGAACAATTTCTAGATCTAACTTCTGGATTTCTCGGTATAATTCCCAAGGTACCGTCATTATAGCATTTACAGATATCCTCGGCCTTCTACTCAATGCATCTGCCACTTTGTTTGCTTTTCCGAGATGATAATTTATGTCAACTTCAAAGTCTTTAATGATTTCCAGCCACCGCCTTTGTCGCATATTCAGTTCCTTCTGAGTGAAGACATATTTCAAATTTTTATGATCAGTGAAGATCTTGCATGGTACTCCATAGAGATAATGTCTCCATAACTTCAGAGCAAAAATTACAGCTGCTAGTTCAATGTCGTGTACTGGATAATTCAACTCGTGTGGCCTTAATTGCCTTGACGCATAAGCTACTACTTTGCCTTCTTGCATTAGCACACATCCCAAACCTTCCTTCGATGCATCACAATATACCTCAAATGCTTTCTCACAGTCGGGCATGATCAACACAGGTGCCGTCGTAAGTCTCCTTTTAAGCTCTTCTAATGATTTACTCTGCTTCTCGCCCCACTGAAACCGAACTCCCTTTTTAAGCAACTCAAACAACGGTCGGGCAATTTTAGAAAAATTTTCCACAAACTTCCTGTAATAGCTTGCCAAGCCTAAGAAACTTCTTACTTCAGTAACACTCTTTGGATTCAGCCATTCCATCACTGCTCTAATCTTTTCAGGGTCAACAGAAATTCCATCTTTCGAAACAACGTGCCCTAAGAAAGATATGTTCTCTAACCAAAATTCACATTTACTAAACTTGCCATAAAGTTTCTCCTTTCACAACTTCTCTAAAACTATCCTTAAGTGCTGCTCATGTTGCTCTTCATTCTTCGAATACACCAATATATCATCAATAAACACAACCACAAACTTATCCAGGTAAGGGTTGAAATATCTTTGCATGAGGTCCATAAATGCTGCTGGAGCATTCGTTAGACCAAATGGCATTACTAGAAACTCATAGTGCCCATATCTGGTTCTGAATGCAGTCTTAGGAATATCTTCTTCAGCAATCCTCAATTGATGATAACCAGACCTCAAATCTATCTTCGAAAAGACCCTTGCTCCCCCTAACTGATCAAAAAGGTCGTCTATCCTAGGCAAAGGATAACGATTCTTGATGGTAATCTTATTGATCTCCCGATAATCAATGCATAGCCTCATACTCCCATCTTTCTTTCTGACAAAGAGGACCGGAGCTCCCCATGGTGAAACGCTAGGTCGAATGAAACCTTTTTCCAGCAATTCATCTAGCTGCTTTTTCAGCTCAGCCAATTCAGCTGGAGCAAAACGGTAAGGAGTTTTAGAAATAGGGGTGATATCAGGAATAAGGTCAATATGGAAGTCTACTTCTCTTCTTGGAGGTATACCGGGTAATTCTTCAGGAAACACATCAGAATATTCTTGCACGATCGGGGTTTCTTGCAAACTAGGTTTAGGTTTTACTTCTTCAGTAGTAACATAACATAAGAACCCTTCATCTCCTTGTCTTATCATTTGTGATGCTTGAATTACAGAAATTGTCTCTAGCTGAGATCTTGAGTTCTTCCGAATACACTTTGTTCCCTCGGAAGTTTTTATTCTAACAACCTTTTCCTTACACAAAATCTCCGCTGAATATCTCTCCAACCAATCCATACCCAAAATGATATCAAATGTTCCCAAATCAAATTGAATTAAGTCAGCTGGTAAAAGATTCCCACAAATCTCCAATGGAAAATCATAAAAGATACGATCACACAGGTAAGGTGTACCATCAGGTAAGTTGATACACAAGTGGGATTTTTGAGGTTTTAAAGAAATAGAAGATATGCGGAGAAAAGCACTGGAAATAAAAGACCTATCCGCTCCACAATCAAACAAAACATTTGCTGTAAAATTACCAACAGGAAATTTTCCAGAAATTACTTTACCTTCAACTTCAAACTCCTGGTGTAAACCATCATAATGATCTCCAATTGCATGCAGGCCTACTGATGCTCTAGTCTCATTCCTCTGATTGCCAAATGCTCTGTTTCCTGCAGCTTCTGATGTTGTTTTGCTCAGATTGAACGTTTCCCCACAGTTATTAGCCAGATGTCCCTCCTTGTGACACTTGTAGCATACAATCTTCCCATTACAGTTTCGGCCTCGATGATCTTTTCCACATAACCTACATTTCCACTGTGTCGGCCTTGCTACAGTCTGAAACGGCTTCTTCCCCTCATTCCTGGCCTTCTTGTACCTACTGCCCCCACTAGATTCATTCTTTCTTTTATTAAACCCGTCTTCTTTTTCCAAAATACGCTCGTACTCCAAGGCTTGATTGTACAAATCATCAAAATCTTGATATCTAGGAGTGCCTTTTTGGATCCTGAGGTTCAGACCTTCGAAAAATCTAATCGCCTTGCCCCGATCAGAGATCACAATTTCGGTAGCGAATCTAGCCAGCTCTCTGAACTTACTTGCGTACTCGATCACTGACATAGTTCCTTGTCTTAGAAACAAGAATTCATTCTCTTTCTTTCTCTGAAGCGAGGGTGGGTAAAATTGATCACGAAGCTTCTTTATAAATTCTTCCCAAGTAGAATCTATGGCGGTTTGTTTTACAGTCCTCCACCATAATTCAGCAGTGCCTGTTAAGTAGAATGCGGCTAATTTCACTTTCATCCTTGACGAGCAGTTTATAGCCTCCAACAGTTTCTCCATTTCTGCAATCCAATCCTCAAAGCGAACTGGATCAGGTTCTCCATCATATTTTGGAGGTTGATGACTAGACAATCTCTTATAAAATTTCCCCTCATCATCTTCATGGAAACGACTCATCTGCTTCTCCATTAAGTTCAGCAGCCTCTCATTATTCCTTTCCATCATTCTTAACTGATTTTCCAGAGCCTGAACTCTTGCATCCTGGGTCGTGTCATCAGCAAAATCATTCCTCGTTTCTTGAGGTTCACTTCTTGCGATACATCCTCTACCACCACCTCTTGGCATCTTCAATAAAGTAGGGAAGTATTGCGTTAGCCACATTTTAAATTGCAAATCACATATATATTTTTTTTTAAGCACAGAAAACACATAAAACAAATTTCATTTAAAATACTAATTTTAATTTTTTTTTTTTTCAAAATGTAATTTATCACGGTGTTTCCTAGTATCGGATAAGAAGATCCGACCATTCGAATAACGTTGGCTCTGATACCAAGTGTAACGGATCGTTCTTTTCTAATGTAGGTTTATTATAAAATATAGTAAGTAATGCTAAGCGGAAGTCTATCGTACCGTGGTTATTGCGAAAAACAAATAAGACAAAACAGAATTTTCAATAAAAACAAAGAAAACTTAAATCATTAAAATATAATTTTACGTATTACATCTTTCTTTAATACATAATTATCGTTTTTACATACCCGTAATATAAACTACATATATACTAACATCACACAGACAATACTATAGCTTCTTAATAACTTCATGTAAAGTTACCTGCAGCATCTGCTCCCGAAATATGGGAACAGCCGATGGAAATCGGTCAGCTTTAAAAAAAACCGAGTATAAAAACTTACCGCAACTATACAAGTATGGATAGTATATGCACGACAATTAAGTAATAAGCAAAAATAAGTGCATTGCAATAAATAATATGCAAGGTATCTTATGTATTATAGGGAATTTATTTTTATATTAAATTCATTTATATATATATATATATATATATAACTTCTGGTCCTTCTGCTTGAGTACCAGGGCGTGATTTACTAACACTTCTGCTTGAGTGTTAGGGCGTGGAATCCGATTACTTATTTAATGAATGCAACACATATGATCTTTGTTTGATATATGTAAGGGCCTGTTAGGGTGAGGTAAACCAAAACCCATAACTTAGTGGGAGTCGTCATTCCTCCAGTACAATGTTGCTCGAGCCACAGATCAGGTTAAACAACCTTACTGTGTTCGCCGTATTTTACGTGCCGGAAAACACGTCCCACGTTTTTTACATGCCGGAAGCATGGTTCGGCATTTCCTTACTATCAAGCCTTTTTATTATCATGTTACTGTTTTCATATAAATGCAACATTACAATAACATACAATAGAAATAAATTCATTACGACTTACATACAAATAATCATTTATTATTATTAAAATCAAAACTAAATGGGTCTTTAGTATTTATTTATAAATAAATTTCAATTATGCTTCATTATTTTCTTAATAACTTATTTTTAGATTTAGTACATGAATAATTAATTTTGTTAAGATCAAAATCTACACGAAATATTTTAAAATAAATAAATTTTTATTAATTAAGTTGGTATATATTTTTATTCACCAAAATAAATTAATTTTAATTATTATTTCACTTTTCTTTCTTTTTGCCTACAATAACAATTTAGATTATTAATTTATTTCTTTAAAATTTAAATATCACAAAATTTTACAAAAAAAAAAAATAATTTAAATGAAATGAAAATACAGTAACACTAAAAAAAATTATTTTTTTTTTCCAGAATTATTTATTTTTAACCAATTTATGAATTTTCTTATTTAATGCGTTTTTTTTAAGTAAAAATTAATAATAATATTTATACTCTACTATAATTCACGAAATTAATACACAACTTATATTTCATATGTATATATGTACAGAAAAATTTTCGTTTAAAAATATTAATGTTTACTATTTTAATTAAAATTATTTCAGATTTTGCGGTTTGTTTTTTTAGAAAAAATTAATAATAATATTTATACTCAATAATATTTCACGAAATTAATACACAATCTATATCTCATATATATATATGTACAGAAAAAATTTCGTTTAAAAATAGTAATATTTACTATTTTAATTTAAATTATTTCAGATTTTGCGGTTTTTGGCAATTCAAAGAATAAATCATATAAATTAAATTACAACGAATTAATTCACCAAAATTTGCAGAAAATGAAATTTAAATATAATAAACACATATAAAAATTTATGGGCATAATTTCATGTAAATAAATATATGTAAGAATTTATATCTTCAATAATTTCACTATTAATCATTGTAGAATTTTTAGCCACAAAATTAGCTTCCTCCCCTTGAATTTCTATAATTAATACTAAATACTATTATTAGAAAATTTTTGAGAATTTTTAGGAATTTTTCTAGGGTTTTTAGAATTTTTCTTTAGGAATTTGCTTTTAGGAATTAATTTTTCTGATTTTTTTTTTCCTCCTCTTTTCATTTACCCACGGTTCTTTGGGTATAAATAGGCTAAGGATAGTAATTAATTTTTTTTTTTTTATTATTTTAATCTTCCTTCATGTGTAAGAAAATCAAAAATCCAAGATCTTATTCTTGGTTTTATGTAAAAGATAAGACTACATTAATTAATTTTTTTTTTGGCACCTAGCCACCTTGCCGCCAACTTTAAAGATTTTTACTTTTACTTTATTTTTTTTTTTATTTTTATATTTATATTATTATATATGTTTTTATTTTTAATCATAAATTAATATAGGAAATAAAAAGATTAAGTTATTGTAGGTAATTTAGCTAGACTTAATATTTAGGTAATTTTTTTTAAGTGAAATAAATTATATATAAAAGAAAATCGAGAGCTTAAAAACGATTGGAATAAAAATTCGAAACGGCATTTAAAAGAAAATAATAAAACGAAACGATTATTGAATTTGTCAAAATATTTAAGAATAAGAAAAACGGTCTGTTACAGGTTTGCCATGTTAAAATCAAAAGCTGGGGTAGCTTCCTGAGTAAAGCGCTTGACAAAGTAACTCCTGACTTCTTGCTTGAGGTTATGCATCCCAGCGATTTCCCTCCCATTGATTTTTATCTGGTTGATTTGTTTCTTCTTTTTTCTAACCATTGTTGCTGCATGAAAGAATTTTGTGTTGTGATCTTTTTTGTTGAAACCATATGCTCGAGCTCTTTGCCTCCAAATTCTCTCTCTTCTAATGAGCCACCGGTGGAGAGCACTATTTGCAGCATTGAGTCTAGCCATTTCCATATTGTCAAGCTGCGTTCGCTCACCTTTCGTCTCAAGTTCATGTATCACCTGTTCAAGATCTGCAATTGTGTTTTCCATGTGATCAAAGTTTTCCCTGCGCCAATTTTTGATAGGGGTCTTGAGGATCTTTAATTTTGTGTGTAGAGAGACATTAGGAGCATTGCGCCACTCATTGTTGAAGAAACTTTTAAAATGTGGGTGTAGGAACCAGGCATCGTAGCATCTGAAAGGTTTCGGGCCCCAATCGTTGAACTCTTCCAACACTAAGAGTAAAGGATTATGATCTGAGAAGCTTCTACTTAGTCCCCTCAAGTTCATGTTCGGAAATGTTGTCAACCATTCACTACTGCATAAGGCTCTGTCCAGTTTACTTTTTGATTCATTTCTTCTCCAGGTAAATCTCACCCCCTGTAGTGGAATGTCAAGTAACCTTAGATCATTTATCCACTTCGAGAAGTCCCTCATACTGCGGCTACATGTGACAAATCCTGTTCTTTCCCCTGAGTGTAATGTGACATTGAAATCTCCAAGTATTAGGATCGGTTTTTTGATATTCTCCGCCTTCTCTTTGAGCTCCTCAAACATAGCGAATCTATTCGCTCTATCATTATGTCCGTAAATCACCCCAACGCAGCACTCAAAATTGTGATACTTGATACACCCTTCTATGACTATCCATCTGTTACCCTTATGCTTGACATAGGCATGAAAAGTTTGTTTATCCCAAGCGGCAATTATTCCACCACCATGTGATTCAGAGGCCAAGACTTCACAAAAATCATACTCATCATTTCCCCATAATCTTCTTAGCCTGGGCTGAAAAGGCTGCCGATGCTTTGTTTCAACCAGACCCAGAAAGGAGACATTTTTCTTTCTAACAAGAGAACTAACTGCTAAAGTTTTCTCACCTTTACCAATCCCCCGGATGTTCCAAAATAGACAGTTCATGATTTAATGATAGTATGACCCGCCAAAAGGTGAAATCTTCATGTGCTTTTCCCTTCCAGGAGTAAAATTCTTTTTGATTTCCTTAGCCCAGATAATACAGCTTATTCCTCATGAGAAGAGATGCCTAACAGTTGCGCAACTTCCCATGTTTTTCTTGTTTCAATTGATCCATGTGAAGGTGTTTCATGGGGTATTTGTTGTTGAGATGATCTTCTAGGCCTACCTCTAGGTCTCGATGGTCTGCTGTTCGACAAGGGGGTGGACACAGGGGTACACAGATTCGGGCAAGAGGATCGAATTCCAGCATTTTCCCAATGGATATTCTCATTCCATACCATGGGGTCCACCCATTCCTGTTTATCCCTAAGGTTCATATTATCGCCCATCTCCTGCACCAAAGGGTCAGGGAAAGTTATGGGGTTTGAACTGTAATGTTTTTTGATCAACCTCTCCTCCATTTTATCATCGATATGTGCAGGGAGCGGGATTACCACATTCTTATTATCATAGACGCCATTTTGTCCACAATTACCATAAAGTTCTTTTACCCAAACATCACAACTACTATGCTCAGAGAAAAGTTTAATTCGGTTTTCAATTCTGTTCTGTGCCTTTGTTCTCAACAGGATTCTGGCACTAGTAATACAATCAACACCCTGCATTTTATTTTCAATATGCACAACCTGCCCCCATTTTTCCCCAATCAATTTCAAATTATCCTTTGAGCAACATAGGGGGTGCAAACCAACACACTCAATCCATACTAACCTATCATCAAAGGATTCGCCTTCCGACCATAGCCTAACATCATCAAACACATTCCACAAAGGGCTATCCAAATTCACAGCAGTATTGGCATCATTCTCATTTTCAAACACAATCAATAATTTGGTTGGGGAGAGGGAGAGAATACCTTTGATATTGACCTGGCAAGAGTGTACACTGGATACGATTTGCGGGATGTCGAGGACCTGAGTATTCTCAGCAATGGCGGCCGTTTTCAGAACCAGAACCATGTCCCTGTTTTCTTCGACATTTAGAGTGAAAATGGCAGGGATGATAC
>NC_080053.1:13212689-13230189 GCF_026212465.1 Amaranthus tricolor
ATTTAATTTATGCTAAAAATAGTAAATAGCGATCCTAAAAAATAGGATCTAATTTAAATGGTTATTTAAATGTTGATAAATCTGGTTTATACTTATTATTCATTATCTTGTGTAAGTACTAACGTGGCAGCACAGCATTGGACAATTATAAATACATTGACGAAATTATTACAAGCTGTCAGTACACGTCAGTTTTGAAGATAACATCAAGGTCTTGAAGTAAGGCGCTGTATGACCAGGTCAACGAAGATTATAACGGAAAGGAGCCTATTGTTTTTAAACCTAAGTGGAGGCGTAGCACTATAAATAGAGGGCATCCTTTCAGAACTAAGAAGATACACGACATACACTTACAACATACATCTTGTGCTTCATTTGCTTTCTCTATTCTTGCGATTTGTTCTAAGTGTTGTAATTTCCATTTTGATCATTCTTAGTTTATTTAACTCCTGCATTTTGTAATAGGCTTTAAAGTTCAAAGGAGTTAAAATTAGATTTATACGCCAAACTTAAGAATACTTTTTAAAGTGTTCAATTAGATTAAATCTCTATTGTGAGATTTGAGATTTTGCTTTTATTAAAGGGACTTGTAATACGGTTCTTCAAGGGGAAGAACTTGGTGAGAGGAGATAGTGAGATCTTCTTTGTATTCGAGTCGGATTAATAAAAGGCGTTGAAATCCTACGGGTTGATAGAGAACCCATAGGCGGGGAGTAGGTTGGTTAGAACCGAACCTCGTTAACATATCGTGTGTTATATTCTTTAAGTTTATTTTTTCCGCACATACGCTATTGTTTACGAATTAGACTCAAAGCTGTTTCAGAAAACAGTTTTGACAAGACTCCTCAAACTCTTGAGACAACTACCAGAAAATTTTAAAAGCCCAAACTCTCTATTCACCCCCCCCTCTAGAGAGTTCTTAACCACCTATTAACCTTCAATTGGTATCAGAGCTAAGTTACACATAAAAAGATTGACATCTTGTGATGGATCCAATAGGTGAAGGGTTGTTTGCTCAAGGTCGTTCGTGTTCAAGACCACCATTGTTTTGCGGTACAAATTTCTCACATTGGAAAACCTTGATGAAAATGTTTGTGATAGATCAAGATATGGAACTTTGGGAAATCATAACTAAAGGACCTAAGATACCCATGAAAAAGGATGTTCATGGAAATGATGTTATAAAATCTGAATCCGAGTATTCACAAACAGATTTGGAATGGGTTTCCAAAAATTATAGGGCAATGAATCAATTATGTTGTGCTCTTAATGGTACTGAGTTCAATCGAGTTTCTTCATGTACAAGTGCTAAAGAAATATGGGACAAGTTGGTTGTGACATACGAAGGAACAAGTCAAGTGAAGGAAACGAAGATCAACATCCTCATGCATCAATACGAAATGTTTAAAATGAAAAAGGATGAGAATATCAATGAAATGTTTACTCGTTTTACGTTGATTACTAACAGTTTGAATTCTCTTGGCAAAACTTTTACTAATGCAGAAAAAGTCCAGAAGGTCTTAAGATGTCTTCCAAGATCTAAATGGGGACCAAAGGTAACCGCCATAGAGGAAGCTCAAGACTTGAGAGTTCTATCGCTTGATGATCTCCTTGGAAAACTCACAACTCATGAACTTACCCTACATGATGATGGAGAAAATGATGTAATACCTTCCATGAAAAATCTTGCACTAAAGGCAAAGAAACATCATGAATCTTCAAGCGAAAATGAAGAAAGCGACGATGAAGAAGATCCATTTGCATTGATCTCAAAAGGTCTTGAAAGAATTATGAAAATGCGAAAAAGATTTAAGAAATTTAAATCAAGAAGTAAAGGTAAGTCTTCTAACTCTAGTTCAAATTTTAAGACTAACAAACTTGCTTGCTTTGAGTGTGGTTCTACAGAACATCTCGTAAAGGATTGTCCAAAGAAGAAAAAGGAATCCTACAAGAAGAACAAAAAGAACAAACAAGCAATGGTTGCAACTTGGAGTGATTCTGAAGAAACATCCGAATCTGAAACTGAAGATGGACAAGCTCATGTATGTCTTATGGCTAATGATAATGATGATGACTTAGATCAAAATCACAAAGAGGTACGTGAATATCTTTACACATGCACTAAAGATGAATTAGTTACAACACTCCTTAATATGTTTCAAATTGAGAAAATATTAAGAGATGAAAAGGACACCTTAGAAGATAGAATTCGACATTATGCTAAAGGCTGTGAAGAAATCATAAATAAAAATAATTCGTTAAAGGCTGAAAAATCAAATCTTGAAAAGACTGTCAAGGTCTTGAAAGAACAGAATCTCAGCCAAACTAAACAGCTCATTGATCTTAAGAATGAGAACAATGATCTTGAAGCCAGGATCAAAACCTTGAAAAATGAGTCTGAGAAAAATCTACAAGCATTAAACAAGCTTAACGAATCTGAATCCAAATTCACTAAAATGCTTACACTACAAAAACCTACTAGTGATAAACGTGGTATTGGTTATAATCATGTTGCACCTAACTATAAGAGTAAAACCACATTTGTGAAAAGTTCATATAAACATAAACGTACACCTACTTGCACCTTTTGTTGCAAAGGAGGACATATGAGATTTGCATGTCCTTACAAACGTAAGGATAATCACATAATCAAGAATTCCTTTCCATTTGAATTACGAGGACAGATTAAGCAAATATGGGTTCCTAAAGGGACAAGACCACCCAACATGGTCTATCCCGAATATGATTCCAAATTTGTCACTTGGATAGCCAAGTAAGGTTGAGAAAGGTTATTTTCTTTTGTTTTGTAGGATAAGCAAAGATGGATTTTAGATAGTGGCTGCTCGAGACATATGAGTGGAAAAAGCTCTTTATTTTCTGAAATTAAAGAAAAGTGTAGTGGCTCAATCACCTTAGGAGATAAAGGTAAATGCAAAATTGTAGGCGTTGGTAAAATTGGTAAGAATCCATCTAAAACCATTGATAATGTTTATTTAGTTGACGGTTTAAAATTTAATTTGCTAAGTGTGTCTCAATTATGTGATAAAGGTAATGAAGTGATTTTTGATAAAGAAAAATGTATTGTTAAAAATCCTAAAACCGGAGATACTCTCATTACTGCTCTTAGAAATGATAATGTTTATGCTTTGAATACTAACGAAATTGAAGTGCAGAATTTCAAGTGTTTGAAAGCTATTACAGATAATCCAAAACTTTGGCATAGACGTCTTGGCCATATTAATACTCACACCATGCAAAAGTTGGTAAGTAAAGATTTAGTTAAGGGACTTCCAGCTCTTGACTATAAACAAAGTTCTATTTGTGACGCATGCATTAAAGGTAAACATGTAAGAAGTTCATTTAAACCGAAGAAAATGGTAAGTACATCTAGACCATGTGAGCTCTTACATATTGATTTATGTGGACCAATGCGTGTACGGAGCATAAGAGGTAAATCTTATATCTTAGTTATAGTTGATGATTATTCTAGATTTACGTGGGTTGATTTTCTAAAGGATAAAAGTGAAGCCTTGAAACCGTTCTCAAGACGTTGTAAAGAGATGCAAACTCAACTAAACCTTCCAATAGTCTCGGTTAGAAGTGACCATGGGAGAGAGTTTGATCAACTAGGCTTTGACTCCTTTTGTGAAAAATATGGTATAACCCATAACTTTTCAGCTCCTAGGACACCCCAACAAAACGGTGTAGTTGAAAGGAAAAATCGAACATTAGAAGAAATGGCAAGAACAATGCTTATTGAAAATGGATTAGCTAAACACTATTGGGCTGAAGCTGTTAACACAGCTAATTATGTCCTAAATAGATGCCTTATAAGACCCATACTTAAGAAAACTCCTTATGAGTTATTCAAAGGAAGAAAACCGAATATAGCATACTTTAGACTATTTGGTTGCAAATGTTTTATTCATAATAATGGTAAAGATAATTTGGGAAAATTTGATGCTAGAAGTGATGAAGGTACATTTCTTGGATACTCGCTTAATAGCAAGGCTTATCGAGTTCTAAACAAACGTACGGGTATTGTTGAAGAAAGTATACATGTTGTTTTTGATGAATCTGAAATTGAACCATCAAATGATGAGTTTAAAGAGTTAAACCTTAATAAGCATTTTGATGTGTTAAGTGATGATGAACTGGATAATAAAAGTGCTAAGGCAGTTAAAAAGATTAACATGCAGGATACCATACAAAGTATTGAGGATGAAGGAAAACAGGTTGTTAACATTGAAGACTCACAGTCTGATCTTGAGACCCAACCTCAAGATCTTGAGATAGTTCCTGAACATACTGTTTTGGGTACACCAATTAGAAATTCCTCAAACGAAGTAAGTACAAGTTCTTTGAATGAATACACACCATCCATACTACGAAGAAGAACTAGAAAATCATATCAACATCCTCCAGAGAACATCATAAGTGATCCAAACAAAGGTACACAAACTAGATCTTCTCTTAAAAATCTATGTGCATTTTCTGCTTTTGTTTCTCTTGAAGAACCTAAAGATGTTAAAGAAGCATTACAAGAACCAGAGTGGATCATTGCAATGCAAAATGAGTTAAATGAATTCGAAAGGAACAAAGTTTGGGATCTAGTTGAAAGACCTCAAGATCGTACTATTATTGGAACTAAATGGGTCTTTCGTAATAAACTTAATGAGGATGGAGATATTGTAAGAAATAAAGCAAGACTGGTAGCTCAAGGATATAATCAAGAAGAAGGTATAGATTATGATGAGACGTTCGCACCAGTTGCAAGGTTAGAATCTATCCGTATTATGCTTGCTTTTGCTTCTTACATGAATATTAAACTATATCAAATGGATGTTAAATGTGCATTCTTAAATGGATACTTGCAAGAGGAAGTATATGTTAAACAACCACCCGGCTTTGAAAATTCTGATCTACCTAATCATGTGTTCAAACTAAATAAAGCGTTATATGGCTTGAAACAAGCTCCAAGAGCTTGGTATGACAGATTTAGCTCACATCTACTTGAAAATGAATTTCAACGAGGTAAAATTGATAAAACTCTTTTCATTAAAACTAAAGGAAAAGATATTTTAGTTGTTCAAGTATATGTTGATGATATATTGTTTGGAGCTACTAATGATTCTTTGTGCAAGGAATTTTCTGAGATTATGTGCAAAGAGTTTGAAATGAGCATGATGGGAGACTTGACATTCTTTCTTGGACTACAAATAAAGCAAAAGAAAGATGGCATATTTATTTGTCAGAGTAAATATGTTAGAGATTTATTAAAGAAGTACAATATGGATCAAAGTAAAGAAGTTAATACACCTATGAGTAAAACACTAAGTTTGGACCAAGATATAAATGGTAAGAGTGTTGATCAAAAGACATATAGAGGTATGATTGGTTCATTATTGTATTTAACTGCTAGTCGTCCTGATATCATGTTTAGTGTTTGCTTATGTGCTCGTTTTCAAGCTAACCCAAAAGAATCTCACTTAACAGCAGTTAAGAGAATCTTTAGATATTTACATGGGACTAAAGACTTTGGTCTATGGTACCCTAGTTGTGGAAATTTTGGTTTGGTAGGTTTTTCAGATGCGGATTATGCTGGATACAAGGTTGATAGAAAAAGCACCTCAGGATCGTGTCAATTCTTAGGAAATTCATTGATCTCTTGGTATTCTAAAAAGCAAAATTCAGTTGCTTTATCTACAGCTGAAGCTGAATATATAGCTGCTGGTGCATGTTGCTCTCAAATACTATGGATTGCTCAACAACTTAGAGATCTTGGAATTGATCTCAAGGGCATACCAATAAAATGCGATAATACAAGTGCTATTTGTATTACAAAGAATCCAGTACAACATTCTCGAACAAAACACATTGAGGTACGTCACCATTTTATAAGGGATCATGTTGAAAAAGGTAACATTTCTTTATCTTTTATATCTACTGAAAATCAATTAGCGGATATATTTACAAAACCTTTAAGTGCTGATCGTTTTGCTCATATACGTATGGAACTTGGCATGTTAAATGATGTTGCATGAATTAAGGGGGAGATAATGATAAAGGTATAACACAATAAAAATAAAAGGATTGAGACGTTATTTGTTAAATTAATTCTTGGCATGAATTTAGGGGGAGTATTATATGTTTGCATGAACGATAGATGATTTACGTGTAAACACAAAAATGCATCATTTTTTGTTCATCATGATTACACAAAACCGGTTGATTTCCAATTACCCTTTTGAATTCTTTGAGTTGTCAAATCAATCCATTAGGAAGTACAAGTGCATTGTACTAGACGGCTATAAAGGGATAGTACAACCTCTTGCCTTCCTCATTCACTCACCATATCTTTTTCTGATTTTCCATCCCTAACCGTCCCTTTTACTCTCCTCTGAAAATCTTTTCAAATCCTCTTCATGGCACCCAAGAAAAGATTAAGTAAATCTTCTCCCAAACCTGTGAAGGGTGAATCTTCAAGAACACCCATTGCTGAACCAGTTTCACCAATTTCTTCACCATTACACACTAGTGATATTCCTAGGATCTGGTTTGAAAATCACACAGCATATGGACGTTGGGCTGATCTTTTTAGACAAAAATCTTTGTCTTATGTTGATATTCTTGATTATAACTTCTTTCTTTTCGAGGATTTTGAAATCATCTCATCTTTCATCCAATCTACGCCAGGTAAACTCTTGAATCCTGGTTCTAAGACCTATCCTTGTCTTGTGAAATTTTTCTATTCAAATTTGTCCACACGGTTTGAAAATGGGGAACAGATTTTAAGGAGTTTTATAAAGGGTCAAGAGATTTTAATTTCAAAAACCCTAATGAATGATATTTTTGAGTTTTCTCACAAAACTGATGATCAAACCCCTAATATTATAGCATTACAAGATGCTAGAGATATGTTTCTGCTTGAATCTTGTGCTGATTTTTCTTCCACTAAACAGTTAACCCACAACGCTTTGAATTTAAATGGTAAACTGCTACACTACATCCTTGTTAGAACCGTTTTTTCAAGAAACTCTTCTTGTGAATTGGTCACGGATTCTCATCTTATTTTAATGTGGAAAATTGCTTCCATGAAAAATATTGATTTCTCTTCTATTATCTTCTCTACAATGCGTTTTTGCTGTTCGCAAACTCGTAATTGTGCTCTTCCTTTTGCTAATCTCTTGACATTGATCTTCGATCACTTCAATCTGCTCTCTGATGAAGAGGAAGTGGATTGCTCTGGTCCAATTTTTTTGTCTAGCGAAATCCTCCCTCCTCTGGGAATCTTTAAAGTTAATCATAAATATGAGTTATACTCAAATTTATCTACTGCTGATAAGGAGGATCTACAAAAGATCCATGGCAAGCGTTTGACCCGTCTTGAACCTCATATCCAAACACACACTACACTTTCTCGACTCCAGTCTCTTGACTTGGAGGTTGGCGAAATTAAATCTTCCCTACTGATTTTAGATGATAAAGTGTCTATCCTAACTTCTATGTTGGACACCTTTATGAAAGAAATGAAAGGTATGGTAGTAGAGGATGTGGTTGTGGAGGAAGAGGTTCCTGATGATGCTGCTGCTATGCCAACAAAGGAGGAGGTGATGGAGGATGCAGGAGAGCAGAGAGAAGAGGAGAGGCAGAATGATGAGAAGCCGTGTGACCCGCAGGATGTAGGCGTTGTTGATGAGGAGGTTCAACCAGTTCTTATGAATGATGATGACAAGGTTACTACTGGAAAGTCTGCTCCTTCCAAGAAGCGGAAGAGGAGGTCCAGGAAGTAATCGTATGATGTATTGATGAACAATATTTTTTTTGGTTTGCAAACAGTTTCTTTTGAAAACAAATCCCAACATTTTAGGACTTTCCCTGTTTCTTTTTGATAAAAGTCAAAAAGGGGGAGAGGTGTAATATTTATTTTGGCATATTTCTGTCTGTTGTTATGACCGTTTGCATTTGCATGTTCATGTTTGCATGTTCATTAAAATGCATTGATACTTGATTTGCTTATTACTGTATTATGTCAAAGATAATTGTATATGTTTTGCATGTTCATGTTTGCATGTTCATTAAAATGCATTGATACTTGATTTGCTTATTACTGTATTATGTCAAAGATAATTGTATATGTTTTGCATGTTCTGATTTTTGATTATTTGCATAGATGATCTGATTATCATATTGCTAGATGATTAGTCATATTCTCATGATTATAATATTTGCTAATCATAAATAAAATCTGAAAAGTTTTGATGTGATGTTTCACTATAGTAATGATGATTGATTATATTTGCATGTAACTTAATTGGATACTTATTTGCATGTTTGAATGATGATCATAATAGTTTGGAAGTGTAGTATTCACTGAAATCCTGTTGAACATATAAATTGATATTAAAATCTTAAGAACTTATTATCATGTTTTACAATCTATATAAGCTGAGAAATATGATTTAAGTAAATATGGTTTTGACTTTCATCAAGGGGGAGATTGAAGACTCAACTCTCTTAAGTATTAAGGGGAGGTTGAAGACTTAATTCTCTTTGATGATGATAATTCAAAACACATATTAGTCAAACAAATAAATTAAGTAATTACATTTAGTTGTTTAAGTTAAACTAAAATCATATTTGATATGTTTGATGATTGATAATATGTTTAAGTTCAAAGACGCTAGGATGGGCTTAATTAACTTAAGTTTATCTTAAGATTGTTTTTTTAATCTTGAAAGTCGTTTCAAAGTCTTGAAGCAATTGACGAGTTTTATTAAAGTTGATATTGTAATTATATTTGTAATATCTTTACAAGTAAATATTTCTTTAGTTATATTTGAAATATTTTAATAGGTCAAGGTTCATTAAAATTAACATTGGATATTATTTGAATAAAGTTTGAATATTTTGATATACGTTGGTAATTAACGTTTAAATACTTTATATTTTAAACTTGGATTTAAATATGTGATTAAAATTATTTGGTGATTAAATATAGTACAAGGTACACATGTTTGGTTATTAATTGTACACGGCTATATTTAAGCAAAGATCTAGATTTACTATTTTATGGATGAGATTTAATTTATGCTAAAAATAGTAAATAGCGATCCTAAAAAATAGGATCTAATTTAAATGGTTATTTAAATGTTGATAAATCTGGTTTATACTTATTATTCATTATCTTGTGTAAGTACTAACGTGGCAGCACAGCATTGGACAATTATAAATACATTGACGAAATTATTACAAGCTGTCAGTACACGTCAGTTTTGAAGATAACATCAAGGTCTTGAAGTAAGGCGCTGTATGACCAGGTCAACGAAGATTATAACGGAAAGGAGCCTATTGTTTTTAAACCTAAGTGGAGGCGTAGCACTATAAATAGAGGGCATCCTTTCAGAACCAAGAAGATACACGACATACACTTACAACATACATCTTGTGCTTCATTTGCTTTCTCTATTCTTGCGATTTGTTCTAAGTGTTGTAATTTCCATTTTGATCATTCTTAGTTTATTTAACTCCTGCATTTTGTAATAGGCTTTAAAGTTCAAAGGAGTTAAAATTAGATTTATACGCCAAACTTAAGAATACTTTTTAAAGTGTTCAATTAGATTAAATCTCTATTGTGAGATTTGAGATTTTGCTTTTATTAAAGGGACTTGTAATACGGTTCTTCAAGGGGAAGAACTTGGTGAGAGGAGATAGTGAGATCTTCTTTGTATTCGAGTCGGATTAATAAAAGGCGTTGAAATCCTACGGGTTGATAGAGAACCCATAGGCGGGGAGTAGGTTGGTTAGAACCGAACCTCGTTAACATATCGTGTGTTATATTCTTTAAGTTTATTTTTTCCGCACATACGCTATTGTTTACGAATTAGACTCAAAGCTGTTTCAGAAAACAGTTTTGACAAGACTCCTCAAACTCTTGAGACAACTACCAGAAAATTTTAAAAGCCCAAACTCTCTATTCACCCCCCCCTCTAGAGAGTTCTTAACCACCTATTAACCTTCAATTGGTATCAGAGCTAAGTTACACATAAAAAGATTGACATCTTGTGATGGATCCAATAGGTGAAGGGTTGTTTGCTCAAGGTCGTTCGTGTTCAAGACCACCATTGTTTTGCGGTACAAATTTCTCACATTGGAAAACCTTGATGAAAATGTTTGTGATAGATCAAGATATGGAACTTTGGGAAATCATAACTAAAGGACCTAAGATACCCATGAAAAAGGATGTTCATGGAAATGATGTTATAAAATCTGAATCCGAGTATTCACAAACAGATTTGGAATGGGTTTCCAAAAATTATAGGGCAATGAATCAATTATGTTGTGCTCTTAATGGTACTGAGTTCAATCGAGTTTCTTCATGTACAAGTGCTAAAGAAATATGGGACAAGTTGGTTGTGACATACGAAGGAACAAGTCAAGTGAAGGAAACGAAGATCAACATCCTCATGCATCAATACGAAATGTTTAAAATGAAAAAGGATGAGAATATCAATGAAATGTTTACTCGTTTTACGTTGATTACTAACAGTTTGAATTCTCTTGGCAAAACTTTTACTAATGCAGAAAAAGTCCAGAAGGTCTTAAGATGTCTTCCAAGATCTAAATGGGGACCAAAGGTAACCGCCATAGAGGAAGCTCAAGACTTGAGAGTTCTATCGCTTGATGATCTCCTTGGAAAACTCACAACTCATGAACTTACCCTACATGATGATGGAGAAAATGATGTAATACCTTCCATGAAAAATCTTGCACTAAAGGCAAAGAAACATCATGAATCTTCAAGCGAAAATGAAGAAAGCGACGATGAAGAAGATCCATTTGCATTGATCTCAAAAGGTCTTGAAAGAATTATGAAAATGCGAAAAAGATTTAAGAAATTTAAATCAAGAAGTAAAGGTAAGTCTTCTAACTCTAGTTCAAATTTTAAGACTAACAAACTTGCTTGCTTTGAGTGTGGTTCTACAGAACATCTCGTAAAGGATTGTCCAAAGAAGAAAAAGGAATCCTACAAGAAGAACAAAAAGAACAAACAAGCAATGGTTGCAACTTGGAGTGATTCTGAAGAAACATCCGAATCTGAAACTGAAGATGGACAAGCTCATGTATGTCTTATGGCTAACGATAATGATGATGACTTAGATCAAAATCACAAAGAGGTACGTGAATATCTTTACACATGCACTAAAGATGAATTAGTTACAACACTCCTTAATATGTTTCAAATTGAGAAAATATTAAGAGATGAAAAGGACACCTTAGAAGATAGAATTCGACATTATGCTAAAGGCTGTGAAGAAATCATAAATAAAAATAATTCGTTAAAGGCTGAAAAATCAAATCTTGAAAAGACTGTCAAGGTCTTGAAAGAACAGAATCTCAGCCAAACTAAACAGCTCATTGATCTTAAGAATGAGAACAATGATCTTGAAGCCAGGATCAAAACCTTGAAAAATGAGTCTGAGAAAAATCTACAAGCATTAAACAAGCTTAACGAATCTGAATCCAAATTCACTAAAATGCTTACACTACAAAAACCTACTAGTGATAAACGTGGTATTGGTTATAATCATGTTGCACCTAACTATAAGAGTAAAACCACATTTGTGAAAAGTTCATATAAACATAAACGTACACCTACTTGCACCTTTTGTTGCAAAGGAGGACATATGAGATTTGCATGTCCTTACAAACGTAAGGATAATCACATAATCAAGAATTCCTTTCCATTTGAATTACGAGGACAGATTAAGCAAATATGGGTTCCTAAAGGGACAAGACCACCCAACATGGTCTATCCCGAATATGATTCCAAATTTGTCACTTGGATAGCCAAGTAAGGTTGAGAAAGGTTATTTTCTTTTGTTTTGTAGGATAAGCAAAGATGGATTTTAGATAGTGGCTGCTCGAGACATATGAGTGGAAAAAGCTCTTTATTTTCTGAAATTAAAGAAAAGTGTAGTGGCTCAATCACCTTAGGAGATAAAGGTAAATGCAAAATTGTAGGCGTTGGTAAAATTGGTAAGAATCCATCTAAAACCATTGATAATGTTTATTTAGTTGACGGTTTAAAATTTAATTTGCTAAGTGTGTCTCAATTATGTGATAAAGGTAATGAAGTGATTTTTGATAAAGAAAAATGTATTGTTAAAAATCCTAAAACCGGAGATACTCTCATTACTGCTCTTAGAAATGATAATGTTTATGCTTTGAATACTAACGAAATTGAAGTGCAGAATTTCAAGTGTTTGAAAGCTATTACAGATAATCCAAAACTTTGGCATAGACGTCTTGGCCATATTAATACTCACACCATGCAAAAGTTGGTAAGTAAAGATTCAGTTAAGGGACTTCCAGCTCTTGACTATAAACAAAGTTCTATTTGTGACGCATGCATTAAAGGTAAACATGTAAGAAGTTCATTTAAACCGAAGAAAATGGTAAGTACATCTAGACCATGTGAGCTCTTACATATTGATTTATGTGGACCAATGCGTGTACGGAGCATAAGAGGTAAATCTTATATCTTAGTTAAAGTTGATGATTATTCTAGATTTACGTGGGTTGATTTTCTAAAGGATAAAAGTGAAGCCTTGAAACCGTTCTCAAGACGTTGTAAAGAGATGCAAACTCAACTAAACCTTCCAATAGTCTCGGTTAGAAGTGACCATGGGAGAGAGTTTGATCAACTAGGCTTTGACTCCTTTTGTGAAAAATATGGTATAACCCATAACTTTTCAGCTCCTAGGACACCCCAACAAAACGGTGTAGTTGAAAGGAAAAATCGAACATTAGAAGAAATGGCAAGAACAATGCTTATTGAAAATGGATTAGCTAAACACTATTGGGCTGAAGCTGTTAACACAGCTAATTATGTCCTAAATAGATGCCTTATAAGACCCATACTTAAGAAAACTCCTTATGAGTTATTCAAAGGAAGAAAACCGAATATAGCATACTTTAGACCATTTGGTTGCAAATGTTTTATTCATAATAATGGTAAAGATAATTTGGGAAAATTTGATGCTAGAAGTGATGAAGGTACATTTCTTGGATACTCGCTTAATAGCAAGGCTTATCGAGTTCTAAACAAACGTACGGGTATTGTTGAAGAAAGTATACATGTTGTTTTTGATGAATCTGAAATTGAACCATCAAATGATGAGTTTAAAGAGTTAAACCTTAATAAGCATTTTGATGTGTTAAGTGATGATGAACTGGATAATAAAAGTGCTAAGGCAGTTAAAAAGATTAACATGCAGGATACCATACAAAGTATTGAGGATGAAGGAAAACAGGTTGTTAACATTGAAGACTCACAGTCTGATCTTGAGACCCAACCTCAAGATCTTGAGATAGTTCCTGAACATACTGTTTTGGGTACACCAATTAGAAATTCCTCAAACGAAGTAAGTACAAGTTCTTTGAATGAATACACACCATCCATACTACGAAGAAGAACTAGAAAATCATATCAACATCCTCCAGAGAACATCATAAGTGATCCAAACAAAGGTACACAAACTAGATCTTCTCTTAAAAATCTATGTGCATTTTCTGCTTTTGTTTCTCTTGAAGAACCTAAAGATGTTAAAGAAGCATTACAAGAACCAGAGTGGATCATTGCAATGCAAAATGAGTTAAATGAATTCGAAAGGAACAAAGTTTGGGATCTAGTTGAAAGACCTCAAGATCGTACTATTATTGGAACTAAATGGGTCTTTCGTAATAAACTTAATGAGGATGGAGATATTGTAAGAAATAAAGCAAGACTGGTAGCTCAAGGATATAATCAAGAAGAAGGTATAGATTATGATGAGACGTTCGCACCAGTTGCAAGGTTAGAATCTATCCGTATTATGCTTGCTTTTGCTTCTTACATGAATATTAAACTATATCAAATGGATGTTAAATGTGCATTCTTAAATGGATACTTGCAAGAGGAAGTATATGTTAAACAACCACCCGGCTTTGAAAATTCTGATCTACCTAATCATGTGTTCAAACTAAATAAAGCGTTATATGGCTTGAAACAAGCTCCAAGAGCTTGGTATGACAGATTTAGCTCACATCTACTTGAAAATGAATTTCAACGAGGTAAAATTGATAAAACTCTTTTCATTAAAACTAAAGGAAAAGATATTTTAGTTGTTCAAGTATATGTTGATGATATATTGTTTGGAGCTACTAATGATTCTTTGTGCAAGGAATTTTCTGAGATTATGTGCAAAGAGTTTGAAATGAGCATGATGGGAGACTTGACATTCTTTCTTGGACTACAAATAAAGCAAAAGAAAGATGGCATATTTATTTGTCAGAGTAAATATGTTAGAGATTTATTAAAGAAGTACAATATGGATCAAAGTAAAGAAGTTAATACACCTATGAGTACAACACTAAGTTTGGACCAAGATATAAATGGTAAGAGTGTTGATCAAAAGACATATAGAGGTATGATTGGTTCATTATTGTATTTAACTGCTAGTCGTCCTGATATCATGTTTAGTGTTTGCTTATGTGCTCGTTTTCAAGCTAACCCAAAAGAATCTCACTTAACAGCAGTTAAGAGAATCTTTAGATATTTACATGGGACTAAAGACTTTGGTCTATGGTACCCTAGTTGTGGAAATTTTGGTTTGGTAGGTTTTTCAGATGCGGATTATGCTGGATACAAGGTTGATAGAAAAAGCACCTCAGGATCGTGTCAATTCTTAGGAAATTCATTGATCTCTTGGTATTCTAAAAAGCAAAATTCAGTTGCTTTATCTACAGCTGAAGCTGAATATATAGCTGCTGGTGCATGTTGCTCTCAAATACTATGGATTGCTCAACAACTTAGAGATCTTGGAATTGATCTCAAGGGCATACCAATAAAATGCGATAATACAAGTGCTATTTGTATTACAAAGAATCCAGTACAACATTCTCGAACAAAACACATTGAGGTACGTCACCATTTTATAAGGAATCATGTTGAAAAAGGTAACATTTCTTTATCTTTTATATCTACTGAAAATCAATTAGCGGATATATTTACAAAACCTTTAAGTGCTGATCGTTTTGCTCATATACGTATGGAACTTGGCATGTTAAATGATGTTGCATGAATTAAGGGGGAGATAATGATAAAGGTATAACACAATAAAAATAAAAGGATTGAGACGTTATTTGTTAAATTAATTCTTGGCATGAATTTAGGGGGAGTATTATATGTTTGCATGAACGATAGATGATTTACGTGTAAACACAAAAATGCATCATTTTTTGTTCATCATGATTACACAAAACCGGTTGATTTCCAATTACCCTTTTGAATTCTTTGAGTTGTCAAATCAATCCATTAGGAAGTACAAGTGCATTGTACTAGACGGCTATAAAGGGATAGTACAACCTCTTGCCTTCCTCATTCACTCACCATATCTTTTTCTGATTTTCCATCCCTAACCGTCCCTTTTACTCTCCTCTGAAAATCTTTTCAAATCCTCTTCATGGCACCCAAGAAAAGATTAAGTAAATCTTCTCCCAAACCTGTGAAGGGTGAATCTTCAAGAACACCCATTGCTGAACCAGTTTCACCAATTTCTTCACCATTACACACTAGTGATATTCCTAGGATCTGGTTTGAAAATCACACAGCATATGGACGTTGGGCTGATCTTTTTAGACAAAAATCTTTGTCTTATGTTGATATTCTTGATTATAACTTCTTTCTTTTCGAGGATTTTGAAATCATCTCATCTTTCATCCAATCTACGCCAGGTAAACTCTTGAATCCTGGTTCTAAGACCTATCCTTGTCTTGTGAAATTTTTCTATTCAAATTTGTCCACACGGTTTGAAAATGGGGAACAGATTTTAAGGAGTTTTATAAAGGGTCAAGAGATTTTAATTTCAAAAACCCTAATGAATGATATTTTTGAGTTTTCTCACAAAACTGATGATCAAACCCCTAATATTATAGCATTACAAGATGCTAGAGATATGTTTCTGCTTGAATCTTGTGCTGATTTTTCTTCCACTAAACAGTTAACCCACAACGCTTTGAATTTAAATGGTAAACTGCTACACTACATCCTTGTTAGAACCGTTTTTTCAAGAAACTCTTCTTGTGAATTGGTCACGGATTCTCATCTTATTTTAATGTGGAAAATTGCTTCCATGAAAAATATTGATTTCTCTTCTATTATCTTCTCTACAATGCGTTTTTGCTGTTCGCAAACTCGTAATTGTGCTCTTCCTTTTGCTAATCTCTTGACATTGATCTTCGATCACTTCAATCTGCTCTCTGATGAAGAGGAAGTGGATTGCTCTGGTCCAATTTCTTTGTCTAGCGAAATCCTCCCTCCTCTGGGAATCTTTAAAGTTAATCATAAATATGAGTTATACTCAAATTTATCTACTGCTGATAAGGAGGATCTACAAAAGATCCATGGCAAGCGTTTGACCCGTCTTGAACCTCATATCCAAACACACACTACACTTTCTCGACTCCAGTCTCTTGACTTGGAGGTTGGCGAAATTAAATCTTCCCTACTGATTTTAGATGATAAAGTGTCTATCCTAACTTCTATGTTGGACTCCTTTATGAAAGAAATGAAAGGTATGGTAGTAGAGGATGTGGTTGTGGAGGAAGAGGTTCCTGATGATGCTGCTGCTATGCCAACAAAGGAAGAGGTGATGGAGGATGCAGGAGAGCAGAGAGAAGAGGAGAGGCAGAATGATGAGAAGCCGTGTGACCCGCAGGATGTAGGCGTTGTTGATGAGGAGGTTCAACCAGTTCTTATGAATGATGATGACAAGGTTACTACTGGAAAGTCTGCTCCTTCCAAGAAGCGGAAGAGGAGGTCCAGGAAGTAATCGTATGATGTATTGATGAACAATATTTTTTTTGGTTTGCAAACAGTTTCTTTTGAAAACAAATCCCAACATTTTAGGACATTCCCTGTTTCTTTTTGATAAAAGTCAAAAAGGGGGAGAGGTGTAATATTTATTTTGGCATATTTCTGTCTGTTGTTATGACCGTTTGCATTTGCATGTTCATGTTTGCATGTTCATCCTTGCATATAATATGTTTTTAATATGTTCTTGAAATGCATTGATACTTGATTTGCTTATTACTGTATTATGTCAAAGATAATTGTATATGTTTTGCATGTTCTGATTTTTGATTATTTGCATAGATGATCTGATTATCATATTGCTAGATGATTAGTCATATTCTCATGATTATAATATTTGCTAATCATAAATGAAATCTGAAAAGTTTTGATGTGATGTTTCACTATAGTAATGATGATTGATTATATTTGTATGTAACTTAATTGGATACTTATTTGCATGTTTGAATGATGATCATAATAGTTTGGAAGTGTAGTATTCATTGAAATCCTGTTGAACATATAAATTGATATTAAAATCTTAAGAACTTATTATCATGTTTTACAATCTATATAAGCTGAGAAATATGATTTAAGTAAATATGG
>NC_080053.1:13232403-13257403 GCF_026212465.1 Amaranthus tricolor
TATATATATATATATATATATATATATATATATATATATATATATATATATATATATATATATATATATATATTATATATATATATATATATATATATATATATATATATAATATATATATATATATATATATATATATATATATATATATATATATATATATATATATATATATATATATATATATATATATATATATATATATATATATATATATATATATATATATATATATATATATATATATATATATATATATATATATATATATATATATATATATATATATACTATATATATACATATATATATAATATATATACATATATATATATATATATATATATATATATATATATATATATATATATATATATATATATATATATATATATATATAATATATATATATATATATATATATATATATATATATATATATATATATATATATATATATATATATATATATATATATATATATATATATGAATGTATATTTATGTCAATATATATATATATATATATATATATATATATATATATATACATATATATATATATATATATATATATATATATATATATATATATATATATATATATATATATATATATATATATATATATATATATATATGTATATATATATATATATATATATATATATATATATATATATATATATATATATACATATATATATATATATATATATATATATATATATATATATATATATATATATATATATATATATATATGTATATATATATATATATATATATTGACATAAATATACATTCATATATATATATATATATATATATATATATATATATATATATATATATGTATATATATATATATATATGTATATATATATATATATATATATATATATATATGTATATATATATATATATATATATATATATGTATATATATGTATATATATATATATATATATATATATATATATATATATATATATATATATATATATATATATATATACATACATATATATATATATATATATATATATATATATATATATATATATATATATATATATATATATATATATATATAAATATATATATATATATATATATATATATATATATATATATATATATATATATATATATATATATATATATATATACATACATATATATATATATATATATATATATATATATATACATACATATATATACATATATGTATATATATATATATATATACATATAGTTATATTAATATATACATACATACATATATATAGGGGATGTATTTGAAAGCTTCTAGAATCTTGTATTCACCCTATATAAAGGAATGTATTGTAATAAAAAAAAAAGCAGATTTTGTTTCAGAATATAAACCTTTAGTTTTATGCATTGCTTTTTCTTCTTGTGTTTGTCCAAAGAAATAGTAATTTCAATTATCACTTTGAGTTTGTCTTGAGTGTTAATTCTTAGGGGAGATTGAGTGTGTCTTGTCTCTAGCCTAAAACCCCAAATCATTGAGTTTGTTCTTGTGATTTGGCTCTTATCAATATTCTTCTACTACTCTTTCTTATCTACTCTTTTAAATCAAAAACTTTTAAATCTAAGTGTGTTCTTCCTAATCACACTTACATCACGTTCATTGATTATTGATCATTGATCATTGATCCTTGTTCATTCTTCATCGTTCATTCTTCAATGATCATTGATCATTATTCATTCTTCATCGTTCATTCTTCAATGTTCATTCATCATCGTTCATTGATCATTGATCCTTGTTCATTCTTCATCGTTCATTCGTCAATGATCATTGATCCTTGATCATTCTTCGTCGTTCATTCATTATTGATCATTGATCCTTGTGCATTCTTCATATTTCATTCTTCAATGATTATTTATCCTTGTTCATTCTTCATCGTTTATTCTTCAATTATCATTGATCCATGTTCATTCTTCACCGTTCATTCATTATTGTTCATTGATCCTTGTTCATTCTTCATCGTTCATTCTACAATGCTCATTGATCCTTGTTCATTCTTAATCGTTTATTGTTCATTGATCATTGATCCTTGTTCATTCTTCATCATTAATTCTTCAATGATCATTGATCCTTGTTCATTCTTCATCGTTCATTCTTCAATTATCATTGATCCTTGTTCATTCTTCATCGTTCATTCATTATTGATCATTGATCCTTGTTCATTCTTCATCGTTGATTCTACAATGCTCATTGATCCTTGTTCATTCTTCATCCTTCATTCATTATTGATCATTGATCCTCGTTCATTCTTCATCGTTCATTCTACAATACTCATTGATCCTTGTTCATTCTTCATCGTTTATTGTTCATTGATCATTGATCCTGGTTCATTCTTCATCGTTCATTCTTCAATGAGCATTGATCCTTGTTCATTCTCACTCGTTTATTCATTATTGATCATGATCCTTGTTCCTTCTTCATCGTTCATTCTACAATGCTCATTGATCCTTGTTCATTCTTCATCGTTCATTGTTCATTGATGATTGATCCTTGTTCATTCTTCATCATTAATTCTTCAATGATCATTGAAACTTGTTCATTCTTCATCGTTTATTCTTCAATGATCATTGATCCTTGTTCATTATTCATCGTTCATTCATTATTGATCATTTATCCTTGTTCATTCTTCATTGTTCATTGTTCATTGATCATTGATCCTTGTTCATTCTTCATTTTTCATTCTTCAATGATCATTCATCATTGTTCATTCTCCATCATTCATTCTTTAATGATCATTCTTCATCGTTCATTGATCATTGATCCTTGTTCATTCTTTATCGTTCATTCGTCAATGATCATTGATCCTTGATCATTCTTCATCGTTCATTCTTCAATGATCATTGATCATTGTTCATTCTCCATCATTCATTCTTCAATGATCATTGATCCTTGTTCATTCTTCATCGTTCATTGATCATTGATCCTTGTTCATTCTTCATCGTCCATTCGTCAATGATCATTGATCCTTGATCATTATTCATCGTTCATTCATTATTGATCATTGATCCTTGTTCATTCTTTATATTTCATTCTTCAATGATTATTTATCCTTGTTCATTCTTCATCATTCATTCTTCAATTATCATTGATCCTTGTTGATTCTTCATCGTTCATTCATTATTGTTCATTGATCCTTGTTCATTCTTCGTCATTAATTCTTAAATGATCATTGATCCTTGTTCATTCTTCATCGTTCATTCTTCAATTATCATTGATCCTTGTTCATTCTTCATCGTTCATTCGTTATTGATCATTGATCCTTGTTCATTTTTCATCGTTCATTCATTATTGATAATTGATCCTTGTTCATTCTTCATTGTTCATTCTACAATACTCATTGATCCTTGTTCATTCTTCATCGTTCATTGTTCATTGATCATTGATCCTTGTTCATTCTTCATCATTCATTCTTCAATGATCATTGATCCTTGTTCATTCTTCATCGTTCAATCATTATTGATCATTGATCCTTGTTCTTTCTTAATCGTTCATTGATTATTGATCATTGATCATTGATCCTTGTTCATTCTTCATCGTTCATTCTTCAATGATCATTGATCATTGTTCATTGTTTATCGTTCATTCTTCAATGATCATTGATTATTGTTCATTCTTCATCGTTCATTGATTATTGATCATTGATCCTTGTTCATTCTTCATTGTTCATTGTTCATTGATCATTGATCATTGTTCATTCTCTTCATTCATCCTTCAATGATCATTGATCCTTGTTCATTCTTCATCGTTCATTGATCATTGATCCTTGTTCATTCTTGATTGTTCATTCGTCAATGATCATTGATCCTTGATCATTCTTCATCGTTCATCCATTATTGACCATTGATCCTTGTTCATTCTTCATATTTCATTCTTCAATGATTATTTATCCTTGTTCATTCTTCATCGTTTATTCTTCAATTATCATTGACCCATGTTTATTCTTCATCGTTCATTCTACAATGCTCATTGATCCTTGTTCATTCTTCATCGTTCAATCTTCAATGATCATTGATCCGTGTTCATTCTTCATTGTTCATTCTTCAATTATCATTGATCCTTGTTCATTCTTCATCGATCATTCATTATTGATCATTGATCCTTGTTCATTCTTCATCGTTTATTCTACAATGCTTATTGATCCTTGTTCATTCTTCATCGTTCATTCATTATTGATCATTGATCCTCGTTCATTCTTCATCGTTCATTCTACAATACTCATTGATCCTTGTTCATTCTTCATATTTCATTCTTCAATGATTATTTATCCTTGTTCATTCATCATCGTTTATTCTTCAATTATCATTGATCCATGTTCATTCTTCATCGTTCATTCATTATTGATCATTGATACTTGTTCCTTCTTCATCGTTCATTCTAAAATGCTCATTGATCCTTGTTCATTCTTCATCGTTTATTGTTCATTGATCATTGATCCTTGTTCATTCTTCATGATTAATTCTTCAATGATCATTGATCCTTGTTCATTCGTCATCGTTCATTCTTCAATGATCATTGATCCTTGTTCATTATTAATCGTTCATTCATTATTGATCATTGATCCTTATGCCTTCTTCATCGTTCATTCTACAGTGCTCATTGATCCTTGTTCATGCTTTATCGTTTATTCTTCAATGATCATTGATCCTTGACCATTCTTCATCGTTCATTCATTATTGATCATTGATCCTTATTCATTCTTCATCGTTCATTCTACAATACTCATTGATCCTTGTTCATTCTCCATCGTTCATTCTTCAATGATCATTGATCCTTGTTCATTCTTCATCGTTCATTCTTCAATTATCATTGATCCTTGTTCATTCTTCATCGTTTATTCATTATTGATCATTGATCCTTGTTCATTCTTCATTGTTCATTCATTATTGATCATTGATCCTTGTTCATTCTTCATCGTTCATTCTACAATGCTTATTGATCCTTGTTCATTCTTCATCGTTCATTGTTCATTGATCATTGATCCTTGTTCATTGTTCATCATTCATTCTTCAATGATCATTGATCCTTGTTCATTCTTCATCGTTCAATCATTATTGATCATTGATCCTTGTTCTTTCTTAATCGTTCATTGATTATTGATCATTGATCATTGATCCTTGTTCATTCTTCATCGTTCATTCTTCAATGATCATTGATCATTGTTAATTCTTCATCGTTCATTCTTCAATGATCATTGATCCTTGTTCTTTCTTCATCGTTCGTTCATTATTGATCATTGATCCTTGTTCATTCTTCATTGTTCATTGTTCATTGATCATTGATCCTTGTTCATTCTTCATCTTTCATTCTTCATTGATCATTGATCATTGTTCATTCTTCAATGTTTATTCTTCATCGTTCATTGATCATTGATCCTTGTTCATTCTTCATCGTTCATTCGTCAATGATCATTGATCCTTGATCATTCTTCATTGTTCATTCATTATTGATCATTGATCCTTGTGCATTCTTCATATTTCATTCTTCAATGATTATTTATCCTTGTTCATTTTTCATCGTTTATTCTTCAATTATCATTGATCCATGTTCATTCTTCATCGTTCATTCATTATTGTTCATTGATCCTTGTTCATTCTTCATCGTTCATTCTACAATGCTCATTGATCCTTGTTCATTCTTCATCGTTTATTGTTCATTGATCATTGATCCTTGTTTATTCTTCATCATTAATTCTTCAATGATCATTGATCCTTGTTCATTCTTCATCGTTCATTCTTCAATTATCATTGATCCTTGTTCATTCTTCATCGTTCATTCATTATTGATCATTGATCCTTGTTCATTCTTCATATTTCGTTCTTCAATGATTATTTATCCTTGTTCATTCTTCATCGTTTATTCTTCAATTATCATTGATCCTTGTTGATTCTTCATCGTTCATTCATTATTGTTCATTGATCCTTGTTCATTCTTCATCGTTCATTCTACAATGCTCATTGATCCTTGTTCATTCTTCATCGTTTATTGTTCATTGATCATTGATCCTTGTTCATTCTTCATCATTAATTCTTCAATGATCATTGATCCTTGTTCATTCTTCATCGTTCATTCTTCAATTATCATCGATCCTTGTTCATTCTTCATCGTTCATTCATTATTCATCATTGATCCTTGTTCATTCTTCATCGTTTATTCTACAATGCTCATTGAACCTTGTTCATTCTTCATCGTTCATTCATTATTGATCATTGATCCTCGTTCATTCTTCATCGTTCATTCTACAATACTCATTGATCCTTGTTCATTCTTTATCGTTTATTGTTCATTGATCATTGATCCTGGTTTATACTTCATCGTTCATTCTTCAATGAGCATTGATCCTTGTTCATTCTTACTCGTTTATTCATTATTGATCATTGATCCTTGTTCCTTCTTCATCGTTCATTCTACAATGCTCATTGATCCTTGTTCATTCTTCATTCTTCATTGTTCATTGATCATTGATCCTTGTTCATTCTTCATCTTTCATTCTTCAATGATCATTGATCATTGTTCATTCTTCATCATTCATTCTTCAATGATCATGCTTCATCGTTCATTGATCATTGATCCTTGTTCATTCTTCATCGTTCATTCGTCAATGATCATTAATCCTTGATCATTCTTCATCGTTCATTCATTATTGATCATTGATCCTTGTGCATTCTTCATATTTCATTCTTCAATGATTATTTATCCTTGTTCATTCTTCATCGTTTATCCATCAATTATCATTGATCCATGTTCATTCTTCATCGTTCATTCATTATTGATCATTGATCCTCGTTCATTCTACAATACTCATTGATCCTTGTTCGTTCTTCATCGTTTATTGTTCATTGATCACTGATCCTGGTTCATTCTTCATCGTTCATTCTTCAATGAGCATTGATTCTTGTTCATTCTTACTCGTTTATTCATTATTGATCATTGGTCCTTTTTCCTTCTTCATCGTTCATTCTACAATGCTCATTGATCCTTGTTCATTCTTCATCGTTCATTGTTCATTGATCATTGATCCTTGTTCATTCTTCATCATTAATTCTTCAATGATCATTGAAACTTGTTCATTCTTCATCGTTCATTCTTCAATGATCATTGATCCTTGTTCATTCTTAATCGTTCATTCATTATTGATCATTGATCCTTGTTCATTCTTCATCGTTCATTGATCATTGATCCTTGTTCATTCTTCATTGTTCATTCGTCAATGATCATTGATCCTTGATCATTCTTCATCGTTCATCCATTATTGACCATTGATCCTTGTTCATTCTTCATATTTCATTCTTCAATGATTATTTATCCTTGTTCATTCATCATCGTTTATTCTTCAATTATCATTGATCCATGATCATTCTTCATCGTTCATTCGTTATTGATCATTGATCCTTGCTCATTCTTCATCGTTCATTCTACAATGTTCATTGATCCTTGTTCATTCTTCATCGTTCAATCTTCAATGATCATTGATCCATGTTCATTCTTCATTGTTCATTCTTCAATTATCATTGATCGTTGTTCATTCTTCATCGTTCATTGTTCATTGATCATTGATCCTTGTTCATTCTTCATTATTCATTCTTCAATGATCATTGATCCTTGTTCATTCTTCATATTTCATTCTTCAATGATTATTTATCCTTGTTCATTCTTCATCGTTTATTCTTCAATTATCATTGATCCATGTTCATTCTTCATCGTTCACTCATTATTGATCATTGATCCTTGTTCCTTCTTCATCGTTCATTCTACAATGCTCATTGATCCTTGTTCATTCTTCATCGTTCATTGTTCATTGATCATTGATCCTTGTTCATTCTTCATCATTAATTCTTCAATGATCATTGATCCTTGTTCATTCTTCATCGTTCATTCTTCAATGATCATTGATCCTTGTTCATTCTTAATCGTTCATTCATTATTGATCATTGATCCTTATTCCTTCTTCATCGTTCATTCTACAATGCTCATTGATCCTTGTTCATTCTTTATCGTTCATTCTTTAATGATCATTGATCCTTGACCATTCTTTATCGTTCAATCATTATTGATCATTGATCCTTATTCATTATTCATCGTTCATTCTACAATACTCATTGATCCTTGTTCATTCTTTATCGTTCATTCTTCAATGATCATTGATCCTAGTTCATTCTTCATCGTTCATTCTTCAATTATCATTGATCCTTGTTCATTCTTCATCGTTCATTCATTATTGATCATTGATCCTTGTTCATTCTTCATCGTTCATTCATTATTGATCATTGATCCTTGTTCATTCTTCATCGTTCATTCTACAATGCTTATTGATCCTTGTTCATTCTTCATCGTTCATTGTTCATTGATCATTGATCCTTGTTCATTGTTCATCATTCATTCTTCAATGATCATTGATCCTTGTTCGTTCTTCATCGTTCAATCATTATTGATCATTGATCCTTGTTCTTTCTTAATCGTTCATTGATTATTGATCATTGATCATTGATCCTTGTTCATTCTTCATCGTTCATTCTTCAATGATCATTGATCATTGTTCATTCTTCATCGTTCATTCTTCAATGATCATTGATCGTTGTTCTTTCTTCATCGTTTATTCATTATTGATCATTGATCCTTGTTCATTCTTTATTGTTCATTGTTCATTGATCATTGATCCTTGTTCATTCTTCATCTTTCATTCTTCAATGATCATTGATCATTGTTCATTCTCCATCATTCATTCTTCAATGTTCATTCTTCATCGTTCATTGATCATTGATCCTTGTTCATTCTTCATCGTTCATTCGTCAATGATCATTGATCCTTGATCATTCTTCATTGTTCATTCATTATTGATCATTGATCCTTGTGCATTCTTCATATTTCATTCTTCAATGATTATTTATCCTTGTTCATTCTTCATCGTTTATTCTTCAATTATCATTGATCTATGTTCATTCTTCATCGTTCATTCATTATTGTTCATTGATCCTTGTTCATTCTTCATCGTTCATTCTACAATGCTCATTGATCCTTGTTCATTCTTCATCGTTTATTGTTCATTGATCATTGATCCTTGTTCATTCTTCATCATTAATTCTTCAATGATCATTGATCCTTGTTCATTCTTCATCGTTCATTCTTCAATTATCATTGATCCTTGTTCATTCTTCATCGTTCATTCATTATTGATCATTGATCCTAGTTCATTCTTCATATTTCGTTCTTCAATGATTATTTATTCTTGTTCATTCTTCATTGATCCTTGTTATCTAAAAATAGCCTAAGACTTATTCTTTTTAAGATTGAGATCTCTTATTATTTAGGATCTTGTGTTTTAATTCCTATGCTATTTTTAGCTTGAGGAAACCATTTTCCTCTTTGAGCAAATGACAGCCGGACATTTATTTTTTGGCAAGACCACTATCTTTTTCTTTTGAGAACGTGGAGGATAGTGGTAGGTGTGTCTAAGGTAACTGCTGGCTGTTCCCACTAGAAATAGGAGGAACTTTGCTCAAACCCTGTATCCATCCAAGAGTGTCCATTAAGGGAGATCAATTAAGAAAAATATTTTCAGTTTTTCAATGCCAATTAATTTATTATATTTTTCTTAAAGCAATTATTTAATTTTTATCCTCTTGAGAATTTGGCCTTGTAAGGGTATTTGTGTATTTTGTTGTAACTAGACTTAAGGGAAGTCTGGGGGAATAGAGAAGCTTCAATAGAAGCGTGAGAAGGGGAAAGAGAAGGAGAAAGAGAAGGAGAAAGAGAAGAGAAAGAGAAATAGGCCTAGAGTAGAGAAGCTTCAAGTGAAACAAACTGTTTTTTGTGATTGTAATTGATTGCCTAAAACATAGTGAGAATTTTGAAATTCCGGGGGGTCGTGGTTTTTCTTTCTTATTAGGCCAAGAAGGTTTCCACGTAAAATCTTTGTCTCCTTTTATCTTTTTCATTTTAAGTTTAAGTTTTATTTTATTATAATTTCGCAAAATTAGAGGCAAAAATCTTAAACTTAATACACAACAATTCACCCCCTCTCTTATTGCATTCGATTATCTATTAGCATTTCTTCAATTGGTATCAGAGCAGTTTTCCTCATTTAATCAGGAAACCCTGAGAGCAGTATCCTGTTCCCTGGCAACATGTTGAAGATGAACGAACGCATGGAAGAAGGGTACTCTACGCAAAGGCCACCCATGTTCGATGGGAAATTCTATACCTACAGGAAAAATAGGATGGAAATTTTCATAAAGGCCGAAAATTACCAAGTATGGATAGTAATTGAAATAGGAGATTTTGAGGTGACGACCATCAACTCCAATAATGAATCAATTCCAAAACCGATCACTGAATATGAAAAGGAAGACTTTCATAAGATGGAGATGAACGCTCTTGCTATCAAGCTACTTCACTGTGGTCTCGGGCCAAATGAACATAATCGCATCATGGGTTGTAAAACGGCAAAGCAAATTTGAGACCTGCTGGAAGTTACCCATGAAGGCACCAGTGAAGTAAACCGCTCCAAAATTGATCTACTAATGTCCAGATATGAAAGGTTCGTCATGGAACCTAGGGAGAACATTCAAGAGATGTTCACCAGGTTCACAAATATCACAAACGAATTAGTCTCTCTTGGTAAGATCATTCCCGTTGATGAACAAGTCAGGAAAGTACTTAGAAGTCTCCCTCAAGACAAACGCTAGAGAGCTAAGGTCACAGCCATCCAGGAATCAAAAGATTTCACCAAGTTCAATTTGAAAGAGCTGGCTGGTTCCCTCATGACTCACGAGTTGCATTTGGGAACAGCTTACAGTACCCGAAATAAAGGATTGGTTCTAGCGGCAAATGATCGTGAAGAATCAGAATCTGATGAGGAGGAGACTGCTATGTTAGCAAAAAAATTCAAAAAATTCTTCAGAAATAGCAGATATGGTAATCAAAGACATAACAAAGAAAGAGAACTGCTAACACGAAGACAAATTTTGAATGCCACAAATGTGGAAACACTGACCACTTCATCAAGGATTGCCCTCAATGGAAGAATGACAAGGGCAAAGGAAAGGCAAGAGAAGTTGGAAGACAACCTAGGAAAGGGAACTTCAAAACAGACTTTTGAAAGGCAATGATTGCAGCTTGGGGTGATACTGAAAGCGAGGCTGAAACAGATGCTCCAGTGGAAGAAGAAACTGCAAATCTGTGTCTCATGGCATCTCATCACAGCAAGGATGAAGAGTCCAAGGAAAAAGAGCTAATGTCTTCTAGCTTATTTCCTAAACACCTGGTTAAATTTAGTAAGAATAAGTTAATTAAGTTGCTCTTGGAGACACAAGAGAAATTAGATAAACGGAATACTAAGTGTCTCCAAATTAAGAAAGACCTCAACTCAAGTAAAGATCATGTTTCCTACTTAAATTCATTTAGGATCGATGTGCAAAGCAGATTTTTTAACCTGCTGGATCAGAATATTATTTTGAAAGAAACAATTGAAAAAATGAAGCAGGAATTTATTATTCTTAATGTTGAAATAAATCAATATAAATTACTAGGATTAAGAAGAGACGTAAATGATGTATCCACTCATATGTTTAGCACTGAATTTCAAAAGTTGAAATTAAAATTAGAATCCTGTGAAAAAGAAGAAGGGAAAATCAATGAAGTTCCCAAATGGATTCTGAATGCTAAAACAAAGAGTAAAGAAGGCCTAGGTTGCGTTAAGAATAATAGGAAGAAAAAAGTCTACGTAGATCTCCCTAGTAGTAAAGTCTGTTCCTTTTGTGGCAAAACTGGACACCTGAAAAATCAATGTGTAAAAAGGGAACAGCATACCAAAGCAAATAAAAATTATGTCGAACGCATATGGATTAAGAAATGTGATTCATGTATTATCGACAGGGAACCCAAGGATGACTGGGTTCTTGAACCTAACCATTAATTTGCTTTGCAGGTTCAAGTGAGGGGGAACAACTCATGGTATCTCGACAGTGGGTGTTCCAAGCACATGACGGGTGACAAATCTAAATTTCTCTCACTTGAAGCCTATGATGGGGGAACAGTAACCTTCGGTGACAATATGAAGGGTGAGATAATCGCCAAAGGAAAGGTTGGAAGGTCATGTTCCCATGCCATTGACAATGTATTTTTAGTCGAGAATTTAAAACACAATCTGCTAAGTATTTCTCAATTTTGTGATAAAGGTAACTCTGTTAAGTTTACTTCTGAACGATGCATAATTTCTAGGAACGACACAGTAGATACTGTGCTCGAGGGAATCAGAAAAGAAAACACTTATGTAGTGGACCTGGACACTGTTCCCAAAACCAGTCTAACATGTTTAAGTGTCATAGAAGAAGACCCACTACTTTGGCATAAGCGTCTAGGTCATGCTAGTTTTACATTGATTAATACATTAAGATCAAAAGACCTAGTTAGAGGACTACCAGCTATAAAATTCCTTAAGGAAGAAATTTGCGATCCTTGTGCCAAAGAAAAACAAGTGAGGTCATCTTTTAAATCAAAGAATATGGTGACTACCGGCAAAAAATATGTATTTGTCATTGTTGATGATTATAGTAGATCACTTGGACCTTGTTTTTAGTAAGCAAAGATGAAGCTTTTGATGAGTTTGTTTCTTTCGCAAACAAAATACAAAAATCTACCAATAATCAAATAATCCACATAAGGTCTAATCATGGAAAAGAATTTGAAAATTCAAATTTTACTATGTATTGCAATGAACATGGAATTAATCACAATTTTTCCGCACCTAGAACACCACAACAAAATGGTGTGGTTTAAAAGAAAAATAGAACTTTAGAAGAAATGGCCAGAACCATGTTGATTGCTAGCGGTTTACCTAGAAATTTTTGGGCTGAGGCCGTTAATACTGCTTGTTATATTATGAATCGTGTGTTAATAAGACCAATCTCTTCAAAAACACCCTATGAATTACTCAAAGGTGTTAAACCAAACATCTCCTATTTTCGTATATTTGGATGCAAATGTTTTGTACATGTTAATGGAAAACAAAGTATAGGTAAGTTTGATGAAAGAAGCGATGAAGCAGTATTTCTTGGCTACTCATCACATAGTAAAGCTTACAGGGTATATAATAAAAGAACAATGAGTGTAGAAGAGTCAGTTCATGTCATTTTTGATGAAACTAACTTCTCAACAAGTGGACAGGATAACAACCATGTGAAAATAGGTCTTGCTCATCTAGAAGACAATGATGAAGAAACGAAAATGCTAGATGAAGGAACAGCAGGCGAACAGCTGATCCCAGAAGAGGCTGAAAGGAACAATGTTAATCTGGAACAGATAGTATTTCAGGAACAGCAGACTGTCTCCAATCCAGTAGTTCCCACAGACGAGCAAGCAGATCCAGAAGCTGAACAGAACAATAATCAAGCAGATGAAACAGAACATGCTTCTGTTCCCACAAGAGAATTTGTGCCTAAGCCTTGGAAATATCAAAGTTACCACCTTCTTAATTTGATTATTAGTGATATAAATAAGGGAACGCAAACCAGGTCCCAAATCAGAAACTTTTGTGCACACTTTGCGTTCCTAGCATCACTTGAACCTAAAAACCACGAGGAGGCTCTAAAAGATTCCGAATGTATAGTTGCCATGCAAGATGAATTGAATGAATTCGAAAGAAACAAAGTATGGCACTTGGAGCCCAAACCAAAACACAAAAAGGTAATTGGTTTAAAATGGGTATTTCGGAACAAATTAGATGAGCACGGAATAATTTTAAGAAATAAAGCAAGGCTCATGGTCAAAGGGTACAACAAACAAGAAGGTATTGATTACACCGAAACTTTTGCTCCGGTAGCAAGGTTAGAGGCTATTAGAATTTTAATCTCTTTTGCTGCATTTATGAACTTTAAATTATATCAAATGGATGTGAAATGTGCTCTTTTAAATGGCTTTCTTGATGAAGAAGTTTTTGTTGAACAACCCCTAGGTTTTGAAAATACCTCTTGTCCTGATCATGTCTACAAGCTTGATAAAGCTTTATATGGCTTTAAGCAAGCCCCTAGGCAATGGTATGAAAGACTGTCAAAGTTTTTGATACAAAATAACTTTATTAGAGGAAAAATTGACAAAACCTTATTCTTTAAGAATAAAGGTTATGATATTTTGGTTGTTCAAATTTATGTTGATGATATTATTTTTGGTGCTACTAATGGCTTGTTATATAAAGAATTCGCCAATCTTATGGGCACAGAATTTGAAATGAGCATGATGGGAGAACTAAATTTCTTCCTTGGTTTACAAATTAAACAAACTGAAAATGGTATTTTTATCCATCAACAAAAATACATAAAAGAACTTCTTAAAAAGTATGGACTAGACAACGCTAAGACAAACCACACACCCATGGGTACAAATGTTAGATTAGATGAAGACCTAAATGGGATTAATGTAGATCAAACAATGTATCGAGGCATGATTGGTTCTTTATTATATCTAACAGCTAGTAGACCTGATATTTCTTTTAATGTTGGTTTATGTGCTAGATTTCAATCTAACCCCAAAGAATCATTTTCCAGCAGTAAAAAGAATTCTGAGATACTTGAAGGGAACAGATGACTTGTCCTTATATTATCCTAAAAGTGATGTCTATGATTTGAAAGGATTTAGTGATGCAGATTATGCAGGTGATCTAGTTAATAGAAAAAGTACATCAGGTATGGTACAATTTCTTGGCTCATGTTTAGTTTTATGGAATTCCAAGAAACAAAACACTGTTGCATTATCCACAGCCGAAGCTGAATACGTAGCAGCAGCAGCTTGCTGTTCCCAAATGCTTTGGATAAAACAGCAGCTAAGAGATTTTGGTATTAAATTTGAATGTGTTCCTATTTATTGTGATAATACCAGTGCCATATGTATATCTAAAGATCCAGTGCATCATTCACGAGTAAAACACATCCACATTAGGCATCATTTTCTTAAAGATAATGTTGAAAATAAAAATATTGTTGTAAAGCATGTTAACACTAATGAACAAGTCGCAGATATCTTGACCAAACCGCTTCCGAGGGAACAATATGAAAAGATGAGATTGGAACTTGGTATGATCAAGCTCCACTAAAGTTGAAAGCAAGAATTCTCCATGAAGCATCATGAAATTGAAAAGGTGAAATCAACCACAAAATCTTGATTGAAAATCAATTATTGAAGGATCAGGTATACAGTTAATAAAGTACGTACTTTGAATGTTTTCTTGATTGCATGTTTTAATTTGATCAGACCAAAGCAGTGTATGTTCGTTCTTTTTCTTAATATAATACAAAATAATATAATATAATAACATCATTCATTTCTTTCATATTTTCTTATTAATATATGGTCAACTTAAATCAAAATAATGGGAATTGGTTTATTTGGATATGTCCCAACTCTTCATCAATCCTTGATTTCAAATGTAATGATTAAAGCATTTAAAGGATTGGACCTTTGGGTAACCGTCATTTCAACCCCTTATCAAACCCTTCTCTTACATCATACTACTCACGCTTTCTCATCTTTCTCAAGCAACCGTCATCTACCTTTCCTCTCAAAACTTTTCAAAATCAAAATGAAAACCCCAAGATCCTCAAAATCCAGCAAGAAAACCCCAAAATGCCATGAAAATTCACAACCACAACCTCTCAACGTGGTTCATCCTCCACCGTTACTTGATGCTGCACCATCCTCAACCACTGAAACTACAAATGAAACACCTAAACCCTCCACTGAGCATGCCGGTACCAAACGCCAAATCCCCACTCCAAAAGGTGGTTCATCTTCGAGGATAGCCAAGCGTTCGAAGCATGCTGATCCTAACAGTGCTGAAGAAGTATCAAAAGAGATGTCAGTAGGGTTCGGGTTAGATAAGTACTGGTATGATTCTACTCACTGTCCTCAACTGCATGACATTTTACAAAATCAAGAATGGGAGGTATTGATGTCCAATATTAGTTGCAACTCAATTTTTCCAAACCTTATGCGAGAATTTATTTTAAATTTCTCTAATGATTGTGGGATGTGTTCTAGTACAGTTAAGAATGTGAACATAGAATTTAATAGTGCTATGTTGGGGGAATGGTTAAATGTTCCTAATGTTGGATTTGATACTTATTACGTTGGGTCGAAGATAGCATTCTCTGGGCATTAATGAAAGAACAATTCTGAAATTTTTAGGGGTAGATCAAAAGAAGGGAAAAATTAGTCACAACGTTTTGTCTCCTGTGCATAAATTACTGTATAACATTGCACGCAGATTCATATTACCAAGAAATTCCAAACGCAGTGAAGTGAGTTTGCGTGATGCCACCTTAATTTACTACATGGCAAATCATATTAAGATAAATTTTCCATCATTGATGATCTCTCATTTATCAGATTGCATGGAAAAGAAAAGTTGTGTTGGTTATGGAGGACTATTGACTTGGATTTTTCGAAAATTTGATGTATATTTGGAAGGTTTGGAGTTCCAAATGGGTCCTAACATGAAAATAGGTGCAAAATGTTTACAAAATTTGCACCTAAAACTAAATGATGAAGGGATGTTAATGCATGATTTAGAGGAGGTTGTTGAAATCGAATCAGAAGAGGAAGGGGTAGTTGAGGAGGAAAAAGAGGAAAAGGAAAAATCAAGGAAGGAGGAAAAAGAGAAGAAGGAGCAAGAACCTGTTCCCACTGACAACGTTGAAAAAGGAGAAAAAGAGGAACATGGTGGAGAAGCAAGTAAGGGGGAACAAGGAGAACAAGAGGACGCCTTGGAAGATAATGTTCATCACAATCTCTTCAGTGATTCAAGTGATGAAGAGATTGTGATAGCAATGAGAAAAAAGGCTAAGTCAATTCAGAGGAAGAGTAGGAGGTTAGGTTCGAAACGCAAGGCTACTATGGTTGATGAAACCACATCTGACACCATACCAGAGTCTACCTTTGTTAAACCTCCTTATCCCAAGCCAACCACTCCACCACCACATCAAAATCCATCACCACCTCAATCACCTATTCACTTTACACCACCACCATCTCAGTCTTCACTAGGTACTGGTTGTGCTAATCCTGATTCTGTTCCTGAAGCTTCTTCAAACTTCATTCTCTCCAAGCTCCTTGACCTACAGTCTCAATTTACTGCTTTTCAAGATGAAATTCGAGTCTCACTTGCTTCAATCGTTGATCAACTTACCCTGATGAAGAACCGTCTTGGTGCAAAGTTGGATACTGTTGAAGTGCAGACCGAATACATAGATGAAGAAGAGACTGCTCCCTGATTCCTCTTCCCATGTTTTTAATGATTGGTTGGCTCTATCATTTATCAAACAATTTCACTTTTGTTTTTGTACCATATGGGGTACAAAATTGTATTTGTTTTGTTGAACAACTGCTACAATTTCTTTCTTGTTTTTATTTCTGGTCTGTGATGATTAACTATATGCATATTTGGACTGCTATTTATGGTGCATGCTTTCGTTTACTATTTCTTGTTTTCCTCGATGACAAATCTACATGGTTTGTGCTGTGGTTTCATATTCCCAATTCTTTTTGATTGATGACAAAAGGGGGAAGAAATGCACAAACTTAAGAGCAGCTGTGAATACACAGTTTCCATATCTTTATTGATTTATATTGCAACAATAATGGAAGTTAATGTGCATAATCATCTGTGGCATATCATCTGGCATATCATCTGTGTTGTTAAGTTTATTGATTAAGTGTTGTTCTGAATTTGTTTTCTTCAAAGCTTGTTTTCTTCAAAGCTATTACTTTTTATAATACTTATGGATTTGTGTGTTAATTTGGATTTCTGTTATTTGACTGTTTTTTTTGGAAAATTATTTGAAAACATATTTGGTATTATGTTTTTAATATAGAGTAAATTGTTTTATGCATGCTTAGTAAATTATATTGTAACGAGTTGATTTGCTAAGTTATTTAGCGTTGCTTTAATCTCTAGTATGCTCTAAAAATTTTGTTTTACTCTATTTTACTTAAGTTTGTTTATAAGTTTGTCTTCATCAAAAAGGGGGAATTTGTTGGCCTCTTAGGTTTTGATGATGACTTCACTTTTAAATAAACAAACATGTTTTAGAGATTGTTTTGTAGGTGAATATCCGATTCTGTTGAAATCGTTGATGAAGCCTATGACTTAGTTCGTGGAAGTTGTACGTGTCTTAGAATATCTAAGAAGTTAGATAAGTGCTTAGGACGTTAAAGGTAGACAGACGGTCCACTGTTCCCAAAGTTGACAATCTGACTGAAGTTGTAGATGGAGACAGTACACTGTTCCCACGTCGCAGGTCTGGAGAAAAACATCGGCTGGAAAATTGTGAATTAATTATTTTCTGTTTTTAAGTTGATGTAACGGTTAAGAATTAAATCAAATGCTTAATTAATTAATAAATTGGTTGGCAAAACTATTTTTAGGTTATCTAAAAATAGCCTAAGACTTATTCTTTTTAAGATTGAGATCTCCTATTATTTAGGATCTTGTGTTTTAATTCCTATGCTATTTTTACCTTGAGGAAACCGTTTTCCTCTTTGAGCAAATGACAGCCGGACATTTATTTTTTGGCAAGACCACTATCTTTTTCTTTTGAGAATGTGGAGGATAGTGGTAGGTGTGTCTAAGGTAACTGCTGGCTGTTCTCACTATAAATAGGAGGAACTTTGCTCAAATCGTGTATCCATCCAAGAGTGTCCATTAAGGGAGATCAATTAAGAAAAATATTTTCAGTTTTTCAATGCCAATTATTTTATTATATTTTTCTTAAAGCAATTATTTAATTTTTGTCCTCTTGAGAATTTGGCCTTGTAAGGGTATTTGTGTGTTTTGTTGTAACTAGACTTAAGGGAAGTCTAGGGGAATAGAGAAGCTTCAATAGAAGCGTGAGAAGAGAAAGAGAAGGAGAAAGAGAAGAGAAAGAGAAATAGGGCCTAGAGTAGAGAAGCTTCAAGTGAAGCAAACTGTTTTATGTGATTGTAATTGATTGCCTAAAACATAGTGAGAATTTTGAAATCCCGGGGGGTCGTGGTTTTTACTTCTTATTAGGCCAAGAAGGTTTCCACGTAAAATCTTTGTCTCCTTTTATCTTTTTCATTTTAAGTTTAAGTTTTATTTTATTATAATTCCGCAAAATTAGAGGCAAAAATCTTAAACTTAATACACAACAATTCACCCCCCCTCTTGTTGCATTCGATCATCTATTAGCATTTCTACAATTTTTGGCAAATAAATATGCCATCTTTCTTTTGTTTTATTTGTAGTCCAAGAAAGAATGTTAAGTCTCCCATCATGCTCATTTCAAACTCTTTGCACATAATCTCAGAAAATTCCTTGCACAAAGAATCATTAGTAGCTCCAAACAATATATCGTCAACATATACTTGAACAACTAGAATATCTTTTCCTTTAGTTTTAATGAAAAGTGTTTTATCAATTTTACCTTGTTGAAATTCATTTTCAAGTAGATGTGAGCTAAATCTGTCATTCCAAGCTTTTGGGGCTTGTTCAAGCCATATAACGCTTTATTTAGTTTGAACACATGATTAGGTAGATCAGAATTTTCAAAGCCGGGTGGTTGTTTAACATATACTTCCTCTTGCAAGTATCCATTTAAGAATGCACATTTTACATCCATTTGATATAGTTTAATATTCATGTATGAAGCAAAAGCAAGCATAATACGGATAGATTCTAACCTTGCAACTGGTGCGAAAGTTTCATCATAATCTATACCTTCTTCTTGATTATAGCCTTGAGCTACCAGCCTAGCTTTATTCCTTACAATGTCTCCATCCTCATTGAGTTTGTTACGAAAGACCCATCTTGTTCCAATGATAGTACGATCTGGAGGTCTTTCAACTAGATCCCAAACTTTGTTCCTTTCGAATTCATTTTGCATTGCAATGATCCACTTTGGTTCTTGTAATGCTTCTTTAACATTTTTAGGTTCTACAAGAGAAACAAAAGCAGAAAATGCACATAGATTCTTAAGAGAGGATCGAGTTTGCGTACCTTTGTTTGGATCACTTATAATGTAATTTGGAGGATGTTGATATGACTTTCTAATTCTGCTTCGTAGTATGGATGGTGTGTTTTCATTCAAAGAACTTGTACTTACTGCATTTGAGGAATTTCTAATTGGTGTATCAAAAACAGTATGTTCAGGAACTATCTCAAGTTCTTGAGGTTGGGTCTCAAGATCAGACTGTGAGTCTTCAATGTTAACAACCTGTTTTCCTTCATCATCAATATTTTGTATGGTATCCTGCATGTTATTCCTTTTAACAGCACTAATATCATTAACAACCAGTTCGTCATCACTCAAATCATCAAAATGTTTATTAAGGTTTAACTCTTTAAATCCTTCATTTAAAGTTCCATTTTCGGATTCAACAAAAACAACATGTATACTTTCTTCAACTATACTTGTACGTTTGTTCAGCACTCTATAAGCTTTACTATTCAGTGAGTATCCAAGAAATATACCTTCATCACTTCTAGCATCAAATTTACCTAAATTGTCTTTACCATTATTATGAATAAAACATTTGCAACCAAACGGTCTAAAGTAAGCTATATTCGGTTTTCTTCCTTTGAATAACTCATAGGGAGTTTTCTTAAGTATGGGTCTTATAAGGCATCTATTTAAAACATAATTAGCTGTGTTAACAGCCTCAGCCCAATAGTGTTTAGCTAATCCATTTTCAATAAGCATAGTCCTTGCCATTTCTTCTAAGATTCGATTTTTCCTTTCAACTACACCGTTTTGTTAGGGTGTCCTGGGAGCTGAAAAGTTATGGGTTATTCCATATTTTTCACAAAAGGAGTCAAAGCCTAGTTGATCAAACTCTCTCCCATGGTCACTTCTAATCGAGACTATTGGAAGGTTCAGTTGAGTTTGCATCTCTTTACAACGTCTTGAGAACGGTTTCAAGGCTTCACTTTTATCCTTTAAAAAATCAACCCACGTAAATCTAGAATAATCATCAATTGTAACTAAGATGTAAGATTTACCTCTTGTGCTCCGTACACGCATTGGTCCACATAAATCAATATGTAAGAGTTCACATGGTCTTGATGTACTTATCATTTTCTTCGGTTTGAATGAACTTCTTACTTGTTTACCTTTAATGCATGCGTCACAAATAGGACTTTGTTTATAGTCAAGAGCTGGAAGTCCCTTAACTAGATCTTTACTTACCAACTTTTGCATGGTGTGAGTATTGATGTAGCCAAGACGTCTATGCCATAGTTTTGGATTATCTGTAATAGCTTTCAAACACTTGAAATTCTGCACTGCAATTTCGTTAGTATGTAAAGCATAAACATTATCATTTCTAAGAGCAGTAATGAGAGTATCTCCGGTATTAGGATTTTTAACAACACATTTTTCTTTGTCAAATATTACTTCATTACCTTTATCACATAGTTGAGACACACTTAGCAAATTAAATTTTAGACCTTCAACTAAATAAACATTGTCAATAGTTTTAGATGGATTCTTACCAATTTTACCAACGCCTAAAATTTTGCATTTACCTTTATCCCCTGTTGTGATTGAGCCATTGCATCTTTCTTTAATTTCAGAAAATAAAGAAATTTTACCACTCATATGCCTCGAGCATCCATTATCTAGAATCCACTTTTGTTTAACCTAAAAAAAAATATAACCTTTCTCAACCTTACTTGGCTATCCAAGTGACAAATTTGGAACCATATTCGGGATATACCATGTTGGGTGGTCTTGTCCCTTTAGGAACCCATATTTGCTTTATCTGTCCATGCAATTCAAGAGGACAGGAATTCTTAATAATATGATTTTCCTTACGTCTGTAAGGACATGCAAATCTTATATGTCCTTCTTTACAACAAAATGTACAAGTAGGAGTACGTTTATGTTTATATGCACCTTTCACAAATGTGGTTTTACTTTTATAGTTATGTGTAACATTATTATAACCAATACCACGTTTATCACTAGTTGGTTTTTTTCGTGTAAGCATTTTAGTGAATTTGGATTCAGATACATTTAGCTTGGTTAATGCTTGTAGATTTTTCTCAGACTCATTTTTCAAGGTTGTGATCCTAGCCTCAAGATCATTGTTCTCATTCTTAAGGTCGATAAGCTGTTTAGTCTGGCTGAGATTCTGTTCTTTCAAGACTTTGACAGTCTTTTCAAGATTAATTTTTTCAGCCTTTAGCGATTCATTTTTATTTATGATTTCTTCACAACCTTCAGCATAATGACGTGTTCTATCTTCTAAAGTGTTTTTCTCATCTTTTAAAATTTTCTCAATTTGAAACATATTGACGAGAGTTGTAACTAATTCATCTTTTGAGCATGTGTTAAGAAAGTCACGTACCTCTTTATGATTTTGATCTAAATCATCATTATCATCATTATCAGCCATAAGACATACATGAGCTTGTCCATCTTCAGTTTCAGATTCGGATGATCCTTCGGAATCACTCCAAGTTGCAACCATCGCTTGTTTGTTCTTGTTCTTTTCGTAGGATTGTCTTTTCTTCTTAGGACAGTCCTTTACGATATGTTCAGTAGAACCACACTCAAAACAAGCAAGTTTGTTAGTCTTAAAGTTTGAATTAGAGTTAGAAGACTTACCTTTATTTCTGGATTTAAATTTTTTAAATCTTTTTCGCATCTTCATAATTCCTTCAAGACCTTTTGTGATCAATGCAAATGGATCTTCCTCATCATCGCTATCTTCATTTTCACTTGAAGATTCATGATGTTTCTTTGCCTTTAGTGCAAGATTTTTCATGGAAGGTATTACATCATTATCTCCATCATCATGTAGGGTAAGTTCATGAGTTGTGAGTTTTTCAAGGAGATCGTCAAGCGATAGAACTCTCAAGTCTTGAGCTTCCTCTATGGCGGTGACTTTTGGACCCCATTTGGATCTTGGAAGACATCTCAAGACCTTCTGGACTTTCTCTGCATTAGTAAAAGTTTTTCCAAGATAATTCAAACTGTTAGTAATCAAAGTAAAACGAGTAAACATTTCATTTATATTCTCATCCTTTTTCATTTTGAACATTTCGTATTGATGCATGAGGATGTTGATCTTTGTTTCCTTCACTTGACTTGTTCCTTTGTATGTCACAACCAACTTGTCCCATATTTCTTTGGCACTTGTACATGAAGAAACTCGATTAAATTCAGTACCATTCAAAGCACAACAAAATTGATTCATTGCCCTATAGTTTTTGGAAACCCATTCCAAATCAGTTTGTGAATATTCGAACTCGGACTTTAGTACATCATTTCCTTGAGCGTCCTTTTTCATGGGTATCTTAGGTCCTTTAGTTATGATTTCCCAAAGTTCCATATCTTGATCAATCACGAACATTTTCATCAAAGTTTTCCAATGTGTGAAATTTGTACCGCAAAACAAAGGTGGTCTTGAACACGAACGTCTTTGAGCAAACAACCCTTCCCCTATTGGATCCATCACAAGAAATTAATCTTTTTATGTGAAACTCAGCTCTGATACCAAATGAAAGTTAATAGGAGGTTGAATACTCTCTAGGGGGGGTGAATAGAGAGTTTGGGCTTTTTAAAAATTTTTCTGTGAGCTTGTCTCAAGAGTTTGAGGAATCTGTCAAAACTGTTTTCTGGAACAGCTTTGAATCAATTCGTAAACAATAACGTATGTGCGGAAAAATAAACTTTAAAGTATAGCACACGATATGTTAACAAGGTTCGGTTCTAACCAACCTACTCCCCGCCTATGGGTTCTCTTTCAACCCGTAGGATTTCAACGCCTTTTATTAATCCGACTTTAATACAAACAAGAAGATCTCACTATCTCCTCTCACCACGTTCTTCCCCTTGAAGAACCGTATTACAAGTCCCTTTAATAAAAGCAAAATCCCAAATCTCACAATAGAGATTCACAAGTTGAACACTTTGAAAAGTATTCTTGATTAGGCGTATTAAACTTAATCTAACTCTTTTGAAACTCTTAAGCCTATTACAAATGTAAGAGTTAGATGAACTAAGAATTAAGAATTACGAATTACAACTCTTAGAGAATTTCTAAATCTTAAGTCAAGAGAGAAAGTTGTAACAAGTGATGCATCCTTAGTTCTGAAATGAAGCCTCATATGTATAGTGTTACGCCTCAACACATTTTGCAAAACAAGAAGGCTCCTATCCGTTATTTTCTGTTGACCTGGTCATTCAGCGCCTGTCTTCAAGATCTTGATCTTAACTTCAATCATACGTGTATTGACAGCTTAAAATAATTTCGTCATTGTGTTTGTAATTGTCCAATGCTATGCTGCCACGTTAGTACTCATACAAGATAATGAAAACTAAGCAAAAACCAGATATATCAACGTTTAATTAATCATTCAAATTAATTTCTATTTTTAATATTAATTCAAATAGCATCCTATTAATAGAAAACCCTATAATCTTGCATAACAACTAATTCAAATCAAATATAGCCGTGTACTATAATTAGCAAAACATGTGTACCTTGTACTATATTTAATCATTAAATTAATTTAAGCACATATTTAAATTCAAGTTTAAATATAAAATATTTAAACGTTAAACAAAAAAACATGTAATAAAATATTCAAACTTAATTTCAAATAATATCCAAGTAAATTTTAATGAACCTTGACCTATTAAAATATTTCAAATACAATTTCAAGGAACATTGACCTATTAAAATATTTCAAATATAATTACGAAACTAACCTGATTGTAAACGTAATTATCTTCAAGACTTTGAAACATATTTCAAGACTTATAAAATTAACTCTAAAAATAAACGTAAGTTCTTTAAGCATATTCCTCCGTCTTCGAACTTAAATATATATTACTTATCAAATATATACCAAAAAAGATTTTAAACTTACTTAAACAATTAAATGTAATTACTTAATTTATTTGTTTCATCAATATGTGTTTTGAATTATCAT